>NW_016107328.1:11911629-11967330 GCF_001604975.1 Cebus imitator
ACACACACACACACACACACACACACACACACACACACAGACACAGACTTGCATGCACAGGCAGCCTGCTGGGAGCAGTCATTTAGAGGCCCCCACAGCACATTTTAGCACAACTGCAAACCTCTCTTTCTGCATCAGGCTTTGGTCTTTGTCTTCTCTTTGCTTCTTACCACGGCCGGGAATGTCGCCCTGTGGAGAATGAGAAGGGTAGGGCCCAGATACTTTGGAGGAGACAGTGTCTTCAGTCACAGGTTTTCCCCTGGCTAGTTTGCAGAGGGAAGAGGCCTCAAAGTCACAAGGTCCCTTGGGACAGAAAGGAGAGAAGGCCAGTGAAGGCAGGCCTGGAAGAGGAGAGAAATCCTTTTTTGAACTGGGTCAAAGAGGGCAACTGTGAGCTGACATCCTAACTCACACGTTCACACATGTGTAGGCCACGTGAAGGGTCTGTAATTGAGACTGGGGGCCTGGAGTAGGCGAATGAGCTTCTTATTAGGATTGGGTAGGACATTCTTGGGGATCCAGCTGAAACAGAACTTTAAAGAGCTTTCGATTGATGTCTCTGCTAGCTTCAATAAAACTGAGCAGCCAACTTCTTCCCAGCCAGGCCAGGCTCCTGAGCAAGCTCCAAGACCCTGTTTTTAAGAGAGGAGAAAAAGAGAGAGAGGGAGAGGAATCCACAGATGGAAAAGGTCACACAGTTAGCCCTCTGAATGTGCTGGGAGGAGGGAGATGGATGAGCTGGTTGTGTACACTCTGCAGTCCCCTGGCCTCACCATCAAGGAAGAAAGATCAAGGATTGCTGGATGATGGGGGAGGGGAGCTGGCATCTACTTTGTACCTGGGATCTGCCTGGCCCAGTCAGGGACAAGTAAGACCCAGGCTTGTGCTCAGAGAGTTGACAGTCCAGTGGGCGGAAAAGGGTGCCAAGCAAACCTGTGTAGCACTGTGGGAAAGGGCAACTGATCGATCCTATGTCACATATAAGCAGAGGGCTGTGAGCTTTCAGAGGGGCCACTCCGTGTAGCTGGGGCACTTGAACAGCCCACCTGAGAGAAGGAAGGGTTTTTTGTGGAGATGGAGAGAAAACAACAGGAAGCAGAGACAGGAGTGGGCAGGATGCATGTGGGGTACTCAAGCCTGTCAGATTTGGCACGAATGTGACAGCGAGAGGGTTGCTGCTTGGAGCCTGATGTCTTGTCCTTGAGTCTGTAGGTAAAGGGAAACCATTGAAGAGTTGAGGGGAAGGCGGCAACTCCGGGTAGACAGAAGGAAAGCAAGGAAGCTAACTTGGCAGTGAGATGTAGGATGGAGCTTCCTTGGGGGAGGGGAGCGCCCAAGAACATAAGGTTCAGCAAGGGTCTGAGTTAGGTAAGGCGATGCTACCTGCTGTAACAGACTCCAAAATCTTAGCCATGTGACGCAATAGAGGTTGTTTATTGCTCACTAAAGCTAATTTGGCACAGGGCTCAGGAGTAGGGCTTTGCTTCTAAAGTAATTCAAGAATCCTGAGTGAGGGGGGCTCTGCTGTCTTCAACATGTGGCTCCAGGTCAGCCTGAAATTGACATTCATGTGGCCCGGGAGAATAGGGAAGACCTGGAAGGAGGCTTTTATGAGCCAGGCCTTCCACCAGCCAGAACTCAGTCACCTGGCTCCGCCTACATGCAAGAGCGACTGATGGGTAGTCCCTAGTGGGCTCCACATGTCTGGTGGTCATCTCTGCCACAGGACAGGGACAGGGACTGCAGAAGGAATATGTCAGCAATAGGAATAAAAAGTGGGAAAGCAGGGAGAGCATCTATATTTAGGAATTAGGAAGAAAAGCCAGAGATCCAAAGCAAAAGAAGACAGCTTGACGGGACAGAGAGAAAAGGACAGCGCCCTTTGGTTTGGCCTCCATAAGGCCTGTGGGAGAGGTGGGCAGAGCCAGGTTGTTTGTTTTTTCTGAGACAGAGTCTCGCTTTGCCACCCAGGCTGGAGTGCAGTGGTGTGATCTCAGCTCGCTGCTGCCTCTGCCTCCTGGGTTTACGCGATTCTCCTTCCTGAGCCTCCTGAGTAGCTGGGATTACAGGTGCACATCACCACACCTGGCTAATTTTTGTATTTTTAGTAGAAATAGGGTTTCACTAAGTTGGTCAGGCTGGTCTCGAACTCTGATCTCAAGTGATCCACCTGCCTCGGACTCCCACAGTGCTGGGATTATAAGAGTGAGCCACCATGCCCAGCCTAGGTTTTAAGACTTTGGGAAGCAGCCAGCAATGAGTACCTAGTATTTTCCGTAAGCACATCCGTGCATTAGACATGTGTGATGATATTACCTTTACCTCCAAACACCCAAGGTGTCCCCAAAAGGGACCCCTTTCCAGGGACTCTCTGTGGTACAGCAACATGAATATGGGCTTTGGATTCAGATCTGGAATTCAGGAGCAACTACTTTGACCTCCAGCAAATACCTTAATCTCTGGGAGCCTTGGTTTCCTCATCTATTAAATGAGCAGATTGGTAGCTACTTTTCCATCTCATTGAAAGGGTTAGAAGTAATCCGCTTTGTCAAGTGCTTACCTCAGTGCCTGTACGTAGTAATTCATGTAAGAAACATTTATTTTACACCTACTGAGGGCCAGCTGCCTTACTAGGTGTTGGGGATTCAAAGGAATCAAAATTCCTGCTCTCAAGAATCTTATGCTCTGGTAGGGTTGAAGGCACAGAAGAAGCACACCCTTAAAACATAGCATGATAAATGCAATGACAGTGGTATTTTTAGAAGAGGGAAACTCGGCCCTAGTTTGTTGAAAAAGGTGACTTATAATGGAGAAGAAGAGTTCACCAAGAGATGGGCTGAAGTATTCCACAACTAAGGAACTACCGGAGCAAAGAAGCAGCGATGTGTAGCAATGAATAGCAACTGGACTTCTTGTGAGTTTTGCCAGATTGCATCCTTTAAGGAATTGTTCCATTTCATCCAGGTGTATGTTGGGGTGGGTACTGGGAAATGATTGAGCTGGGAATCTTACAGTTTAATGTCTCTGACCATAAAGTTAAAACAGAAGTGGCTAAATCATTCTACTATAAGGACACATGCACACAAATGTTCATTGCAGCACAGTTTACAATAGCAAAGACCTGGAACCAACCCAAATGCCCATCGATGATAGACTGGACAGGGAAAATGTGTCACATATACACCATGGAATATTATGCAGCTATCAAAAACGATGAGTTTGTGTCCTTTGTAGGGACATGGATGAACCTGGAAACCATCATTCTCAGCAAACTGACACAAGAGCAGAAAATCAAACACAACATGTTCTCACTCATAGGCGGGTGTTGAACAATGAGAACACATGGACACAGGGAGGGGAGCACTACACACTGGGGTCTGTTGGGGGGAAATAGGGGAGGGACAGTGGGGGGTGGGGAGTTGGGGAGAGATAGCATGGGGAGAAATGCCAGATATAGGTGAAGGGGAGGAAGGCAGCAAATCACACTGCCATGTGTGTACCTATGCAACAATCTTGCATGTTCTTCACATGTACCCCAAAACCTATGCAATAAAAATAAAATAAAATAAAACAGAAGTGGCAGGAGATGCAATGGAAAAGGTAGCCAGGATCCTGAACTTTGAGACCTTATTCATTGTGTTAATGGTCTTTACCCTGTAGGCAATGAGGAGCCCATATTTGAACTCATATTTTTAAGTGAGTTCACTATGGTTGCTATTTGGATAATTATTTAAGGAAAGAATAGAGGAAAGGATGCCCAAGACACAGTTCAGATAAAAGATGATGAAGGTCTGCAGAGACTGTACTCATGTCTACCATGCATTGCATGTGTGTCATATGCCAGCCCTGTGCTAAGTGATTTAATTTTAAACTCCACTAGTTTACTGTTGTTATGTAGGAAAGCAATTGACATTTTGTACTAACCTTGTATCCTGCAACCCTGCTATAATCCTTTGAAATTCCAGGAGCTTAAGAAGTTAATTCTTTTGGATTTTTTACATGGATGTCCATGTCCTTTACAACAAAGTTTTCTTTCTTCCTTTCCAATCTGAACACTCTTTATTTGCTTTTCTTGTCTTATTGCATTATTTAGGACTTCTGGTATGATGCTGAAAAACTATAACAGGGGAAATCCTTACTTTCTTCCTGATCTTAGTGGAAAAGTTTTGCATTTCTCATCATTAAGATGTTAGCTGTAGATTTTTTGTAGATATTCTTTATCATGTTGAGGAAATTCCCCTCTACTAGTTTACTGAGAATTTTTATCATGAATGAATGTTGGATTTTGTCAAACGTTTTTTCTTGATCCACTCAATAGATCATATCTATCAATATGATTATGTGATTAAAAAAAATACAGAAACAGGGTTTCACTATGTTGCCCAAGCTGGTCTCCAGCTCCTGGGTTCAAGTGATCCTTCTGCACTGGCTTCCCAAAGTGCTGGGATGAGAGATCTGAGCCACCATGCCTGGCTGTGATTTTTTTTTTTTTTTTTTTTAAGCCTGTTACTGTGATAGATTACATTACTTGATTTTGGAATGTTGTACCAGCATTGCATAACTAAAGTAAATCCCACTTGATCATAGATTATACTTCTTTTTATACATTGTTGGATTCAATTTGCTAATATTTTGTTGACGATTTTTATGTCTATATTTGTAAGAGATAATTGGTGTATAATTTTCTTTTCTTGTAATGTCATTGTCCAGTTTTGTTACTAGGGTAATGCTGGCTTCACAGAATGAATTAGGAGATATGCCCTCTGCTTCTATCTTCTGAAAAAGATTATAGCAAATTAGTATGATTTCTTCCTTAAATATTTGATAGAATTCACCAGTGAGCCCATCTGGACCTGGTGCTTTTTATTTTGGGAGGCTATTAATTACTGATTCAATTTCTTTAATATATATAGACCTATTTAGATTGTCTATTGCTTCCTGTGTGAATTTTGCCAGATTGTATCCTTTAAGGAATTAGTCCATTTCATCTAGGTTTAAAAAATTTGTGGGCATAGAGTTGTTCATAGAATTATTTTGTTATCTTTTTAATGTCCATGGGATCTGTAGTGATGTTCCCTCTTTCATTTCTGTTATTAGTAACTTAGATATTAGTCCTCTCTCTTTTCTTAGCCTCATAAAAGGTTTATTGATCTTATTGATTGTTTCAAAGAACCAGCTTTTGGTTTTATTCATTTCTTTATTGATTTCCTGTTTGCAATTTCATTTATTTTTCCTTTGATTTTTATCATTTCGTTTCTTCTGCTCACTTGGGATTTCATTTGCTCTTCTTTTTTCTAGTTTCCCAAATGGAAGCTTCGGTGATTGATTTTAGATCTTTCTTCTAATATATGTACTCAGTGCTATAAATTTCCCTTAAGCTCTGCTTTTACTGCATCCCACAAATTTATTTAAGTTATATTTTCATTTTCACTTAAATCCAAGTATTTTTAAATTTCTCCTAAGATTTCTTCTTTGGCCCATGTGTTATTTATAAGTGTGTAGTTTAATCTCCACATTTTGGAATTTTCCAGCTATCAGACTATTTCTAGTTTAATTCCATTGTAGTTTGAGAGAAGACATTGTATGATTTCTATTCTTTTAAATATGTTTAGGTATGTTTCATGGCCCAGAATATGGTCTATCTTGGTGAATGTTCCATGTGACCTTGAGAAGAATGTGTATTCTGTTATTGGATAAAGTAGTCTTTAGATTTCTAAATATAATTAGTTGATGGATGGTATTGTTGAGTTCAATTATGTTGCTACTAATTTTCTGCCTGCTGGATCTGTCCATTTCTGACAGAGGGGTATTGAAGTCTTTAACTGTAACAATGGATTCATCTGTTTCTCCTTGAAGTTCTACCAGTTTTTGCCTCACACATTTGGACACTGTTGTTAGGTGCATACAAGTTAAGAACTGTTTTATGTTCTTGGAGGACTGGCCCTGAAGTCATTATGGGATGCCCTTCTTTATCCTGATGACTCTCCTTGGTCTGAAGCCTACTGTTTCTAAATTTAATATAGCTACTCCTGTTTTCTTTTGATTAGTGTTAGCATGGTATGTCTTTATCCATTCGTTTACTTTTAATCTATATGTGTTTTTATATTTAAAGTAGATTTCCACTCAGTCATTTAAGGGGAGACCAAAGGAGGATGAGAGTGTTGGGGGGATAAAAATCCAGATACCTCTAAAATAAGCAAGTGTTTTAGCCAAACCATTCTACTCCTCATTTCAGAGAGGAGAAAAGAGCAGTCATAGATCCAAGATAAAATTCCTCTTCCCTGCTTTTTATTACTTTGTTTTATCCTACTCCTTTGATAAATGGATAGATGTGTTCAGAACATATAACTCACTTAAAATAATATTAATGCTAAACATGTGCCAGGAAATCAGAGCATTTCCTTGTGTTTTCTCCTTTTTAGGAAAAGGTCTGGGAGGATCATCCACTCCTCCTGGAAGGCCCTGACTCAAACACTACAACATCAGATCCCAGCTTCCCCTTTGACAGAGTTTTGCAGGTTCCCAGGAGAGGAGCAGTCATGAAAAGGGGGTGGGGCCTCTCTCTGGAAGGGAGTAGGCACTGGAGCCAGTAGGCCATCATCTCTCAAAGTCAAAGTCCACTTTGGGCTTCGCCTTCCCTGGTGGCTGTCACCTGTGTTTCCCTTTGTTGTAGGGGTACTCTGCTACACTCTGCCTCATGCTTCCCACTTACTGCCTCCATCATTTCCCTCCCACTCTGTGGAGTAATTCCCTCTCCTCCCTTCTTCCTCCAGGGGCCTTGTTTTTGGCTTGACCTAGGCATTTCTGGCATCCTAATTACTGCAACAAGCATTTACTTGTTCATCTAATTCATGCAATGAGCACCTACTGAGTGTTCAGACATGAAACTGCTCCTGTGACCTCAGGGATCAAGGAGGGCTGTGTAGGGCCATGGTGTCTGCCCCTTTCTGATGCCCCGGCAGCAGCTCCTGACTCTTGCCATAAGTCCTGTTCCTAGTCACATGGCCACAGGATCTACCTCCTTCTGCCACTCCTCTGTCCCTCTGAGGAACCCTGGAATCCATCAGTGGCTTTCAAGCCCCCCGAGGCACACAGGACTCTGTGAGACCATCTAAGGACCATCTGCAGGAACCTTTCTCAAAGGCCTGAATGCCTTCCTGGGGCCTGCCTAGAAACAGGGCCCAGATTCCCATTGCTGCTTTTTAAAGCCCCCAAACCACACTGACCATTATTTTCCTTCCTGAATCTCTGCCTAAAGATCAGGAATATGTGAGAAGTGGCATCTCTGCTCCATTTTCAGTCTCACCCCACAGATTAGTCTGCACTCTCCTATGTATGTCATCAAATGTCAATAGCGTAGTTTTGATCAGGCACTGGTTTGTCATTTGCTTTTTATTTTTAATTAACTTCATCCCCACAAAAGTCTTATACACTCATCACAGGGAATTTAGATAATACAGAACTATGTAGAGGAGAGAATAAAAATAACCTATAATATCAGTACTCAAGGAGAACCACTGTTAGCATTTTGTAGGTTACTCTCCTGCATATTGTTTTATATACTTGAGATTGTAGCTTTGAGCCTGCTCATTTTGTTGGTTTGTTTCATTTTTTATTGTAGTAAAATACTCATAAAATTTACCATCTAAACTATTTTTAAGTGTAGTCTTCAGTGGTACTAAGTATATTCATATTACTCTGCAACCATCACCACCATCCATCACTAGATTATTTTTATCTTTCCAACCAGAAATTCTGTACCCATTAAATACTAACTCCCCATTCTCACCTTCCCCAAGCCCCCTGGCAACCACCATTCTATTTTCTGTCTCTGTGATTTTGACTACTCTAAGTATTTCGTGAGCGGAATCATATAGCATTTGTCTTTTAGTGATTGGCTTATTTTACTTAGAGTAATGTCCTTAAAGTTCAACCATGTTGTAGTGTGTACCAGAATTTCCTTCATTTTTAAGGGTGAATAATATTCTATCGTATGTATATACCACATCATGTCTATCTATTCATTCATCGATGGACAATGGGTTGCTTCCACATTTTAGCTATTATGAATAATGTTGCTGTGAACATGGGTATACAAACATCCCAAGTCCTTGCTTTCAGTTATTTTGGGTATGTACCCGGAAGTGGAATTGCTGGATTATAATACAGTAACTCTACTTTTAGTGTTTTGGAAAACTGCCATACTGTTTTCCACAATGGCTGTGTCATTTTACATTCCCACCAACAGTGTACAACAGTTTCAGTTACTCTACATTCTTACCAACACTTGTTATTTTCTCCTTTTTTTAAATGATAGTCATCCTATTGGGTGTAAGATGCTTGCTTGGGTTTTTAAGTTTACATTTTATTGTAAACACTGTCATTAAAAACTATCCAAACACACATCCCTCCTCCAATTCCTCTATTGTTGGAAATTTAGGAATTTTCTTTCAGTATTTTTGCTATTATAAGTAAAATTGCAACAAAGATTTGTGCATAAATTTCTGCTACATTTTAGGTTATTTACATAGGCAAGGATTGCTAGATAAAATACAGGATGTCCAGTTAAATTTAAATTTCAAATAAACAATGAATACTTCTTTAGTGTAAGCATGCTCAAAATATTCCCTGGGACAAATTTATTCTAAAACAGTACTCATCATATACCTGAAACTTAAAGTTTCCTAGGCATCTTATTATTATTATTTTTAATTTGCTAAATCTACTAGTCCAACCATAGGTACTGTTCCCAGGAGTGAAAGTAATGGGTTGAAGTTGATGAACATTTTCAAGGTTCTGGATGCCTATGGCCAAAGGGCTTTTCAGTAAACTAGTGCCAGTTTCTCTCTACTAACAGTGAGTCAGAATGCCTGCTTTCCCACAAAAGTGGCAGCTTTGAGTTACTCCATTTAAGAATAAACAAAAGTTTGCTTCTTTGATAGGTGGGAAGTGATCATTTATAAAGTTTTGACTATGAATGAAACTGACCTTGCCTTACAAAGTTTGGTCTTTTGCACTTCCTTTTATGTAAACTATGTGTCCCTGTCCTTGGCTCATTTATCTTTTTGTGTTTCTTGTCAAGCCATACAAACTCTTAAAAGATATTAGCTTTGTGTCTCTCACATTTTGTTTCAAGTATTTCTCTCAGCTTGTTGTCTGCCTTTTAATTTGGCTTATATTATTTGCCAGAGTAAAGGCATTTGATCATCTCATGTATTATAATCTCTAGGTCTTTCATGATTCTTCCATTGCTTTTAGTCTACAGCCCCTTCTTATTTAGAGATCAGATATATCTATTCACCTGTATTTGCTTTAAGAAATCTGTGTGGATTTTTTTTTTAGTGTTTTCTACATTTAACTCTCTAAACTATATGGAATGTCTTTGGAAATTGTGTTCAATTAGTTTCTAAATTATTTCTTTTCCTCAAGTCTCTAATTTGTTTCAGTCCTATTTGATGAATAAAATCTCTTCCTTCACAATGACTTGTGATACCACTTTAGCCTTATACATAAAGAAAAATCCATTTTCCTTTAAAGTTACCTGTTTGCCATTTAATCTCTCTGGGCCTTGCTATATCAACCATACAATGAGGCTGTTTTATAATTCATTCATACATTCAACAAATATTTATTGAACATCTTCTGCAGGTCAGTATATATATATATATATATATATGATTTCTTAGCAGAATTAGCTGAGATTAAAGAAAAAATAAAAATAAAAATAAACATTTCTTCCAGCATTAAAATTCTAAATGTAAAAGAGCTTCATTTATCCTTACATCATTGGAGGAAACTGACATAATTTGCTTCACCTGTTGATTTTTTTTTGTCTTATATTGATCTATTCTGCTGAAGCTTAGTTTTATTCATATCCTTTCCAGAACTTTTACCTCTTATTGCTACAGCATGTCTTAGTGCATTGGCAAAAACTTCAAACTAATTGTTACATCATAAAACGATGTAAGAAAAGTGATAGCTGATACCCTTGTTTTATCTCTAAAGAGAATGCCTCCCATTTTGTGCCATTAAGAATTCCTTGGCTTTTGATTTAAGGTAGAGGTATTTTGTGTTTAAAAAATAATTGTCTCTTCTTATTTTTCTGAGTTTAAAAAAAAAAAAAAAAAAAAGTCAGGAACACTTCGTTAATTTTATTAAATATAGTTTATAGAGCCTATTGACATTATTGTATCATTTTTTTCTTTATGAGTTTTGCATTTTGAAGTAAAGTACTACTAACACACAGTCCTCACCACATTATATTATATGGTGCTTTTGTGAACAGCAATTCTAAACTTGAAGTACATGTTAAAACCTTGATTACAGACTCTGATTTTTTTTCTGAGACAGAGTTTCACTCTTGTTGCCTAGGCTAAAGTGCAATGGTACAATCTTGGCTGACTGTAACCTCCACCTCCCGGGTTCAAGCAATTCTCCTGCCTCAGTCTCCCGAGTAGCTGGGATTACAAGTATGCGCCACCATGCCCGGCTAATTTTGTATTTGGGTAGAGACAGGGTTTCTCCATGTTTGTCAAGCTGGTCTCGAACTCCCGACCTCAGGTAATCTGCCTGCCTCAGCCTCCCAAAATACCGGGATTACAGGCCTGAGGCACTCAGCCCAGCCACTCTGATTAATTTTTAAAAATTGAGCACATCTATAAACACATATAGATGCGAGAATGAGAAATTTGAGCACATGTGTGTTTGAGAAATGAGTGTGCAGATATTGCACAAAACTCTGTATGTGCTCTAAGTAGAATGAACCCACAAATATACCACTAATACTTAGCTTTTATATGATTGGTCTCCAAAGTAGGGGGTGTGCAAGTTGATTTATTAGGGTAAGAGGAAGAGATTAGAATGTCTATTTTTATCTCATCCTTTAAACTTTTCATTTGTTATGATAAAACAGACATTCTAATCTTTTCCCCTTACCCCAATAAATCAACTTGCACATACCCTATTTTGGAGACCACTCATATAAAAGATTAGTATTAGTGGGATATTTTCGGGTTCATTCTACCTTGAGCATATACAGAATTCTGTGCAACATCTGCACACTCAATTCAAAATGCCTCTGAAGTTTAAAGAATTTTAAAACTAGTAGGACAAAACCCAATAATGGTAAAAGCACACCTACACACACACACACACACACACACACACACACACAGAGAGAGAGAGAGAGAGAGAGAGAGAGAGAGAGAATGAGAGACAGAGAGAGAGAGAGAGAGAGAGAGAGAGAAACAAGTTACTCAACTTTGCCTGACTTGGAGTAAGTTGTGTTGCCTCCTTGGGACTCAGTTTCCTCATTACTAAAATGACAGGATTGGGCCAGATGCTCGCCAAGCCCCTTCCTGCACTGACATTTTGTGATGGCGATGACCCTGTGGGGAGTATCAGGTTATGGGAGAAGCAGATCTACGTGTCAGTCAGCAGGGCAGCTCTGTTATTAGAAATCAAGCAGAGTGCAGTCCTAGGATTGATGACCAGGAGTAGACACGCTATCAGGAACGTGGGCGTCTCCTGGGAGCTTTATGTTCTAAGCATTCTCTCTCTGAGCCTCTGCTCTGTTCTCTGCTCTCCACTTGGTACTCTTAGTTTCTACTTCTCTGTAATATCAGCTCACAGATGGACATCATGCCCCACTCCATACTTTGCATGATTTTTCAGACGAAGTGTCCATTGGCCATTAGCCCGTTCTCTTCATTTTCAAGTCTAGATTCCCCTGAAATGATGTATTTATCTTAACCTTATCTTTTTGTGCCAAGTCACCTCCATCATTAGTTATCACTGGTTAGCCAATAGATGGGTCACCCTTGGGTCACGTGCCCATCCCTGGTCCAGTCATGTGTGAAGTGGGGAGGTGGGTCACATGCTCTCAGGCAGGGCTGTGTGGGGCAGATTTCCTCCAGTCATTGGGAGAGCAGATTGGCCATGATGAACACCTTCAGCAAAGAGACCGACCGTCTTTTAACCTGATAGTGATGAGAACAAAATCAATCTGACCCTGAGCCTTTATACAGGAGTAAGATGTAATAACTATTCTCAAGTCTCACCTTTGAAATAAGGTGAGACTCCTTCTGCCTTAAGACAAGCTGACCAACGGCTGCCTTGCTGTGGCGGTGGCCTGGGCTGCAGGGCTTCTGAGAGCCACCTCTTGGCCCATGGGTCTAGGAGACTAAAGTCACTCCCTCCACAGAGCCTAATTTCTCCATCAGAAATGTCTGATTTTTGCTGATGGGTGGTTAGCTATTTGCGGGCTTTACAAAGTACTAATTCTGACTAAGCCCAGAAAGATTTTCCCAGCTTAAAAAGATGATACTAAAATCTGCCCAAGGACCTCTGCACCTCCTGGACCGCCTTGACCTGTTTTCATCCATTTTATTTCATCCAAAATATCCAATTTCTACCTGCTTCTCTGAACTAACTCACAGCCCAGTGCCTCTGAGTGACTGACTTTTCATTTCTTGATCCTACATGTGACTCTTCTGCTCAGCATCCTGCCTGCAATCCCCAGCATCCCACAGGACACAGAAAATGGGACATTAATGAACAAGTAGGAGGGGTGATTGTCTATGATCTTTTACCTGTGCTGGGTTTAAGACATAGGTAGGCAAAAAACCCAATTGCCTCAAATGCAAGGGTTTTGAGAACTTAGACTTCAAATTAGAGTGAGGCTCTGTCTACCCCAAACAAAGCTACTCAGACACCTCACTATCTAAAATCAGACCAGAACCTGGATATGAGCCAAGAGGTGTCCAAGCAGCCAACATTATCTACAGAGCCCCATATTGTTGTGTTGAAAGTAGCATATAATTCAAAACAACTGGGTTCTCAGAGGGCTGGATGGCCCATCACCCTTTAAGAAAGCCTGGGTGAATCCTCTGGAAATAGGAAAAGCTAGGTTTCTTAGAACCTATTTACTTTTTGTATACACAGAATTCTAGCGTATTTGCATATCTGGTTTCTCAACCCGGAACAGAATAAAAGATGAGTTCTGAGGTTGCTACAGGTATGAATAAAATAGCATTTTCACCAGGTGCAGTGGCTCACACCTATAATCCTAGCACTTTGGGAGGCCGAGGTGGGCAGATTGCCTGAGCTCAGGAGTTCAAGACCAGCCTGGGCAACATGGTAAAACCCATATATACGAAAATGCAAAAAATTAGGAGTGTGCCTGTAGACCCAGCTACTCAGGAGGCTGAGGCAGGAGAATTGCTTGAACCCGGGAGGCGGAGGTTGCAGTGAGCCGAGATCATGCCACCGCACTCCTGCCTGGGTAACAGAGCGAGACTCTGTCTCTAAAAATAAAAATAAATAAAATGATGAAGTAGCATTCTCCCTCACAGCATGGAAAAGTGACCACTGCCACAGGAAGAGATCAGAAAATGATACAAAGTAGACCCAAGAACCCCAAAAGCATAGCAATATGAAGACATACAAGTGGCCACACAAATCTCAAAGGTTTGGACACTACTGGGTTAACAGTATAGTAATCGAAGTTTCTAAAAATGATCCTAAGCAAAACAGAAATGTAAAATTAAGATCAGTATATTCTATTTTAAAACCTGGTAAGCATATGACTATTTTTAAGAAAAACTTCCATCCAAAATGATGAAATGTTTACATGTGATGTTTATTTTATTTTATTTTGAAATAAGGTCTCACTCTGTCACCCATGCTGGAGTGCAGTGGAGCGATCATGGTTCACTGCAACCTCCGCCTCCCGGGGCTCAGGTGGTTCCCTCACCTCAGCCTCCCAAGTAGCTGGTACTGCAGGCATGTGCCACTATGCCTACTAATTTTTGTATTTTTATATAAAGACAGAGTTTCTCCATGTTGCTCGGGCTGGTCTCAAACTCAAGTAATCTGCCTGCCTTGGCCTCCCAAAGTGCTGGGACTACAGGCATGAGCCCCCACACCCAGCAACATGTGATGTTTAAAAGAACAACCCTTAAGCTAGCTGGAAAGCTCCACTATCCAGAATGATGTGTTTTGTTCTGGATAACTGAGGTTTTGCTGTAGAGCTGAAGTTGAACCCTCTAGACCACTTCTTAAAGGACATCATGGTGCCTGGTCTGCCAGGGAAATGCCATTGCTGTGACTTATATGCTATTTGGATGAAGGCGACAGGGGCTGAAGAAGGTTTGACTGTATTTGGTTGCAGGCTTTGCTTGGCACCATCTCTTTAAAAGGCTGCCTGCCTTTGAACTAATCCTCTATTTATAATCCAGCTGGAGAGAGGCCTCGGCAATGTATACAAATTCCTAGAATTTACAGTGTGCTGCTCACGTAAGCCCTGAGCCCCCCTCCAGAGCTTCTGCCTGGGCCCTCACTTCTCCAGCAAGGACCCTGAATCATCCCAGAACCGTCTTGGTGCTGCAGTAGACAGGCCGCCTGGCACACCCAGCACCCCACATTCTTGGTGGGGAGCACCAGGCGCATCTGGGAATGGTGGCATGAGTTGGATTAGGCTCAGTAAACACCATCACTCACTCCTGACAGCCCGCACTGCTCAGAGGCTCTTTCCTAGAGGCCAAGGGTTGGGGCCTCAGGCACAGCTTGCCTCTATCGGCTATTCCTTTCTTATAATTCATTCCCTCCCCAACACGACGCGAACTTCACATTTTCCTTTCTTCCCCCCTTGCACAAATTATTGCAAGTCATGGCAGTCTAAATATAGCCCTCAGTCTGCGCTCCAGATGCCGAGGCCATGCAGCCCTGACATTCCCCTGGTGTCTCTCCAGCCGCCTCTTGCTCTTGCTGTCCTTTCTCCTTTCGTACCCTTGCTTTCTCTCTGATTCTCCTACTCCCTGCTTCCCAGGCTCCCCTGGTCTTTCCTGTCTTTCCAGTTCAAAGGAAAGTTCCAAAAGCAAGGCCTGAAGCCTGGCCAGCCATCTCCCCAGCCCTTCAACGGCACTAGCAGTGGGAAAGGGGTCTCCTCTAGAGAAGAGGCAGAGGTGCAGTGTCCTCTAGGATCCTCTGTCATGCGCACTGTGGGTTCTTGCCCAAACTTTACTTACTCAACTTTGCCCAGAAGCCATTTATCCTCCTTCCTCCTCATCCGTTTCTTCTTCTTGGGTCCTGGATGCCAAAGAATGACTGGCTACTCCTTCCATTTAATAACCTCCTATGTTACTGGAAAATGTCTATTAGGACACCCTCCAAGCCATCTCTTTCTTGAAGTTAAATCATATCAATTCCTTTGCCTTCCTTCCATGGGCCGAGGTGTCCGGAGCTTTAATCATCTGCGTGGATTTTCTCTGTACCGTCTCCAAGTTGGCCATATCCCCTGTGGGAAGCAGGGCTGCGCCTTGAGTCCTCTGTCCTGCTAAGGGTTCGGCATCTGCTCTGTAAGCATATTGAAGGAATTTACTGATACTTCTTCATCACAGGCCCGCTAATTTAAAAAGAAGTGCTGCAGTGATTTTATGTGTTCTTGCCTAACTCAAGGTCCACTCTGATAACAGGCTGGTCCTTTTCTTCACTGAAAGTGAAGCATTTGATTCACACACATATTTTACTCTATCCTTGTCAATATGCTTGCTCACTTATTACTGATCAAGTTCTTTAAGCTCTAACTTGGTGGGCTCATGGTGACCCACATCCCACAGGTGGGGAGTATGTAACTATTAAGTCAGTCTGTTCATTTGTTTATTCAAAAAACAGTTATTGAAAGCTGGGTGCCCTGGTGCATGCCTTTCGTTTCAGCTACTCAGGAGGCTGAGACTGGAGGATGCCTTGAGGCCAGGAGTTGGAGGCTGTGGTGTACTATGAGCATACCTGGGAATAGTGCACTATGAGCATGGTACCCCAGCCTGGGCAACATAGCGAGACCCTGTCTTTTGAAAAAACAAAACAAAAAACTGGTAGGATACCTCTTTAGGCCTAGCACTGGACATACAAATAAGAATTGCCTCGAGAGACACACAGACTAGTCGAGGGCTTTTCAACTTCAGTATAACTCACATCTGGGGCCACATTAATGTTGTGTGGACTGCCCTGTACTGTAGGATGTCTAGGAGCATCCTGGCCTCCACCCACAAGGTGCCAGGAGCACCGCCCCACACACACATTGTGACAACCAAAAGTGTCTCCAGCCATGGCTAAAGGTCTCCTGGAGCCAAAATCACCCCAGTTTGAGAACCATCGGTCTGATAGAACAGACAGATATGCAGATGATCATCACAGATCAAAGAAGCTCTACCGTGGAGACAGGCCCACGCATGAAGCGCCCTGGAATTGAATTCTGAAGGATGGGTGCAACTTTTCGACGTAGAGACTAAGCTGGAGAGAGGATATTCTAGGCAGAGAAACAGCACGTGCAAAGGCACAGGGGCATCACAGAGTAATTCAGCTGCCTGATGTGGCAACTACTGGGTAGGAACAAAAGGATGAGAATGAATTGGGGCTGGCCCCAGTGTCTAGAGGGCCTTGTGTGACTCGGATGTTTGCACTTGATCCTGAGGGTTAGGGAAAGCAGGGAGGTTTGTAAGCTGGGAGCATGATGGTTGGCATGATGGCATGATGAAAGCGGGAGCTTTGATAACACTCCAGGAAGAGATGATGTGAGCTTGAATGAAGGCAGTGGTGCTTGGGAAGGGAACAGAAGGAGCAGGATTTGAAAGCTCCTTCTGAAGCAGAACGTGCAGGATGTCTGAGTGGGGATGAAGACAGAGGATAAGCCCAGCGCTACAGAGCTGGTAGAATCCTGGTGGGTCAGTCTTGGCTTTAAGGCTTTTTTCTATCCTGGAAGCATTCTGGAGTTTGGGCTGTGCCTGCCTTGTCTGGGAAGATGAGGCTGTGGGGACAGTTTTAAGTCAGGGAGTGTTTCTGCTCATCCCTCCTCATTTGATTTTAGATCAGGCTCATGGGAGGTGTCTGGTAGACAGAATCATCCCCCCCTTTTTAGGAATTGCTAAAGAAATGGGCTTCTAATTTTTGTCACTGTCAGTGCCTGGCAGGCAGGTGGCCCTGAGCCTCAGTTTCTCCATTTGTGATGGGAAGAGAACTCCCCGCCCCATCTCCCAGATGTGGTGCGTGTGAACAGGGCTGTTTCTGTGGGTGGTTTAGACCCCTGTGGGTGCTTGGCATTTCATGCCGGCGGTTGGTAAGGATCATGAGTGGTTGTAATCAGGCCTAATGGGAAGGCCCCCAACTCTACCGCGGCCCTGAGCGGCTGCCAGCTCCATGAGCAGGCCTGCTTCGAAACTTGCCTGCAAGTTATTTTTTTCAGGATGTCTGGTTCCTGTAAACAGACTTCCCCAAACCCTCTCAGGCTCTGGCTATGCATCCCACTGCCCTTCAAGCCGCCCAGCCCAGTGGAAAACCTCAAGACAATCCCACAGCATTTAGGTTCATGCAAGCCCTTACCTCCAGCTCTCTCTATAACTTGCCTTCCCAGGTAAGTTAGAGTGAAAGGAGAGAGTAGGAGGCTGGGATGGAGGCACCTTAGAGAGAGGCTGGCCCCGCCAGCCAGGCATGATGGTCTCAGGCCTGCTTTGTAACACCTTTCCCCAGCACTTACTCTGGGTGGGCTAGGTGAGTGGGTTGTTCCAGGAGGCAATGGTGAGTGTGTGGGTGAGCTTGCTGCCCCCACTCCCAGGAGCCCGGTGCTGATGGCGATCTCTCTCTCAATGCAGGAACAAGGGGCTGCATTGTTAGCTTGCCTATCTCTTGGTTTCTGATTCACCCTGGGCCACGGCAGCCTGAGCAGGTTCACAGCTGCTCAGGGATATACTTTCCAGCACATTTAGGACTTGGAACAGCCCCAGGTTTCAGGAACACATGGTGATGGGGGAGGGGAGGGGCTCAAATAGACTGGGGTGTGGGAGAAGTGAGCTACTTCTTTCTTTCTTCAAGACGAATCTCCATTTTCATCATCTGATAGCAGGAACAGCATCTGAGGACGGCGGATGAATTGCAAACCTGCGCAGGTCGGGGGAGAGGGCAGGCGTGGGGGGGAGATGGGCAGATTTGCTTCATCCTGGCTGAGGTCTTCTTGTGCAGCCCTGTCCCCTCTGACACACAGCACTTGCTCCAGTTATAGCCTCTGCCCAGCCAGGGCCTGCCAGGGACACCCACCCGCGGGGCACTCTGGAACACATCTCGGAAGTCAGCCCCCAGAGTGGGCCTCTAGCTTCCAGAAGCCATGGCCAAGAGGGCAGGGAGGAGCTGGAGACCGGCCCTAAGAGGTGGGACCTGAGGAGCACCAGGTTCCATTTTACAGATCAGTGGGGTCCTTTGTCTCTGTTGCTAATGGCTGGTTAAGGAGGAAATTGAGACTGTAATTTCCCAGCCTTTTCCATCTCCGCATTTTCTCTGAGACAGGTAACTGCCTCACAGCAGACAGAAGCCAGATGACACTGCTGTCCCAAGCATTCTGCCCACATTTAACCACGGCCATTCATCCATCCATCTGATATTTGCTGAGGGTCTTCTAAGAGCCAGGCATGGTCCATGCTGGCTTTTAGCAAGGAGCAGATCACAGTCCCTGTCCTCCAGGAGCTAGAGAACCCACAGGAATGGCAGGCATTGACAGCACCATGTGCAAGGGGCTCAGGCCGGGCAGAACCAGATCTGAGCACTGTCGGTGACTGAGAAGCCTGGCCCCTGCTCACCTGGCAGCAGGCAGCCGCCTCCTTTGCCGCCGTCTAGCTGGGCCATCTGGGGCAGGGTTCTCTTTGAGCCTGGTCATCTGAGCGCACCCATAGACATGACTACAGGTACCCCACCCACCTCCCAGGGCAGCTGAGAAACTCAAGTAAGATTCGTGCATGGAACCCTAAAGTATAGAACTTCCGTCCAGCTCTCAGTCTTCTCCCCGTTTCTCCGGGGGTAACTGAGGATCAAGGCCCATCATCCAGAGGCTGGTATCGGAACAGGGAGGCTGCTGTGTGCTGCCAGAGATTGCCGCCCTCCCGGCCTCTCTGGGCAATGCTGCATAGAGCTGGCCTCTGTCTGTGCAGGGTGCAGAGCAGCTCTGGGACTCCCACACAGAACCCCTTTCTCCTGCGCTCTAGCCCACAGCTTGCTCTCAGGGTCCAATTTAGAGGGTCAGGTGATTGAAAAGGTGACTGCAGGCTGGCAGTGTGACCTTTGGGCCTGCCTGAGCGGGTGACTGAGTTAGGCCCCAAGGCTCCCCTCCCCTGAGGGGACATACCAAAGTCCGATTCTGCACAGACACAGCAAGGAAAGTGCAGCATGGCAGGGAGGACTGGGCTGAGCTCCTGGCTCCCAGCCCCCAGGGGTCACTTGTCCCTTCTGCTCCCCACCATTCCCATCCACTGTGCAGGGTCAAGAACTACCACTGTCTTTGAGGATAGACAGGGGAAGGGGACAGAGACTAGATGAGTTTGTAACTGAATAAAAGGGTCTAAAAAGCCTAGTTAAAATAGGAAAGAACCTCAGTACAACTTAGTCACAGTGCTACCTGCTAGAACTTTCTACAAAGATGGAATGTTCTGGAGCTGCACTGTCCAATAGGATAGCCACTAGCCACATATGGCTACTGAGCACTGAAATGTAGCTGGTGTGACTGAGAAACAGAACTATTTAAACTTTACCTAAGTTTAAATAGCCACATGTGCCTAGCAATATCCATATCGGTCATTGCAGGTCTAGGGATTGGAGGGGCAAAATAATGAGGCTTTGGAGCCACACAGATCCAGGTTCAAATCCTGATGCTGCAGCCAAAACTTAGCACTGCATGGCTGGGGCATGCTGCTTGACTTCTTGGGACTCAGTTTCCCCATCATTAATTTTTTTTTTTTTTTTTTGTGGAGACAGGATCTCACTATATTGCCCAAGATTGGTCTCAAACCCCTGGCTTCAAGCAATCCTCCCACCTTGGCTTCCCAAAGTGCTGGGATTACAGGTGTGAGCCACCGCACCGGCCTCCCCATCATTAAATGTAGAATTGAATAATACACCAAGTGAGCCTGGTAGGGGGCCAAGCCCCAGGGTCCAGCTCACAGGAGTCGACAGTTCATCTGTTAGGACCACTGCCTCAGCCCCTGCAGAGATCAGTCTGGGGCCTTCAGGCATCTGTGTGTGGGAGGAGATTGATCCAGGCTTTTTCTTCCTATGTGTGTCCTGAAGGAAGCCTGCAGGCAGGAAAAGGTTGTTTCTCCTTAGTGTGTGGAGGATTTCACAGAGCAAGTGCAGAAGTGCAGAACTGGGACAGGTTGTGGCTTGGAGCTTACCAGCTTCATGCTTCATAGACATCCCTGGATTCATTTAGTGAGCGGGTGGACCCAGGCTGGACAATGATGGGCTAGGAGGATGTCTCCTGCCCTGGAGCTCAGCCACCAGCTATTTTCCTCCTAAGCTGCTGCCCATAAGCTGACTTTCTTCCTCCTACACCCAAATCAGAACTTACCTGTCCCACCTGGTAAGAATCTGCTGATTATTTTCCTAGGTAACAGCTGCCTTGCCTTGGTCTGGGCACTGAGGTCTTTCTAAGATCTGGTCCTGCCCTTGCCAAGAAGCGCAAGGCCACTGCATGACTCTAACAGGAGCACCAGGGACCATGAAAAAGGGAGGCTCTGGGCTGGGCTGGGCTGGCAGGTGAGATGGGGTGGGAAGAGCTCCCCAGCTGCTCTCGGAGGACAGCCACATCCCTAGCCTGGCTCTGTGGGAGCCTCTGAACCAGCCACCCTGGAAACCTCGGTGCCACCAGTGCCATGTCAGTACAGGCTGCCTGGACTGAGAATCTGGGGCCCAGGACAATCAGCCTTGGCCAGCACTAACAGACCTATCCTTATGGTACATGGTGCCAGGGCTCATCTAGATGAGGGCCACTGGCCCCTGCCCCCTGGTGACAGTGGCCAGGCAGGAGAGCTGGCAAGTGCCAGGGCAGCCAAGAGTCGCAGAGGAAAATGGCCCTCACAGTCCGAGGATAGTGAAGCTTGGTTTCCACATCACCCCTTCATCTCGTCCGCACCAAGTGTGATCACTCAGCCCTACTTCACAATCCCTCTACAATGAAGAGGAGGGAATGAACTCTATTCCATCCGCAGAGGGAAAGATGGAGGTTCAGTCACCTAGAGAGAGACTCTGCTAGGGTTCTCCCTGCTTCCCACCCCACACCACACCAGATCAGCATCATCTTCATCCTCCTCCTCATCACCACCACCATTCTCATCACCATTTATTAAGTGCCTGGTTTTGTGGGGAGCATGCGTGGTTACATCATTTCATCCTCATTGCAACTCTGTGACGCATGTATCTTTATCCGCATTTTACAGAGGGAGAAACTGACGACCAGAGACATGATTAACTTGTCTAAAAGCCACACAGCTCCCTGGAGTTAGAGGCTGTGCAGCCCAGGATGTCACTCCCTGCGCAGTGCAACCACTCAGGAGAAAGGAGCAGGAAGGAGGAAAGACTGGTGGGGTGGTCTCTCCTCCATAACATGCCACCTAGCCCAGGACAAAGGTCTGCTGCTGGCGGGGGTGGCCGTGTGCCCTGGAAGGAGGGCAGAGAGTGGGCAGCGCTGGGGGAAAGCCCGGCAGAAGCGTTCGATCTGTGCTTCCTCCTCTCCACCCGGTGAGCCTTTTCCTCCAGGCCAGCCCGTTCCACTGGAAAAACAATCTCCCCTGCCTGGGGACTTGAGGCCTTGGGGCCGGCTGGGCCACCTTCTGGTCTGTCTTCATTCAGATCCCATTTCTCTCCTCTCTGGAAGCTGGGGGAGGGAGTCACGCTGGGGAAGGCGAGGATGAGGCTAAAGTTTTCATCTGTCCCCCTTTAAGCCAAGCAAAGAAAAATAGCCCTTTGCCAAGAACTTTCATCTCAGTCATTTACTCTCGCAGATGTTTTCTGCAATATAAACAAGAAGCAAAGAATGTTGGGGAGGAGAAGAGGGCGGGAGGCGGGCAGGCGGGAAAGGAGGAGTGAATTGACAGCTTTGAAATCTGGGCCTGCAGAGGGCAGGAAGCAGCACCTCAGGAGGGTCCCGCCTGCTCTGAGAGCCTGGGCAACCTCAGGACACTGCACCAGGGCAAGCTGAGGGTCGCTTCCCGGGATATCTTTGAAAGGAGATTCTGGAGAGGCAGCCCAGCCCTTGAGTGGGTGGTCTCTCCAGACGCCCTCCCTCTGCCTGGGAAGTGATACATGGACAGCAGCTGCTGGGGCCCTCTGGGCCCAACCTGGAGCCATGCCCTGCCAGGGAACACACCTGCCCACCTTAGCACTCCCTGAAAGTTCTGGGGCAAGGACGCTCAGCCTGCTGCCAACGGAGCTGTCAGCAGGACTGACAGGAAATGCAGATGCCTGCAATGGGCATTAGGATTTGGTTGCCCACAGGGTGGGTGGGGGGAGGGCAGAAAGAATCTTGAGCTGGAGGGGATTGGAGGAGCATATCCTACAGTGGGTCAAGAAATAAACCCAGGAAATCAGGTGTCTCTGAGCTCACCATTCTGTGAGATTCCTTTTGATGTCAGTAGTTTTTAAACGAATAAGCCGTGGATTACGAACTCAAATGCTGATGGGGGCTGGCAATAACCCACCGAGCGAAGCTGGGTGAGCACTGCCCAGACTTGAAGAAGACCAGCCTGTCTAAAGGGGGCAGCACCACCCAGTTTTGGCTGGGTATTTAAGACAGCCTAGAAATCCAGAGTTCTTTATAAAGTATCCTGTTTTTAAAAATATTTTCACTAATTAAAAACAAAAACAGAGAAATACTGGGCTGGCCACGTGAGACGTGCTGCTGAGTGGCTTTTAGTTTGTGAATCATGGATTTGAGATTTTTGCGAAATATGCTGGTTGAATGAATAAATGCTTACCCTTCCTGCTCTTGACTTTAAAAAGGGATTTGTGAGAAGCTTGGAAAAGAATCCAATAGCAAGCTTTTACTGGGCATCTGCCACCTCCCCAAAATGGAGCTAAACATTCGGATGGATTCAGAGGACTTGGTCTTACCCTTGAGGATTTACACTGTAGCTGGGAGACAGAATCAGCTCCTGGTGCACAGCCTGGGCAGGCACAGGGTTCCAGAGCACATGGCAACAGAGAGCTACTGTTCTGATCTGCCTCCTGTTCTGTAAAATGGGAACACACAGGAAACGAGACCGATTTTTGACGGTCCTTGGTTTTGTGGCACAGAATGCTTACGAGAGGGGGGAAAAACGAGGCAATGCTCCCAGAGTAGGTGGTGTTTGGGCTACCTTGAAAGACGGGTAGGAAGAGCCACTTGTTTCTGGCTGATAGGTGCATTCTGAAACTGGACAACTTCTCACCCTGCCGAGACATTGAGAACACTACAGGATCCAGACCCAGGAGCACAGAAATGAGGGAATCCTGCTTGCTAAGAATGAGTAGCCATCGCACATCTGCCATCAACATTTCACCAAATTGTGTACAGTGTCTCCAAGGAAAAGTCAGTGAATGGGTGGCCTGAGCAGAGTTGCAGCCACAGAGGAAGCCGTTCAGGAAGCAGTGAGGGGCAGGCCTGATGTTCAGCAACCTTTTGAAAGGAAAGAGGGGTACAGATTTCACACAAAGGCCCATCAGGGTTTCTGAGTGTCCGTGGTTTCCTGTGAATGGCTATAGCTTTGAGCTCCTTGCAAGGAAGAGAATGGAAAGGGAACCACCTCTGGGATTACCACATATTCCTCAAACACACTGCAGGACAGTGGAATTATTTCTGCTTTACAGAACATGAGACAGTAAGCCCCCTGAGGGCAGGAACCGTGTCTGTTACTGCATGCTCTACAATCCCTGGTGCCTGCCCAGGGTCTGCACCAGGAGCTGATGATGCTGAATGTGACTTGTCTGAGATCTTACAGCCAGAAGTGTCCAAGGGGAAATTCAAACCCAGATCTGCTATACCCCAAAGCTCCTGCTCCTTCTGTGATGCTGGGGAAATCTGCAACTCCATAGATTCCCAAATGTTACTTAAAGGAGAATGGCGGATGCTCCAAAGTTTGAAAATATTTGTGGGTGCACTCCATCATGGGCTGCCACGCCTGAGGAAGTATGAGCATGCTGGGGATGTGACATGCGAACATACTCATGTGCCCAGGCATTCAAATTCAACAGAGATCCTTTGAGACAACAGCCCTCCTTTTCATGCCAGGTGGAGGTCTCTTCTCCAACAGCCCTGGGGGCGAACATCTCTAGGGGAAGCAGACTCACCACCTCACGCCCCACTGTGACTGCCAGCAGCCTGAGCTCCAGGCTGGCCCTGTTAGCCATCACCCAGTGGTCTTTGCATTCTCTTTCTGTCCTCCATCAACAAGGCCCTTCAACATGACCACCTTCTAGGCAATTGAGGACCTCTCTTTTATTTGCCGGCTCTCTTATTTATCTCTTCTGCTTTTCCTTCACACATTCTCACGTGACACACTCTCAGGCCCCCTCCCCTATCCCCATGGCTGTCAGCAAATGCAATCTGTTTCATTTGGCTTCTCCTTTAAAAGCAGTGCAGTGGCATTCCAGGTGGGACAGACCAGTAAAGAGGCCAGCAGGAGAAATACCTCCCTCATCCTCAACAGCCTTGTTCAGTTAATGTCACCTAAGATGACACCAATTTTCTTGGTAATTGTTCAGGTTGACTCACTTCAACTTTACTGTCAACACATACCCCTGAAGCTTTCATACCTGCCTCATCCCGGGCATGTATAAAAATCCATTCGTTTAGCCCCAAGCTTCCAGATATATATTAATGCTATTATAGTTCATCTTGTTACATTCATCCACCATGAATCCAAACTGTTGGGATCTTAGGAGATTCTAATTCTGTTATCCAAGGTGTGAGCTGCCTCTGAGAGTCCTTCCTAGTCTCTGATAGAATTGTTGAAATGGAAGGGCCGTGGGAGATTCTGGGATGTGGATGGTACCTCCTGTCCAGGCTGACATCCCTCTGTTTGTCTGCAGTTTTAGGGCCGGTCACTCAGCGCAACCCCTCAGCTGTCCCAGTGACAGTCTCCAGCCTCCCTGTTCTCAAGAGAGCTGAGACGTGTGTGCTCTGCTGCCTACCACAATGCCATGAGCTACCAACTTCAGAATCCCATCTCCTCCCCACAAAAAGGTGCCATGAGTACGTCATCTTTTTTCTTGGTGAATCCATGCTGATTCCTAACGATCGTCACTTTCTTCGCTAAGCCTTCATAAGCCATCCCTTTCCTTGTAGATGAAAGAAATTAACCCTGAGTCCAAAGCAGAAACCTTCAGACAGCTGGACGTGTTAACTCATTATGCTGGGCATCTCAATTTGCCCCTCTACAGACACTGTATCCTCTTTCCCACTGCTCTGTGCCCCAGGAAGCTGACCTTGTGGACCACATTGCTGGGCACCCTTGCCCTCTGGCTTCAGTTGGGTTCTGCCAGTGGGAAGCACCAGCAAAAGATAGGAGGGTGGGGCCGGGCACAGTGGCTCACGCCTGTAATCCCAGCACTTTGGGAGGCCAAGGTGGGTGGATCACCTGCAGTGATCACCAGCCTGGCCAACATGGTAAAGCCCTGTCTCTACTAAAGATACAAAAAATTAGCCAGGCGTGGTGGTGTGCACTTGTAATCCCAGCTACTCAGGAGGGTGAGGCAGAAGAATCACTTGAACCCAGTGGGGTGGAGGTTGCAGTGAGTCGAAATCGAGCCACTGTGCTCCAGCCTGGACAACAGAGTGAGACTTCGTCTCAAAAACAAAAACAAACAAAAAACAGAGAGAGAGAGAGAGATAGGAGGGTGGGACAAGGTCAGGATATTTATTTATCCTCCTGGCTCTACTGTAATGGGCCCTCGCTTGGCTGTGTCTCTCCACTGCCCCTCTGTCTAAGGTTATAGCCCCGATGGGTGGCTCTCTCCAGATCTCCAGATACTTTTTCTTACGCCTCTTTCCCTTTACCCTTCAGGCTCCCCACCCCTGCTAAACCAGGAGGGTTTCACGTTGCCTTGTTAGCTTCCTTTAGCCTTATGCATAACTTACAAGTCGTTGCATTTCTAAATTCTCCTCACTTACCCCATTTGAGTGTGCCATCTCTCTCCTACCAGTACGCTGACTGATACACTCATATTCTGAGTCATTGCCTTAAGACTTTAGGCCTAACAGTGCTAGATATGGGAGGGAGCACAGGTGTTGGTGAGAACAGCGTAAGAGTTAAAGGCACACAATTTGTGGTCTAACTGATCAGGACTGAATTTGATTTTCACTACTTTTCAGCTATGGTTATTGAACTTCTCTGAGCTTCTGCTTTCTCTTCTGTAAAATGGGAGCAGTGATCCCTTCTCACAAATTCATTGTCAGGATTTGATGAGAGTATATTTCTGAAACATTAAATTTAGCATCAGGTGCGTTATAAGCACTGGATAAACGTGTTATTCTAGATCATCATGAAGACAGACTCTAACCATTGAGGGTACTGCTTTGGTGCTAGACTACACTAGCAATAAGCTTCAAGGTTTTCGTATTTATGGCCTCCAGGGAATTTGGACCTCAGGTAATCTGCCCACACCCTACAGAAGTAAGAAAAAATAAGCATTGTTGTCACTGTTATTTTATTAGCTGGAGAGGCAGTCAATTCTGTTACTTAATTTCAAATAATATTTTAGCCAAGAATACTCTAGGAAGCTGTAGTTACATTCTTTCTGACACCTTTCCCCTATCTCTCTTCTAAATAATCTTAAAGTCCCCCAACCACCAAGGACAATGCCTACTTATTTAAACTAAGAAAATGTGGCACCTTTTAGCCTGCACTTACAGAGCTTTTCCCCACCGCATCCACCCCCACCCACAGTGACGTTCTTACCAAAATAAGGCTCAGAAGAGAGTCTCTTAACTTTGTCCAAAAGCTAAATCTGAAAGAGGTTAAAGGTTCTCTGGTCAGTCACATTTCAACTGACTTTTTTTAGCTGATACAGGGCAAAACAAGGTTTCCCAAAGATCTGGGCCCTGTCAAAGTTGGATGTTCTGCCAAGATGGAGGAATACAGCCCTCCCTGTCGGAAAGGAGAGCACAATTCCCTCCTTCATCAACCCGGGGTACCTATCTGCTGCCAGTGACTCTCCCACCTGTTCTGTCATGCTAGCATTTGCTCACATTGGGTTCGTATGTGCTTATTTGCTGCTCCAACCCTAATCCTTACCCCTGAGCCTTTACCACTGAACAATCAATGTGTCAACTCATCCTCTGGGCCATCTTGTGCCCTCGTATCCTCTACCTCCTGGGTCAGAAGCTTGGCGGTTTTCTGGATGTGACTCCTAATGGAAATACATGACAAAAATGCCCTGGATTCTCAACCAGTGAGACAAACTCCTCTTCTCAGCCTCTTCTGCCAATGTCCCTCACTCCTATTTCTCTCTCCTGAGAGCCCTAAGCCCTGCCATGCTCCTTCTGTCCTTTCATCCCCTTTCTTCCCCTGCTCACATGATGCACCAAGGATAAGCATCTTCCTGCCCAGATATATCTGCCCTTCCACATACTCCCATGTGATTCTTTGACCTCTGGTGCTGGAATCTCTTGAGTTAGAAAACCAGAGATGTTTCCAAGACTTTTAAGGCTTTTCTTGGCAAGGTAGCAAGGGGAATGGAGTGAGGGGCCAAGCTCAGGCTTTCTGCCTGGCCCCAGAGAGCAATGCCATGGGAAGGTGACCTCCTCACAGGCCTGGGGGCTATCCCAATGGGATGACACTGTTGGGTATTCGATGTCAGGCTCCTCTGTTGCTCTGTCCTTCAGGCAGGATGTTGAGTTTTTAGTTAAAAGACAGGGATCAAGCTTTAATCCATAATTTATGGTCTAGGCCAGGGTTTCCAAAACTGTATAAAGAGTTATTCCTGGCCAAGTTCCCTATTAGTCATATGTGTGAAATGGAAACATCGCTTTGTCAGAAATATACTTCCCCCAACCCATCCCAAACTGTGTCTATAATCAGGCTCTGGAGGGAAGACACTGGGATTAGAGTGAGTGTTGGGAGAGGAACTCAAGAACGCTTTACTAACAGGACTGTATGGCCCTGGCAGTGGTGATTATACAAAACACATATGGAAAGGGATCCTGGGGCAGTTAAAAGAAGGATGAGCCAACTTCACATTAGTACTGCCCCCAGAGATGCTTTTCCACAGATGAACAGATTATGAATGTTTAAGCTTTCTTATTTGTCATTTTAATGAATCAGCTTTCATCCACTCTCTTCTGGTATCCATGTCCCTGTTTCTTCTTGGGGGAATCACACACCATGCCCTGGTCTTCTCAGTCCGTGAGATTTCAGGGCAGCCAACTTTACCCCCAACTCAAGGTGAAGCATAGGACCCAGGCCTAAGCCAATCAGAGCATTACATTCTCTTGGGCATAGTGATTGGTTTAGGAATGAACATCTGATCACTCAGAGCCAATAAGATACCTTGAGGTCTTCCCTAGGACTTCTGGGAAGGGGATCCCTCTTTCCCCTTGAACCTGAAATCTGAGAGGTATAGAGCCTGGAATTACTGTCATTTTTCTGTCACATGAAACCTGACTCTGAAGCCAGCATAGCAAAGCTGAGAGATGAAGAGTAACCAAGTCCTGATGACACATTATTTTAGCCCTGAATCCACGTGTCTGATGCTGGCCCTAATTCTGGATCTTTCTGTTGCATGGGCCATTGGATTTCCCCTTTGCTAAAACAATTTGAGACAGACGTTCTGTCCCTGGCAACCAAAGAGCCCTAGTTTACAGCTGTTGTTTAAAAATACATGCATAAGTGTAAGTGGAACTAAGAGAAAGGTGACAGGGCCAGCAATAGATCTGTACTGTGCAAACACAATCTATTGCTCAGGGGCACCGCCAGAGGCATATCACGCACTTAAATGTGAGGAGAGCAGTACCAGGAGGTCCTCAGGAAGAGGGTGAACCCCAGATAGGAAGTTCCACAAGCAAACATCATCTTTTTGGAAATGAAATTACTAAACAGCCGGGCCATTTCTATTGAGTTTAGTTTTCGTTACACCCCACTTTGTATGCTTAACATAATGATAAGTATTACTGCTATAATGAAACTCCCTTATTTATACCACCACAATTTCTATTTCCTTATATTTACCCCCTTTTCCTATGAACTAATAAAAATATCTACTCATCATGGAATTACTTTCTCTAATTTAATCTGCTTTTCCCCCAGTGTATTATCAAGGTTCCCCAGAGAAACAGAACCAATAGGATCTCTCTATAAAGAGACAGATAGATTAGATATGGATATACATAGGTGGATGTGGACAGAAGTGATATCTGCCTTTTTCAGGGTTGGCCTTTTGAAGGAACTCAGCAGCCGTCCAGCTCTCTCCTCCCTGATGACAGCAGTCTTGAAGTCACATGTTTCAGAAGGTATAACCACTGAGATGCAGGGATTTATTTGTCACAGCAGCATAACCTCTCCCATTCTTACTAATATATGTATCTAGAGAGATGCAGCTATAGATGAGATAGAGACAGATGGATTTAAGGGAATTGACACATGTAACAGGAGTGGAGAGAAGTGGCAAATCTGAAATTCTGCAGGACATCAGGTAGACTGGCAAGCAAGTAAGAGTCAGTGCTTCAGCCTTGAGTCCAAAGGCTGGAAACTCAGGCAGAATTCCTGTTGCAGTCTAGAGGCAGAATTCTTTCTTCTTCAGGAAACCTCAGCCTTTGCTCTTAAGCCCTTCAACTGATTAATGAAGTCCACACCTATTTTGGCGGTTACTCTGCTCCACTTAAGATTGTAAATGTTGGCTTTATTGTAAATCATATCTTTAAAAATACCTTCACAGAAACATCTAGACTAGTATTTGGCCAAATAGCTGGGCACCTTAGCCTAGCCAAGTTGACATATAAAATTTAACCACTGCACCCAGTTTGAGCCAGTATTCCCCCGTGCTCCTCCATCTATTCGTGAGGGCTCAGCTTTGAATTCCCAAGCCAATACAAAAGTAGACACTGCAAATAATGAACCCTTGACAAAGCTCTGCTAGTTCCCAGATGGAAGAAAATTCATGATGATTGCTCAATTCAGTCTGGACAGAATGTTTTACTACTTCTGTTGAGGTTAAAATATGTACATCAGCTCTTTATTATATCTCCTTTGGTTTACTTTTCACTGTTTGCAGAATTCTCCTCCCAGCTACCATCCCAGAAAAGCACTTATGCCCTGCCCCATGGAACCCCAAAAGCTAAGGATGTATCCACAGCCCTAACTAAAGGCAGAGGAGCCTTCAATAAGGTAACTCCAGCAGGAGAAAGCGTTTCCCCATTGTGAGGCCTGTGGGAGATCCTCATCTGAGGCAGATGTAAAGATGCATTTCCCTGGCCTGTGTCTGCTGGGGAACAAGTGATTGCCAGTCCCTGTGCTGTCCATGAAAGGACCTCACCCCTGCCTGCTGAGGGTCTAGGACAGATCTGCTTCCATTAATAACCCAGGTGCTCATTTTTATTCTCCCTAGTTACCTGCTAAAGGCTCCATCTTGACATCAAGCCTGGGGTCACCCTCCAGGATACTTCCTCAAAGCAGCCACATTCCTGTGGGCATCTGTGCCAGGAGGAGATGGTGGGTTGGCAAATCAGCAAGTCCTGTCAGTCCTCAGCACCACTCTGTCCACAGCCTCATGAGAGTTTTGTCTGAACACCTTCTTTAGGCTTCAGGGCCTGTGGCTGATGATCCAGGTCCAAGCCTGATGATACCTGCTCATTAAAACCACGTGTTCCACTCCACTTCCCGGCCTTCTCTGCAGTTAGGTGGAGGCCATATGACTAGATACTGGCCAAAGGGATATGGACAGAGTCATGTCAGACACTTTCAAGTTTGGCCCTTAAAAGCATCACAGCAGCCCTCCAGCTCTGGCTTCCCTGATGACAGCAATCCTGAAGTCCCATTTCAGGTGGCATAACCACTGAAATGTGGGGATCTATTTGTCACTACAGCAGTAGCCGTTCCCATTCTGACTAAAGCAGAGTCTAAAGGGATGATGATCCACAGCTCCCTTCTGTCCCCCGAGTCATCTCACAGATGGGGAGCTGTTCCTCCTGCACCCTCAGGCACGCTGATCAGTGACATCTCTCCCAACCTCTGGTGAAATGACCTCAGACACCTGCTGTGCTGAGAGTGACAGGTAAGGAGCAGCATCTGCATGTCTGAGGTGGCTCGGGATCTTCTCTGTGCCCAAATCCCCAAGAAAAGGCTAAAACTGGTAAAGTAATTGAATCAAGATGGGTTTTCCCGAAAGACCGTTTACGGCTTTGAGCTCTTTAAGTAAAGAAAGAGAATTTCAAGACCTAAACAGAGCTGGATCCCTTCTATTTTAGTTGAAGCTGAAAAACTTTGCTAGAGTTCAGAAAGAGTCTTATCTGTCGAAAACTCATGCAACTTAAAGTTCCTTCATCGCAGAGAGCCTACCAGGCCTGCCATGTGGCATGACCCATGAATGTGGGTGGGACTGCTTGGTATTTTCAGACTGTTGGAAACAGTGGCCTGTTGATCTCAGAGAGAGCCAAATTAAGCTGATTTCACTATTTATAATCTCTCCGGAAATAAGCAAAGAAGAGAAGTCTAATTGCAAACAGACTGAACTTTACATAGGAAATATGTAGGTCCCCTGAGGCACCTAGAAAGTGTCTAAAACCCTAACTGCCTCCCTGCCTCCCCTGTGTCCCTCTCCAGAGCACGTAGGCCACATCTAGAGAGGCCTGAGGCTGCGGGATGGCCTTGGACTGGCCAAACCGGCCCAGCCAGCCCCTTGGGCCTAGAGGCAGGGACTTTTGGATGAGAAACAGGAAGACATTTGCCCACAGCTTGAAACACGGCTTTGGGAAGACTCTTTGTTCTCTCGCCCACATTATTTTCGGTTTTCTAGTCTTTCTCTATTCTATGCTTGTCAAATTCCAGGCGTGGAAGGCTTTCAAACACACTATCAAACCTGCCACTTACACACACACACACACACACACACACTCCCCACCCCCATTGCATTCCCACCACAATCCCATTTGTAGCAGAGCCCTGGGATTTGTAGCCAAGTGGGGCCCAGTAAGAGCTTTGTAACATTTCACATGGCCCCTGGCCTTCTGTAACAACTCCAGAGCTGAAGTCCCAGCCAGAACCCTGGGCCTTGCTGGCAGCTGTGCTGCCGGGTCACTGTGGGAGATGAGACAAGGCCCTGCGACCTGCTGTGCCTCAGTTTCCCTGCCTGTCAGTTTGGACAACCATGACTGCAGCTAATTCTGAATTGTCTGCCTGCTGGTGGGACCAGGCCCTGGTGGTGGTGGTGTGGGGGGGTGGAGGCTCAGATTTGTGGCACGGAAGTCCCAGAATGAGTCAAAGAAGAGAGAGACCAAAATAGATCAGGAGCCAAGCGCCCCGAATGGCAGCCAGAGAAGATTAGACACGCTGCCGAGAGAACCATCCCGATGACTTTATGGAGGGCTCTTGCTCATAAACAGCCGCTATGTTATCGTAACTTCCACAGACCAGGCCGACCCTTCCTTGTGACGGGAAGTTTGAGATTGGAACCGTCCATAGGCTCTGCTGTTGCTGAGGGCGCCCCGGGAGCTGGGGCTCTTCCAAAGGAAATCAGCATGGGTCTCCAGGGCTTGGCAGAACAATGGACAGATGGACAGTTTTTGAGTGAGAAAGTCATGGTTAGGACGCAGGGAAGAGTGGCAAGTGCCCCCCACTGCAGCTCAGCTGGTGGTACTAAGTCTTTCTTTGTGGGCATCTCCGCTGAAAAGCCTTTCTCCCTTACATTTGCTTCTTGGTCTCGTGAATACAAGGAGAAGGCACTAGGCCAGGACGACAGATGTGGAAAGAGCCCAGAACTGCTGCCATAGTTCCCATCCCTGGGAGCTCCCAGGCCCCAGCCATGCCCAGCAATGGCTTTTTCTTCTTACATCCTGACCCCTTACATCTTCTGTCTCATTACAGAGTCCACCCTTGCCCTCCTGGCCACTTGCTACTTTTAGCCCTCTCGTGGAGAGCAGCCCTGGTGGGTCCATGCACCCTCGTCTTCCATTGGAGTGCTCAGGCAACAATGGAAAAGCTTGTCTTCCAGCAATGTGGTTGAAGGCCAGAGCTTGTCCATTTGAAGACAGAGACACAAATATCTCATTTTAGTACCGAAGACCCTTTCTTTCTTATCACTGCCAGATCTCAACCACCCATCCATCTTCTGCTCATCTCTGCTGGAAATGCTACTAGCCAAGGTGGGCCAAGCCAAGCAGCTGTTTGTGAGCTCACAGACCCTCCAAAGATAAGGGTCTCTTCTGTGGCTACCAGATTGTACCCTGATGCCAGCCAGCTCCTGGCGTCTGCTGCTGGCCCTCCCAAGATGGTAGCCTGGGAGACACAGCCCAAACACTTGATCTAATCTCTTCCCAGTTTAGCTCTGATGGCAAAATGAAACTCCTTGCCAAGGGAAAGCCAGTTTGGACTGTCCAAAGGGGCACGCATGATAACTGGGCAAACCATCCATCCTGAGTTGGTCCCTGTGCTTTGAAACTTACGCTAAGTGGGCCAGTTGAGGAAGGAGACAGGAGGAAGAAGTTCAAGGTGAGTGTCAGATTTTTGGACAAGCCATTGCTGGCGACATGTCTTTATTTGGAAAATATTGCACAGGGACTTACAGTGAAAAAGCAGCTTTCAAAGCCCTCCATAATGTAACACTATCCTACCACCTCTCCAATCTGCTCTACCATGCCCTCCCCCATGTGAATTCACCTTGGCCAGACCTACAAACCCACCCCATATCCTCCTCCATCCCTGTTCTTTGTCCTTGCTCATTCCATTTCCTTCGCTCGAAATGTCTGTCTAGATTGTGCCCATCTTCTGAGTGGTCCAGCTTCAACTCTGTTCTCTCCCCCAACACCCCGACCCCGACAAACCTCTGGGGAGCCTGTAGTTGACATTTTCTCTCCTTTTGTGCTCACTGCACTTTTTGCCTACCCTACACAGTTTAATTATTGAAAACCACCTTATATGTTCTATTTAGATGTATTGGCTTTAATCAATCTGTATGTCCCCCAGCCTTGTCCCAGAATTCTTTATATGTCCCAAGGATGTCTCCACAGTGCTCTGAACACTGTAGGGCCTTAGGAAATACTGATGGCTTTGATTGGTTATATAAAAAAAAAAATGTAAGTGACCAAAAAGATGCATAACTAGGAAGACTTGTAGAAATGTTCAGCAAAAACTGTGAGAGTGGTTCCAGGTGGTCCCTTCTTGGGGGCAGTGGTATAATGGTTTTTCTTTCCAGACAGACCCCTGATGGTCCTAGAATCCCACGGAGGCCCATGGAAGGTGGTGTTGGGTGGACAGTGTCCAGCAGGCAAACAAGACCATAAATGCAAAGCCAGAGAAGCCAAACAATGTTCACTTTACAACTCCAGGTGATGAGAATGGTATTTATAGACTCAGTGACATGTTTGAAGCTGTGAGTCCCAGAGGCTAATATTTTAAGCTGGATATCCTGAGACCCAGACATTCTGTTTTTGTTCTCCTCCCCATCCTTCCCTCCTGTAACCCCTGGAACTTTCCGTGCAATTTGGACAAAAGCATGAAACCTCTATTGTTTCTCAATCCTTACTAGTGCTAGGGAAGGATTTAAGCACTGCTTCATAGAAGGGTGATTTGTAATGAGTGGAAAACACTCTGAGGCCTCAAGATGACATTTGCCATGACATCAAAACTTCCATCAGAGAATTTCAAAATTTTAGGCAGAGACAAGGGCCTTTCTACCATCAGAGAACTCCAAGGGCAAAGGGGCTGAGGGCTGGAAGGGTGAGGCCTCATTTATAGATGAACCCATCTCAGCCCAGAGGTTCTGGAGAGTCTAGGTCCACCTATTTAAGAACTTTCTTTCTCTTAGGTCCATTTTTATATTGGGTAATAATTCCTGAGGCAAATCTATAAACAAAGAGTGGGAACCTAAAACTTTGCTATTTATATAGCCCCGAATAAAATGGGGAAATCAGTGTTTTCCTTCAAAGCAATCTAGAAAGTACTAGCCAAAGAACAAATTGCAAACAGCTACACAAGCATCAGGGAAATCCCATCGATCATAAGACATGGAAAATAACCATGAGATCATCATGCTCATCTCCCTTGGGGCCTGGACATCCAGGATGCAGCTTCACAGTGCCCCTTCGGAGGGTGTGGCGGGCATTACCTCTCTCTTCCTTTGCCCCATGAATGTGCTTCCGATTAGTCGCCCTTACATCCCCTGAAGACAGGCAGCAACCACAGAACACAGTACCTCATGCATGGAAATTAAGTCCAGAACATTCTCTACCTGGTGGGGTTTTTGCTGTTTATAAACAACTCTAGATGTTCACAGTTCACTCAACCGTGCTGGCTGGTTTCATGCACAAGTCAGACCTGGTGAAACTGAAACATGCACTAAATCCTGTAGTCACTTTAGGCCCAATTCCAACATTTCAAAGCTATCAACACAGGAAAAAAGTTGTACCTGTTTTCATGCTGAGAAAAGCAGATAGCTAATCTGTACCAGGAAAACAAACAAGAATAATGATCTGAAAATAACTTGGAAGTTTTTGTTTTCACCAAAGGAAGCATAGTGAAAAACACACATAAGACATGCATGCATGCACATACATATACATGCACACACATATACACATGCATGCACACATATGTACATGCATATATACATACACATAATATATGCAAACGTGTGTGCATGCACACATACATACATACTGTGTGTACACATATGTATACATGCACACACATACACTGTATGCACACATGTATACACACACACTGTTCATACATGTAAACATACTGTACACATGTATACACACTGTATGCATACACATGTACATGTATGCACATACACATACGGTACACACATATACATGTATGTACACATACTATATACACATATGTATACATGCACACACATACACTGTATGCACACATGTATACACACACACACTGTTCATACATGTAAACATACTGTACACATGTATACACACTGTATGCATACACATGTACATGTATGCACATACACATACGGTACACACATATACATGTATGTACACATACTATATACACATATGTATACATGCACACACATACACGCTAGTACACATATGTATGTGTTCACACATACACACATGTGCACATACTATACACATGTATACATGCACATACACATCTGTATGCACACGTGTATATATGCACATATACATACTGTGTACACATGCATGCACATTATATACACATATATATGCATGCACATACACATACTGTATGCACACTTATATACATGCACACCCATACACATACACATACAGTATGCACACATATACACTGTACACACACATCTATACATGCATATGCACATGCATATACACAAACATGCTGTACACATGCGTACATATACATCTGCACACATGCACACATATGTATGCACACACACACATACACATACTGTACACACATATACAGACATACATGCATACATACATACTATACACACATACACATAACATGCACACATATACATGCACATGCATATATATACACATGTACACATACACATATACACACATTTACATGTATACATATACACGTTTTTCCTCCTAATTACTAAAATAAATGCTCAATGCAAAAACCGAAAAATACAGAAAAACACAACTAAAAAAACTTTATATTTTGTTGTGTTCCTTCCAGAAATTTTCTGTGAATAGTCACCTGTATTCTAATATATCATACATATTATAGGTTACATTATGTGCTATATAATATATAAATGAGGAGGTATATAGATGCCTTTTTAGATATGCTTAATGAATATATATTTGTATATTTTAATTAAAATCTCACATAAAATATGATATTAATTTTATTTTTATCATAAGGTAACATATTAGCTGTAGAAAGTTAGAAAATGTGCATGAGCAAAAATAGATGAAAATCATGTATAGTCTCATCAATCAGAAAAGAGTACTTTCATTTGCTGTATGCCCCCCTCACTTACTTGAATATGCACCCATGAGTATAAAATGCTAAGTCCCATCCCACAGGAGTATGAGTGTAATGGAGTATATGTTCCACGAGTAGGCTAGGGGTATCACCAATGAGTGTCTTAAACCACTGTTTCCTCTTTCCCTTGTGGCTTCCCAGCCACAGACCCACTTCTCACTGTGGAAGGGGACACTACCTGGATGATGGGCCACTGCTCAGCCTTGGGGGGTCCATGCTGACTCTCTTGAGTTGCTAGAGGCTTTGTGGAAAGATTTCTAAATTTTAAAATCTTTCAAGTGCCAAGTCAGATGGTCTGATAATGGGACTTTACCATAAGCCATAGTTTAGAAAAGATAGTCGAAAGCCTAAGAAAATTTCCCCTCAGATAGGAAGGGAAAGTGGACAGCTCTGCCCGGCCAGGAGGAGAAGCAGAGGAGAGAGGGGACAAAGTAGCAGTTAGACAAGCAAGGCTTGCCTGCCTCCCTTCCTTGGGATAATATCTCAGGGACTAGAGTGTCAGTAAAAAACAGAGGGAGCTGGGGAGGGGTCTAAAACAATCTGGGTTAGGGCCCTGCTTTTCTGAGACGTAGTTTGAGGAGCGTCCAGGTCTGTAACTTAGCAGGCATAGATCCAGCATGGTGCCAAGGGATGGGTTAGGAAGGAAGGAGGGATTCAGTGTCTAGGCAAATGGGCATGAGACGGCCCTCCTATTCTCACAGCTTGCTTAGGCATCTAGTATATGCCTGATTCCTTTATGACCCCAGCACAGTAAGGCAAAATGCTAAGAAAAGGCTTGGGGTTGAAGAAGCCACAGTTTTTCTCAACCTTCCATTCTAAGTCAAAGGGAAGAAATATGACTGATACACCCACTTTCTAATGCTGTTCAATTCCATTCAATGGAGTTCGCACCCAGCTTGAGGAATAAGCTCTCTTTCAAGTTTAATTCATTCTATTCTATTGTGGTACACACATTATACATGTCAGATTAGGGTACATACTGGGGGACCCCAGCACAGACGCTGTGCCACTGCCTTGGGCCTTCAGAGCTCTGAGAGGGTTAGCCCAGCCATTGTTCTGTTATTCTATTTCTGGTGAAATTATCTTCTCCCTGCTCCTCCAGCCCCAGCACATCCTCTTCTCAATCCTCCATCTCCACCTGCTTCTCACAACCTCCCTTCCATCCCCTGCTTCTGTGAGTCTTGGAGTGCTCGTGGTAGTAGCCAACCTATGCCAGATAGAGCCAGGCCTTAAGGCTATGGTGAGAAAGTCAGAAAAGTGGAACAGGAATGATCATTGGGGTGGAAAATGAATAATAATACCTACTATCATTGTTACTGTTATTTCACTTATAATGATTCTTACTATGTGCCGGGCACTGGTTTAAGCATTTTACATGTACTGTATAGTAGGAGCTCATACACTTGTGCTAACTCATATAATTAACTCAAATGCATGAGTTCATCCTGCATATGTTACAGCCTATGGGGTAAGTGCATCTAGATCCCACTTTAGAGATGAGGAAACGTAGTCACAGAGAGGTTAAATGACTTGTCCTGAGTCACTCAGCTAGTACATGGTAGCTAGAACCCCACCACAGCAGGCTGGCTGTGGACCCTCATAATAAGCCACAGTTAGGGGACACCAAATGAGCTAGACCAAGGCAAGTGGCTGCATTTGGTTTGGGAATGCAAGCTGACCCATAGCGGTCCCACAGAATCAAAAACAATCCGTAATAACTTTTGAGAGATTTGCTAGAAGGCAGGGAGTTTAGAGTGCCTATGGCTCCTGCTTTGTAGCTCTGGAAACTGAAGCCGGGGAATTAGGGCTACGTGACATGCCTGCAGTTGCAAAAGGTAGCTGCAAGAGAGTGGAATTTGCATCTGCATTGCACACTAGGTGGGGCAGAGCTAGCGTTCAGGAAGGTGTACATGTCTGCACCTGCACAGGCACTTCTGGAGGAGGCAGGCGTGGCGAGCCCCCTGCTGAGGAATGCAGCCAGGGAAGTCATCCTTTGTCTCGCGCTGGTGGCTTTCAAGCAAAGAGCCCAGTGTGTTTTGCAGGCATCCATTTATGCGCTTAGCGCCTGAGCTGCACTGACTGAATGACAGGCGTCCCTGCCCAGCGTCCAGGGACTGTGTCTCCACACGCAGGCAGGGCCAGGGTGAGGTCAGGATTAACCAGAGAAGCTGTGCTCTTCTTGCAGGGCCACACTAGGCCGGGGAGGTGGGGGAGTCCTGCTGAAGCGAGTGGTCCTTGGAAGCACAAAGCGTGGAGCTCCCACAGCCAAAGGCCCCAGAGGTTCATCACCAGGGGCCTCTGAGGGGACTATGCTCCTCCCTGTCACAGATGAGGAAACTGAGCCTCAAAATTAAACCTGGACAATGATTTCTGGAACCTCAAATCAAGTCTACTGGCCCCTATGCCAGGTCTATCTTCCAATACACCATGCTGTTTTGAGTACCTGTGCCATTTAAAATATCAAGTAAAATGGGAACTTATTGAGTCTAAATCAGGCTCACCCTGGGAACAAGCTCAGAGGAGCCCCTTGGTATCCAGGTCAGACTATTCATGTGCCCAGTGATGGATGCATTAGAGCCCTGTCTGGAGGCAGGAGAGAATCCCTGTGCACCCTGCCATTGCCCTGCTGCTCCCGCCCCGGCTCTTCTCATCAGACATGACATTTTCATACATGCGCCTCCCACTGTGTAGTGTCTCTTTTCCTCCAGCCCCCTCTCCTTTCGATGCCCCCTGAAAGCCCATCTCCTGTAATGAAACCACAGCTATCTTCCTGGAAGGAAAATTACACCACCTCACCCATTTGCCCTTTTGCTCCTCCTTGGTTCTAAACCCTGTAGTTCTCAACTCAGGGTATCTTATAAGTCCTTGTGTCCTTTATTCTTGGGCATGGCTTCAGCGTGGGTGTCCTCCCCTGTGTATACTGTCTTACGTGTCGAGGCGTGTTTGTGGTTATTTTGCCCAAAGGAAGACACCATCTCTACAGTAAAGCATTGGCATCATTTCAGTGGCTCTCTGGATCTAGCTAGGGCCATGACCGTGTCAGTCCCCATGACACAGCCAGGTCCTCTTGGGTAGGTGTTACTGCTGTAGGCCTCTTTGCAGGGCCCCATTGCAGGCTGATAAGATGCCATCTGGGTACACAGAGGTCTTTTGCAGGTCGGCCCTTTCCCAGCTCTTCCAGCTGTGTTCTTCCCCCTCCCAAATGCTCCACCTCCACCTCCACCTCTACCTTCACCTCCACCTTCCACCTCCACCTTCACAGGGCCATGAATACTGGCTCCCTTTCCCGTGCCAGGCTCTGTGCTAAGCACTCGCCATGCTTTATCTCGTTAACCCGCACTACAGCTTTTAGAGGTGGATATTTTTATCCACATTTAACAGATAAGAAAAATGACACTCAGAGAGATAAAATAACTTGCCCAAGGTTACATAGCTAATAAATGGCAGGGCCAGGATTTGAACCACCACGTTCTTAACCACTGAGCTCCACCGCCTTGCCTTGTTCAGTCCATGTTGGCTGGTCAATGGACCATCCTCAGAGATGCTGTTTCTGCAGCGAGCACCCCCCTCAAGACTTTGACAACACCCTTACCTCCTCAGTTTACACCCGTGAGCCCTGAGCCAAATCTGAACCTGTTGAGCTTGATCAAAGAATGGATTGTTATTTGAAAGAGAAAACAAAAGGTGAGGATGATTCATTTTACTCTCTTCTTTGAGCCACTATGTATTGAGAGCCTTCTGTGTCTCTAGCACTGTTCTAGGTCCCATATGAAATAAACAAAAACCCCTGCCCTCACAGAGTTTACCGTCTAGTGAATTAATAGCATGCCACGTGCTGACAAGCTCTAAGTAGAAAGACCCATCCAGAAGGAGGAGTGAGAACTCTGGGAAGTAGGGGGGCAGCTGCCTCCCTGCCCTGGCAATTGAAGGATGGCCTGAGGCCTCAGCTTTTCATGGGGATGGGTCCTGTTCCAAGGCCGAGAGTGCTGGAGAGGCTGTGAGGGTTTCGGGGGCCCAGAGGTCTCTGAACCTTCTCATTTGTGCTGGTGGTGATGTGGAGGGCTAGATGTAGGCAGAGGCAGTCCATCTGGAACTCCAGCTTCTGTTGCACGGAATGGCCTTGTTGAACATGATAGTATATACAGATTCTCTCCCATTATCAGTGAGTGAAGGATCCCTTTACAAAATTTCAATTCTTCCCCCTGCCCAAATGCTCCACCTCCATCTCCACCTTCACAGGAATCATAACCAGATTTCCTCTCTGACCCACCTCTTCCCTTCTCCCTCCTCCCTGCCCCTGCCCCCACCCCCTCAAATTGGTTTGGCCTAAGGCCATGCAGAGTAATTTACCTAAACTCAACACATATAATTAGAAAAGTAAATATGTGAGCCAAAAGAGCCTTATACTGTATTTTAAAGTCAAATGTAAATAATTTATAACACCATGGTGGGAGGTGCAAAGGCTTTCCAAGCACCGTGTCCTTTGCAGCATTCTCTCTTTAAACTAACCCTCACTGCAAACTTGTGATCTAGGCTTTATCATCCCCATTTTGTAAGTTAAAAAACAAACAAACAAAGAAACAAACAAAACCCCGCAAGACTTAAAAAGGTAAAGTAGCATTACCAAAGTTACATAAATGTCAAGGTTGAGTTTTTAACCAAGGTGTGTCTGACCCCCAAGTCTGTGATAGTTCTGTCCCCCTCTAGTCCCAGGGTAGCCATTTACACAGAAAGAGTAACCATGGGCAAACTACTTTACCTTCCACTGCCTCAGTTTTCCATCTGTAAAATGGGGCCAATGCTGATAGCTAACTTTCCCCTGAACCTCAGTTCTGTTCTGGTGATCACATAAACTGGTGTATAAGAAAGGCCACAGAACTTTCAGATACTGCAAAAATACAGTATTAATCCTACCCTTGAATTTAGAAATGATTATAGCTTTTCTACCATTTAACCTTGTTGGTATCCAGTGGTAGATTTCAGTTTAGAATATCTGGTTGATTTTTTCACATTCCTGTTCTGAGAGTCGTCTCTGGCTGCTGACTGTAAAATCTGTGTTGCTGTCTTCCCAGCAGTTAGCATCTCCTCTTCCACAGCTGTACCTCAGCTGTACCTCAGGCCCCTGATTGCCAAGTCGTATAGATGTTCTACAGCGTTCTTTCTTCTGTAATCCCAAGGGAGCAGTCCATAGACACTCCTTTCCAGTAGTGTGCTGGTAAATGTTTACCACCTGGCTTTCTGATTGTGAATCTGATGTGAACGTTGGTTAATAATTATGTCTGCAATAATAAGTAAGATAAAAGCGAAACAACGAAGGCACATTTCAGAACTTCACTGAGTTTTTTTCCGTAGGAGCCACTTTTTTGCTGAATCAGGTAATAGTTTTCAAAAATGAGAAAAATATTACCTCAATATTTTCTGTTATTCACAATGTCACTGCTACAGACAGAGGGCACTTTTACATCTAATCCTACCGTATTAACATTTTCTCTATCACTGCCTTAAGTCTACATAACAACACAACAATAAATCAAGGCCTGAGTGTAGAGTGTGCCAATTTCTGTGGTGTAAATATTCTCACCACAGCCAATTTCAGGTTACCAATGTGATGTTCCTGACTGTGGAATTGGGAAGAGAGTCACAGTAGTATACCACTCTATTGTATTCCCACCATGTGTATAATAGACATAACCCAAGCACATAGATGATAGTAAACTGTAGTTTAAAAAAATTAGGATCTGATCTGATCCGATCTGTTGTATTATCTTTTTAAAATATAATTAATTAATTATATGTTTATATCATTTAATTTTTAACAATGGCTCTGTTCAACAACCAGCTTGCAAAATTCCTGAAAATTTACCAGTCAGCTTTCACAAGCCAGTGCAAGCTTCAGCACACCACTGTCCTCATTCCTCTTCCCGTTAGCCCTGACGGGCCCTGTGCCATCTGATGGCCACACCCTTTGTTAAATAGCTCCAGTTAGTCCTGATCCACGCAAATCAAGAGAACATGAGTCAATGCTCAGCTTCTCCAAATAAACAACGTCAACAGCTTCAGTCCAGTGGAGTGACTTAATGATCTGTTTCCTTCAATAAACTGTGATTTCTGAACTCAATTCAGATACCTGAGCATCGCAGTAAGCCGAGAGTGAGGCCTGGAGGCGTTCATAATGTAATGTACTAAGTTTAAACTTGGCAAGCGGATGACATTGTGAGAAATGGATTTTCTTAGGCCGATTTTGGGAGTTTGGGGTATTTTTTTAAGAGTTAAGCCAAGGCAAAAAAATAATAATAATAATAACCCTTGCGATACATCACTTCACAGCTGGTTAGCCCAGGAGAGGCTATTCTGGGATAGTCAAGCTAAAGAACCTCTTTTTAAACTCCAGGCAAACTGGAATCAGGATGCGGCGTTTTTATTTCTGTCTGTCACAGATCTACTGTGTAATCTCTGTCCAGTTAGTTCCTGGGTGGGCCTCAGTTTATCTTCTGGAGAAGTCAAGTCAATTGCCTTTACCTAGGGTATTATTAGATTTTTGAATTGTGGAGACTGAAAAAAGATAGTTGGTAGGGTTTATCAGAGGGTTTGAAGTGTCCACTTGAGGTGTTCTAATCAGTGAAGCGTCAGGGAGGGGCGAAGCTGAAGTAGGATCCTATAAGAAATGACAAATGAGCAAGGTGTAGCAGAGAAGAGGAGGAACAGGTAGGGGAAGGTGAAGGCGGGGTGAGGACCTCCAAGCAACGTCCCGTGAAAATGTCAGGCAAGTGGCTAAACTGCGTCCAGTGTTCACTTTGCCAAAACGGAGAGTGTGGGCATAAGATGACTTAGTTACAGAGGAAAAGGCAGGCAAGATGGAGCAGGCAGGTGCCTTTTGTCTAGGTTTGACAAGAGAGTTTCCTGGGTAGGGAAGGAATGTGATCAAAGTTAGGATTCTGAGGCCTGCCTGGAAGATGACCAGGGAGTAGGCAAACTTGGACACAAAACCAGCCTCCCAAACACCCATGTAATATCGTGTCCTGGGCCACCGTATAAATAATCTCCCTTTGGTTCATCAGTAGTATTTGTAGTTCTCAGGGTCACAAGCCTCTCTCCTCTGTTGAAAGTGTGAGCCCGCCCTTTGCATGAAGAAGCCTTAGAAGGGATCACTGCATACTTCTTCAATTGTCAAGAATACGCACATGTCATGGATATGAATAATACAGTGGACTTTGGGGACTGGGGGGAGGGGAAGGTTGGGAGGGGATGAGGGATAAAAGACTACACGTTGGGCACCCTGTACACTACTCGGGTGACAGGAGTACCGAAATCTCAGAAACCACCACTGAAGAACTTATCTATGTAACTGAAAACCACATGTTCTCCAAACACTATTGACATTTTTAAAAAAATCCCACCATGCCTTAAATTTATGTCATCTTACTTTTTTTGTTAGCAGCCTTGAGGGAAGGGGATAGAACCCCAATTTTAGCATCAGAGCAACTGAGACTTACAGAGATTAAATGACTTGCTCCAGATTACAACTGAGACTCAAACCCATCGCCTGGCCACAAATCTTGTGTCCTATCTACGCCAGTCTGTCTCTGGTAAACCTAACTTCTTGGTCAGCTTTCCCCATCCATAGCCAGGTACCTTTTGAAATAACAAACCATCTGATCTGTAGAAAAACTGAAAGGCCGGTTTCAGTTATCAGACACGCCAAGCTCCAGAGACTCTTTCCCAAACATTCTCTGGAAAGCCCAGAGATTCCAAATTCCAAAGCCAGCCAAATTTGAATTTCCTCTATAAAGAGATAGTCCCTCCTGGTTTAGAACATAACCTTCCTCATTAGGCTAGTTCCATGTTTTGTAATAACTTTTGCTTACACCACAAAATTGTCATAGATTATGAAAACACAAAGGCCTTGGAAAAAAGGCCCAGAGCCCCCTGGAAGTCATTATTTCTTCCTTTAGCAATTGCTGAGTTAAGCACCATAAATATGGTTCCCATCCTGCTCCCCTTCCCCCACCCTCCCCGCCCCCCACGATCTGCTGGACACATGTTCAGAAGAAAGCAGGGACGTGGGGGTGGAAGAAGATTCACATGTCATGAATCTTGAGCACTGAAAAGAAAAAGTGCGGTGATGGCGGGGAGTTTGCAGCCCTGGAAATGGAATCTCTGAAGGATTTATTGCCTTTGAGTATCTCACAAGGCTTCTTTTTTTTTTTAATAAAAATCTGTAGCTTATGGCATTTTTTTTTTTTTTGTATAGGGCAGTAAACAAGAGCTCTGAAAGGGGAAGGAAGCCAGGAGAAAGCCAGCTCCATTAGTCACGCAGCAGCATATCCTGTCACAAAGGACCCCAGTTGAGTAATCGCCCAAAATATGCCTGTTATTTTTTTTCTGTCAGAAAAAAAAAAAAAAAAAAGTGGGGCCTGCCAAAATGTACTGAAAAAAAAAAAAAAAAAAAAAAATCTGGTCTCTCAGGCCCAGAGAGGGAAAGGAAAATAAAGAAGAAACAGGCATGACGGAACCCTCTCCCCAACTTACCTGGAAGAGCAAAAGCTTTCAGACTTTTCACCGTGCAGAGCCCGGCAGCCTTGAAGAAAGCTACAGCCTTGGGATGGTCCAGGTCTCAGAGTCTTCATAGCTACTTGGTGCCAAGAGCTGAGAAAGAGGAGGGGTGGTCGGGGAGGGTGGAAGGAGGACGGCACCGGGGGAGAGGAAAAAGGAACAGAAAGTGGCCCAGGATATTGAACCAGTCCTTTGATGAGCTTCAAATGGGCAAGGCCATTGCTCATAGGAACTTGCAGGAGCCCACACCGGTTCCATGAATATTGCATGAGCCCAGCAGGGGCCAATGATTTCCGGCCAATGGCCAAGCCTGCTCCGTAAGCTTTTTTGATGGCCTCAGCAAAACCTGCGCTGTCTCAGGCCTCCCCCATGCCCTGTGGGTGCTTGGGCCATCAGACTGGACAACAAGGACTTGTGTGGAAGGACAGCGGACTCTGGAGAGGTCTGAAACGAGGGGTGGGAGAGACAGCTGGTCAGAGCTGCCTGCAACCTCCCGTGTTCTCCTGGATTGGCTTTCTAAAACCCAGGCGGACAGGCTTCTGGTGGGAAAACTGAGGCCCAGCAAACAAATGTGTTCCCAAGCCCAGTTCATTCACTGCCTCTGTCCCATGCTGTCAGTCTCATGGCTCTCAGGACCAGGACACAAGAGAAGGTACATCCCAGCACAGAACACTCTTGGAAAGCCATCATTTCCCTCCTGCTGACATTCTGAGCCACTCAAGAGTTGTCCATGGGGAACAGGCTTTCTGTACTCATTTGACCAAGAAATAGCAGAAACCTTCTCCTTAAGAAAGAGAGTAAGCCAGACACAGTGGCTGATGCCTATAACCCCAGCACTTTGGGAGGCTGAGGCGGGAGGATTGCTTAAGCACAGGAATTCAAGACCAGCCTGGGCAACACAATGAGACCTCGTCTCTACAAAAGATTTTAAAATTAGCTAGGCATGGTCTCAGTTACTCAGGAAGCTGAGGTGGAAGGATTGCTTGAGCCCAGGAGGTTGAGGCTGCAGTGAACCGTGATCACGCCACTGCACTGTGGCCTAGGCAATAAAGCAGAAGATTCTGTCTCAAAAAAGAAGAAAGAGAACAGAGCCCTACAGAGGAGAGAAAGGGTGGGCACACTGTCACTTTTGCTCCCAAGCTCCCTGAATCTCTCCTAGACGAAACACCCCAAACCTGCCTCCACTCTGCAGGAGCAGGCTGGGGAAGACCCTTTCCAGGGACACCTCCAGGGTCCTGAGCTCTAACATTTGGCTGCTTGGCCATTCTGGGCCAAGAAGACTCCTTCCCTAGCCCAGGACCATGCGTCTCCCTGATGATTGCTGCAGAAAGGCCCAATTTTCAGGGGCCTACCCAGTCCTTCAATAACTTTGAGCCACCCATGTTGTCTGAGTCACAGTCCAAAGGCAGTCGTGAGCTTCGAGGCCCGTGCTTGCCTGGCCACTGCTTCCCCTGGGAGAGCTGACTGGTTTCCTGCAGAGCTGGCCTGCAAGCTGGAAAGGCAGATTCTCCTCCCAGCCTCCTGGCTAAATTGCTGTGGAATTTCAGGCCACTCAAGTGAACTTTCTGTGACTATCTTTTCCTCCCTTCAAGATTTATCAAATATTAATTGGAGCTTCTATATGCCTGCAATATGGAGGTCCCGAGAATTCAATAGGGAATAATACAGGTACAGTTTTTCTTCACGTGAAGCCTGGGCAACCTTTGTCCCTTTCTTCCTTCCTTCCTTCCTTCCTTCCTTCCTTCCTTCCTTCCTTCCTTCCTTCCTTCCTTCCTTCCTTCTTTTTTGAGTTTCCTGATGCAAGCCCCTTGGATGGTGAGCCAGTGGTGGGAAGGTAGTGGTGGGGGTGCTTATAAATACAATAAAAAGTAAACCCACACAGTGCAAAAACCCTATGTTCATACTATTAATAGTATTTCCAAATTGCTTACACGTAGAAGACAGTTCCTTAGCAACATGGTTGTAATGAGAATTCCACAAGGGCATCTGGAATTTACTCTGTCAGACATTCCAGCTAATCAGGAAATGAAAAGGACCAAGACCACTGTATAATGCACAAACTCTGCTAATGCCCATCACGAGCGTATATCAGACCCCAGTTACAGGACTGACCTGTGGGGACTCCCCTTGTCTCGGCGTTAACTGCATCAAGTACCTGAGGCCTGTTGTCCTCCTCAGGGCTCAACGCCTTCTGGCAGCCAGGTCCTTCATATAATCCAAGAGTTGAAATCACTGTCAACACAGCTCATTGACTGATGTTCCAGGGTGACAGGCCTGGCATGTGAACACACGAGTGATGCTGTTATCCCTCGAATCACAGGTAAGTGAGGTCTCTGGAGGTGCCCACCCCCACATGAATTTCCCTTTGTGATAGCAGTGACATCTGAGCATGGGGCCACAATTTAGGCTCACCCCCTCCCCTTCCTGTGCCCCAGAAGGGGGCTGAAGGCGGGTCCTCACAGCAGAAAAAGCCCCACTTCCTCTGAGCTCCAGACAGCCCATCTCAGCTGTGTTGGGCCTTACAAGGCTGCGGTCAACAGGCACCCAGGTAATGAGGTCTTTCTCAGCCTGTTGTTCTCGTTAGCCTTTTGATGTTTCAGAGCTGACGAGGTCAGCATCTTCCAGGCTGCAGGAAACATGCCTGCCAGGTACACCTTTCAAGCAGCTGATTAATATGTGGTCTCTGGTCAGAGGAGAGTGTGAGGGCTGCTGAAATGACTCACCAGCTCAGCTCCTGTGTCTTTGGGAAATGTTTTCCTCTCAGCAAGAGGCCTCCAGCTGAAGAGTAAAGACATCGACCTGAAAGGGTAAAGTTCTAGCATCCAGCAAACTATTCTACATCCTGAATGAAGTGAGAAATGGTAGGCTCTTCACCTGCCAGGGCCTGGGGGCCTGTGTCCCAGGCTGCTTAGGAATCCAGGCCCAGCACTGCTCATCTGTGATGCTGATGAGAAGCCTGTGAGACAGGGAGCCTCACTGGGCCTCCAGAGTCCACTCTCTGCCCTGTTACTTGGCACCATCAGATCTACACTAGGGACGTGTAACTAGAGCCTTGGAGTGCATGAAGAGTTTGTAGCCTGACAAAGCACTTACTGACCAAGGAAAATCAACTTCAGGTGCAGCAGGAAAGGTCTGGTACCAAGAATGTCTGGGGTTTTGAGACATTGGAAAAGATTGTCTAATAATGTCACGGGCTCCCTTCCCTGGAAATATCTGAAAATAGGGTAAGTTCTCTTCAATTTTGGATGGGTCAGCCTCGTCTTGAGGTAAAGAGATGGTTACATCAACCCATGTAGAGGGCTCATCAGCACCTTTGAGTCTATAAGAGTCTATATTTTCATACAAAGAAAACTATTATGGTAAAATATACATAACGTAGAAGATACCATTTTAACCACGTTTAAGTGTACACTTCAACGGCATTAAGTACATTCACACCGTTGTATAACCTTCGCCGTCATGTCTCTACAGAACTTTTTCATCTGCCCAAACTGAAACTCTGTGCCCATGAAACACTAACTTCCCTTTCCCCTCCTCCCAGCCCCTGGCAACTACCATTCTACTCTTCATCTTTATGATTTTGACTACTCCAGGTACCTCACGTAACTGGAGTCATGCAGTGTTCTTGTGTGACTGGCTTATTTCACTTAGTATAATGTCCCCAGGTTTCATCCATGTTGTAGCATGTCAAAATTTCATTCCTCTTGAAGGCTGAATATTATTCTATCGTGTGTGTGTGTGTGCATGTGCCTGTGTGTGTGTGCATGTGCCTGTATGTGTGCGTGTGTGCATGTGCCTGTGTGTGTGCATGTGCCTGTGTGTGCGTGTAAGCACGTGCCTCTGTGTGTGTGTGTGTGTGCATGTAGCACATTTTATTCATTCCTCTGTGATGGACACTTGGGTTGTTTTCACCTTTTGGCTATTGCGAATAATGCTGCCATGTACTTGGGGGTAAAAATGTCTGTTTCTCCTTTCAGTTCTATACCCGGAAGTGGAATTGCACAAAGAAAAATTTAAAGACAAAAGTACTGTGCCCCCGGAAGAAAACACGTCAGTGTCCTCACATCATGATCACATATGGAGAGGAAACACCTAAAAAAATTGGGCCACAGTAAGACAAGGTAAGAAGGACTAAAGAAGCATGAAAGAAGGAGCTGATTGATTCCTGGGGCAACCAGAGAAGCCTTCACAGAGATGAAACTGGAGCTGGATTCTGATGGGTAAGTAGGAGTTTGCCTGGTAGAAAAAAAATAGAGAAGGGCAGGAAAAGAAACAACCCTTTCCAAAAAGGAGGAGACGAACATTACACGTGCATGTCCTTGGACTCGGCAATTGCACTGGCAGGAATTCTGCCATTATCCTCACACGCTTATGCTCAAGGCATATGTCTGAGGATCGTCATAGCAGCAATACCTGCAAGACTTAGACACTGGGAGCAGCCTGTGGCCCCTCACTAGGACACTGGTGAAATACACCATGGTACAGTCACACTGTGAATTCCCACACAACCGTTAAAAAGAATGAAGGAGGGCCAGGCGCAGTGCCTCATGCCTATAATCCCAGCACTTTGGAAGGCCAAGGCGGGTGAATCACCTGAAGTCAGGAGTTTGAGACCAGCATGGCCAACATGGTGAAACCCTGTCTCTACTGAAAATATAAAAAATTAGCCGGGTGTGGTGGCGTGTGCCTGTAGTCCCAGCTACTGGGGAGGCTGAGGCAGGAGAATTGCTTGAACCCTGGATATGGAGGTTGCAGTGAGCCAAGATCACGCCATTGTGCCCCAGTTTGGGTGACAAGAATGAGACTCCATCTCAAAAAGAAAAGAATGAAGGAGATCTCCAAGTGCTGATAGGACAAGAATTCCAGACTTGTTTTTAATTAAGAAAAGAAGATATCACTGTATGCCCAAGTTCTTTTCCTGGAAGGACACACAAGAAACTCTTAGTAGTCATTACCTTTGAGAGGAGCAACTGTAAATTGAGGGGAGAGAAATTAAATGTCCATGTTATGCTTTCTAATGTGTATGTATTGCATTTAAAATAAAGGGAACAAAGCCGCGGCGGTGATGAGATTACAGGCCACTTTTATATTCTTTGCGCTTTTTTAAATTTAAAATATTTCTTAAAGAAAAGCAGCTATTTTTCTGGAATTGTTTAGTCCCAATGGCTCCTAAAGGCAGAGAGATGGAGGAGCTGTTTAAAGGGCCATCCTTTAGGAGCTTCTCTTAGAGCTTTGCAAGGATTCCTTTCACGACAGAAGGGTATCCTCATCTCCTCAACAGAAAAACTTCGGGGCCAAACAAGAATTAGGCCAAAAGCCCGGGGCCAGGTATGTGTGGTGCCGGGGTGGGGGGGTCCCACAATGCCTGGCCTGTCGTCCCGGGGACAGGACCCCTGTACCTCTTTTGCACTTCTCTGTACCCATCGTGGGGAACCACATCTCTGGGACCAAAACCCAGCTACACAGGGTTAATCCCTGCGCTTTGCTTCACTGAGCATGCCTGAGGAGGGGGGGTGTGGTGAGAGCAGGGGGGCTCCATCCAGCCCCAGCTCCAGGCAGCATTAATAAAATGCAGGTGTTTGTGTATGTATAACCGCTTGAGGGAGGAGGGAAAAAGAGCCTTGACTGCAGCGAGCGCTTAGAAACAAGAGCCCAGTGCGGTCGAGGAGAATGTGCCTGCAAATAATGAGAAAGCGTTTTGCAGAGAGCCTTGGCTTTAGGGTTAAGAAGAACGCAGCGGTTTCTGGCACAGGCCTACCCTGCAGCTCCCCCTGGGTGTGTGCGTGCGTGTGTGTGTGTGCATATGTGTGGACACAGGCTCCTATGCATGCATGTCCACACACACACACACACACACACACACACACACACACCACCACAGGTCTTTTCCCAGCCAGCACCTCAGACAACCTAAGCTTGGCCTTCACTCACTTTGACCAGGAATTGGTTCTGATATTCCCTTCCCTCCCTGCTGGTCACCCTCCCTCTTTTCTCTCCTGTCTTCCTCTCTCTGTACCCCATGCCCTGCAACTCCTCCTTTCTACCGTGACTTCCTTCTCTCTGGGGCCTTGGGGGAGATGATGGTATCTCCCATTGACCAGCCCCCTTTTCTTAATGCCCCGTGGCTCTGCTTTCAAGCAGGCACCCTGTGAGCCTGACTCCCACCCTCCTTTCTCAAGCCCACCTCCCTTGTAGTTGGAAATGGAGCTCAGGGGGTTGGCCAGCCCCTGCCGCTTTAGCTGAAGGACATGCTCCAGACCATGGAGGTTCAAGGTGAGAGGGGGGTAAAGCACAGGGAAAGCCCCCTCCTCTGGCCACCCCAAGGGCAGGAAAGCAAGGAGGAGGCATCAGAGATGACCCGCAAAGTGGGCAGCAGCTCTGAGGGATGCTGAGCCCTGCTGAGGGCCCTCTGTCCTCCCTTCCCCACATCCCCCAGGGAGGTGGGAAGTGACAGTCCCCACCTTCTAGAGGGTTGCCCTCCATTAACCCAAGCTAAAGGATCCTAAAAGTAAGTGATTTCTGTGACTTATTTAGTTTGCCTCCTTGCCCAAGACCTACTGAGGAGTGCAATTGTAGGTGAGTTTTCCTGACACAGGAAAGGCTTCAGGAGACTAGGGGGGACCCTTGAGGCCCTGCTCAGTCCCAGGCAGGTTGGGATCTGAGTGGGAGTCACAAGTGGAGGTGAAGCTCCTCCAGAGGGGTGTGGGCTCCTGATTCCAGGGGGAGGGTTGGGGAAAGGTGCTGGCAGGCTCAGGAAGGGCCCCTGTCACTGGCTACCAAGCTGATCCTGGTATCTGAAACCACCGAGCCAGAACCCATGCCAAGCAGGGGCCACCCTACAGCACAGTAAATATGTTCCCCAGAATTTAGCACTCCTGGGTCAGACGAGAGCAGGGGCTGGCAAGAGCCCTCTCCTCCAGCTTGTCTGAAATAGGAAGACCAAGCTCTAGAGGATCAAGTTTTTACTTTCTCAACTCCCATCCTCTACCCCCTACCTGCCTCCTCATCCTCCTTTAAAAAAAAAAAAAAAAAAAAAACGAGCAGGGGTGGACAGGCAGCAGCCCCACCGTCCCCCCGACTCATCCACTCATCCCTGCCCACAGCCCCCAGGCTGGCTGGCAGCAGCTGTGTCGGGAAGCAGGACTGGCCCTCAGTGCTGGACCCACATTCTAGAACTGAGGAATCTCCCTGGAGAGTAGTTAATGTGGCTGCTTGTCCCAGACCCTGAACTGGAACACCCTGTCTGACAACTCCAAGACTGGGACTTGTCACTCGTGAGAGTAACAGTGGGAACCACCCTGGAACATCCAGGGTGCAGGGTCCCCTTACCAGCACAAAGCAGCCTCGGAGTCCCCGTGTCCCCACACCCAGTTCTTCCTCCCTTCTGGGAGTGGAACGGGGGGAGAAAGCCTTGCATCCTCAGTGGCCCCCACTCTCTGAAAAGTGCATGGTGCCCTCAAGGCCTTATTCCCCCCTCCACTCTGTTATTCGGAGGCTATGAGGAGCAGATGTTTCTAATGAAGGGCCCAGGCCAGGCTCTGGATGTAACAGGCACGCTGTAGAGCGCTGGCTCCCATGGAGGGGCCACAGCCCCCAGACCTCTGAAAGCACAAGCCGCCCAGTGAATGGGACACACACTCTCTTGAATTCTCAGCTCCTTTCAGGAAATTGCCAAGTTAGCCCTTGGCTTTCTCCTTCCCAGTGCCTGCCCCGTTTCCATAGCAACCGCCTCCCCGTCCTCCAGAGCCTCTCTCCGGTCCTGCCCGCCCCTCCTCTCCACCACCTTCAGCGTCTCATCTGTCTGGGTGGGAACCGGGATTAGAGTTCATTGGGCCGGCCGGGATGCTTTTCCCAGGGCCGCTTTGCCTTCGTGATCCCTTTGCTGCGGCCCGGCCCCTGCCCCAGGCTTTTCAAGTCCCCCAGACTTAATGACCAGCCCTGGGTTTCCTCCTCTTCTCTTTCTCTGCCTCCAATAAAGCCGGAGAATTAACCCAGGTTTTAAGTGCCCCGGTTCCAAGCTGAATATCAAAGGGGGCTTCCCCAAGCTGCTTCTGCATTTCAAAGGGGCTGATTTATCACTTTCACTTAAACCGGCACATTTTGGGGAAAGAGTTTTACCCAGAGGTCAAACTCTGGAAAAACAAATGGATCCCCATTCACCCCCTCCTGGGGTGCTGTGGGCTATTAGTGTATAAACTGCTGGTGGGTAGGTGGGAAACAGGCTGCCAGCACTCCTCAGCAGCCTGGGTCCAAATCCCCAAGAGCGAGGGCAGTGGTGAGGAAGGAGAAATGCATGCAACTATGCCGAGAAGTTCCCACGCTGCTCCTCCCGGTCTCTGTACCTGGCATGGGTGGAGTCCTCAGGTCTGTTTCTGCTTCCTGGCCTCTCGTGGAGGCCCTAACCTGAGCCTGCATTAGTACTTCCAAGCTAAGGGTGCTCCCTGCCCCAGGGACTCTGCCCCTCCAATACAGCCTGGGCCTGGGCCTCCGTTTCTGCCTTTTCTTCCATTCTGCCTGTGAAGCCTTTGCAGGCACTTACTATTCAGGGGCTGCAAAGCTGGGCCCTGACTGACTCAGAGTTGGGTCTCACCTTCACTCCCAAGCTCTCTCCTGCCCTCACAGTCAGGCCTCATCCACACCCTACCTTCCCACATTCCCTCCCCACAAAACATGCACATACGCATTCACTTACTGTCTCCCAGACCCCTGCCACTGTCTCCAGGCCCCCTCTTATCCAACCTCAACCCAATAAATTATTATTGCCCCTTCCTCAAGGACCTCCTCATAACCCCACAAAGAACAAAGGAACCCTGAGCCCTGGAAACTTTTCTATCTAGCTGCCCCCAAGCAGACTCCAGTCCCATGGCAAGGCTTGAGGTCCTTCCTCTGACTTAGCGCAGATCTGATTGATTCCCAGGCTTTCTTAGGCATTAAACCCCAACCACGTGTACATATCCCACCTTGAACTGATCAGAAGAGCCAGGGCCAGCATCCAATGAAGCAATCCTTGAAAGAGGCCAGGCAGATGGCACAGCGTCATTGAGGAACCTCTTACTTAGCACCAAGAGGCAAAAGTGGGAGAAGCAGCACCCCAAAGCCAACTTCCGGAGAAGGCATCCTGAATGAGGTCTTGAGAGGCACCAATCCCAAGGCAGGTTTTCCTTTAATGGACACATCTGTTTCCTTTTCTCACCCTACCAGCAGCTCATTCATTCATTCACTCATAGGACCATGTATTGAGTGACAATCTCATGTCAGGGACATTAGAGAGTAGGGCCATGTTGATTACAGTGCAATGAGATAAACCCTCTTTCCCATAAAGTGGACGGCAATGTGCATGTTCTTTGCCTAAACCTCTCCATGGGGATCTGGGAAATACTCCATACAGGAGGATTTGATTTCAGCTTGAAAAGATGGGCAGGAGTTGAGCAGAAACAAACATATTCCAGGCAGAGGGAGCAGCAGGTCCAGAGGCACCCAAACCCATCATAGGTGGTGATGATAGGCAGATCAGATGTCCAGCACATGGGAACGTGGAGGGAGGTGCTAGGAGATGAGCCTGGAAGGGCATGTGAATGAGGCTGTGAATGGCAGGTCAAGAAACCCACTGCCTCTGCCATGCTACCCAAGTTCAACCCCAACGAGATCAAAGTTGTATACCTAAGGTGCACGAGTGGAGAAGTCAGGACTACATCTGTTCTGGCTCCCAAGATCAGCCCCCTGGGTCTGTCTCCAAAAAAGGTCGATGAGGACATCACCAAGACAATTGACTGGAAGGGCCAGAGGATCCCAGTGAAACTGACAGTGCAGAACACACGGGCCAGATTCAAGTGGCATCTTCTGCCTCTGTGGTGATCGTCAAAGCCCTCAAGAAACCACCAAGAAACAGAAACAAGCAGAAAAGCACAGTGGAAATATCATTTGTGGTGAGATCATCAACACTGCCAAACACATGCAGCACTGATCCTTAGCCGGAGAACTCTCTGGAACCATTACAGACATGGTGAGGACTGCTCAGCTTCACGGGCTGTAGTGTTGATCGCGCCACCCTCACGACATCATAGATGGCTTTGACAGTGGTGCGGTGGAGTGACCAGCTAGCTAAGGGCTACATATGGAAATATTTCAATAGAGGATCATTTGATAACCAAGAAAAACTTAAAGAGCAAACTGAGGCCGGGCGCGGTGGCTCACGCCTGTAATC
>NW_016107328.1:11967615-12009033 GCF_001604975.1 Cebus imitator
AAAAAAAAAAAAAAAAAAAAAAAAAAAAAGCAAACTGAACTGAAGAAGGTAGGGAATGACAGAGGGAGCCAGTCTGGGCTAGGGAACAAAAGCAAGTCAAAGGCTGTATTCTAGCATAGGTCCCCCTGCTGACCTTCACCACGAGCTTCTTTGCTGCATGTGTTCAGATTCTGCCTCTGTTTTCCCTTTCCACCTGGGGAAGCACGGAACACACTGACTCTTCTGCAGGAGCCCTTGCTGAAGAAATCATCTGTCATTCCATCTATCCTCTTTGATTAGCTGGAAGGGTCAGTAGAACCTGCAGTTAGAAGCTTCTCTCTCCCTGGAGGGAGGCAAGGGACACAGGGGAACTGTGGGACAACTACACAGGGCCTGGCGATGTTTGCAGACAAGGGGACGGGAGGGAGCAGAGGTGGCAAGAGTGACAGCGATGTTCCCCAGGCTCCACACCAGCCACAATGCAGCCTTTGGAATTTTGGAGAAGGAGCTCCCATGGGAGAGTTGGATTAGCGTTTCAGAGTCTCTTTCTGTGCCCACATTTTGTGATGCCAGTGCTGATGCCCCAAAGCAGAGATGTCCATCTCGTTGCATTTTTAGGCTGCTGCAACGCAGTGAACTTCCCTGGTTGGGCCTTGGCAAACCATCTGTAGCAGGACACCCATTTCTTCCCGGCTGTCCGTAGAGCAGATTGTCCTGGGCATGGGACTTTCAAAGCCACAGAAGGAAAGGGAGGACAAAACAAAGAGCAGGGCAGGGAGCCAGTGGCCCCCCGAATCTTCATGTTTAGGTTGCTCCTTCAGACTGAGGAGTTCAATAACCTGCCATCCACACACGTCACTCAATACAAGTGACTCCATGCAATAGATGTGTTCCCACAAGCTGTCTGGGAACAGCTAAAATTTGAGTAATAACTTTAGATGTCTCAAGGAGGGTCAATCTTCGTGTGGTGTTTTTATACAATTTGGATAATCTGGATAACTGTTCCATATTGTGGTTTGGCTTAGATCCAGGGTTACCCCAACAATAACAAGAGTGCTGACTGCTTGGGGCCGAGCACCTCCCGCTTGGACCTGCGGATTGCGAAGGGCTCCTCCTAGGTCTTGATCCCCTACTTGTCTTCCCTGGAGTCTTCTGTCCTGGTCACCGTCACAGCATCTTTCTCCACACCCTCTTTTGAACATCCAAAGCTCAGGATGTGCAGCAGGAAGCAGGGAGAGAAGACTCCACCCTGCCTTCAAGGAGCTTCCGTGGGAGCTGGGTCTGCATTTTTGTGGATGTCTGTTGAGCCCATAGCCGGGCAGCCCTGACCACCCCGCACAGGAGGCGCTGAGCTCACCAGCTAAGGGTGGGAGCTCCGCCTGGTCAGATCTTGCTCCTGGTCACTTAAAAGGTTGCGGTGCAGGCGCTAGGCACTGGCCTGCCCAAGGTCTGCCTCATTTAGACACTCATTTTCTGGCTTTGCTTCTCCTCCACCCAGCTTACGAGAGGAGCACTAGGAGCAGGAGCGAAAACAGAAATCTAACCTTGCTCAGGGATTCTATTTTGTGTCTTCCCTCTGAGCTTCTTTGGCTTCCACCAAAGCATATCCCCCTCTTTTCTGTGGACTAAGAACCCATGCTCCTCACTTGGACCAGGTGTTCCTCTTCCCGCTTTGTCCACCAGCCTCAAGTCCCATGATAGGATCTCCTGGATAGTGTTTCTTCAGCTGGGCTTGGGCCCCGCAGTAAAGTCTCAGTCCTCCGCCAGCCAGAGCCCACACTGATTCAGCAACAGGGGCAGGTGTTCAGGGCAATCTGGGTTAGGTCCACTGACAACCAAAGGAAATAACATTGGTCTGATTCAAGGCCTTCAGAAATGAGTCAGCCCCCCAGCCCAGCCCATCAACCATTGCTGTTACCCAACACCACACCCACATTATTCATGAAGTATTGTCTTCGGCTTACTAGACAACGGAGTCCCGCCAGACTCTGGGAGCCTGAGGATGACTTATTGGTCTTCTGTGGCTCAACATCAAGCACATGCCTTTCCTCTGTCCAAAACCTGGAGTGGAAGAGTGCTGAGTCAGGAAGGCTTGTACCCAGAGGCATCTTCCCACAAGCCTCTGGTCACCCTGAACAGTCTGTTCTGGATTTCACACCTTGGAAAAATGTCCCCTATGAGTACAAGGAGTGGAAAGAGTCCTAGAGAAAGAGTCAGGGCTGGGTGGCCAGGTATGTGCAGCACCTCTGCCCAGCCCTCTGCCCGCAGTCTTGGCTGGCCCCTCTGGCCATAGCCTGCATCCTATGCAGTAGCCAGTGTTTTTCTTGTTTTTCATTCCTTCTAAATGATCCAACTGAGGACCTGCCAAGTTGAAGTTGGATGTGACTTTCCTTCCTATGGGGCAGAGGGGGACTTTTCTGGGTGTAGTGGGAAAATGCTGCAGCCAAACACATGACCCTGGAGTCCCAGAGGCTCGGACTCAAGTTCCAGCCCTGCCATGTACCAGTTCAGCAAGTGACTTACCCTCTCTCGTCCTGTTTCCTCTTTGATAACATGGGAATCGTAACACTGTCCATCTGGAGGACTATTGTGAGTTTTGAATGTCGCAGTGCGCGTAAATGCCTGGCGCCTCGTGAGTGCTGCCTCAGTGGCCCTGGCAATGTTGTTGCCGCTGTTGTTATTACTATAGTTAGTACCGCTCTCACCACCGTTCTCCCTAGGCCTGAGTCTTCTTTCACATGAGAACCGTTGTCTTACTGATTCTGGCATCCTCAGCAAACAAGCACAGTCAGGCACAGTGAGTGGTAGTCCAACCGAACTTCAGAAGCGGCGGAGCCCCAGAGGGAGGGAGTGGCATGTTCAAAAGTCGTACGGTGGGAAGGGGCATGGAAAATTTGAAGAAAATGGTACAGAAAAAAGCACAATAATTAGCTGTAGGCTCTCAGCAGCTGCTCCAGCCAATCCTCCGACTTCCTCATTGGCATTGGCAAGACCGTGGAAGCCTGCAGCCCCGATGCCTACTCGGGCCCTTCTGCCCCTCTCACTCACCAGGAAACTTCCCTTAGGACAGAAGCCTGAAGGTCATCTGAACCCCAGAAGACCCAGGGAGGCAGAAATATACCAAATGAAGATCCTGAGGCCTTTGTGTTTAGTTACCATAAAGAAATAATTCTTCAAACCTGGCTGGGCTATTTGTACTTGGCATTGGATAATTCAAAGGTGGTTGAGGAAGGTACTGGGGAAGGAAGCCCAGGCAGGGGCTGCGGTTGCCAGGTGGGGAGGGAAGACTTTGTAAACTAAGCCAAAAGCAAGCATGGGGTGTGCGGCTGTCTTCCATGTAGCTCCTCACCCCCTGCCCACAACATGCCCGTGATGCATGGGAGCAGCCCAGTGCCAACAACCACACTGAAGGCTAATCCTCCACCCCATCCCACTCTTCTCCAACCTCTTGGAAAACTGTGTCCGTTCCCATCCTTCCTCTCTCTCTTACTCTGCCAGAGCCTCCCTCAACTTAAGCTAGCCCTCTAAGGAGCGCTTGTATTTAATAAAAACAAGGACCTTAACACTCCACAGAAGGGGCTCATTAATGGTTCCCTTTGTGGCTCTTGGAAACTGCAGGAAGCAAGATTTCTGTAGGAGTTGGCAGAGGCTCCAGGGATTGGAAGACAGGGCCTGAGGAGGAAGAATGCCAATTAGGAACCAGGCCAAGGTGGGTCTCCTCAACCCTGTTCTTATGCCCTGTAACCTAGCTACCCTCTGTTGGTGGTGGTGGTGGTCAGGTTTGCTGAAATTAAATTTACATGCAACGAAATTTATCTATTTTGAAATACAGTTCTTTGAGTTTTCACAAATGCATGCAGTTGTGTAACCATCACCATAATCAAGTTACAGAAGAGTTCCATCACCCCAAAGTTCTCCAGGGCTTCTTTATGGTCAACCCCTTCCTCCAGCCCCAGACATTAAAAACTGCTCATCAGGTTTTTGTCCCTTTAGTTTTGCCTTTTCCAAGAGGCTATGTAAATGGAATCATAAGGTGCATAGCATGGAATCTGCCTTCTTTCATTTAGCCAAAGGCACTTGAGATTTGTCCATGCTAGATGTATTAGAAGTTTATCAACCCCGTTAAACAGTGAGCAAAGGACATGAAGAGACACTTCTCAAAAGAAGACATACATGCAGCCAACAAGCATATGAAAAAAAGCTCAACATCACTGATAATTAGAGAAATGCAAATAAAAACCACAATGAGATACCATCTCATGCCCGTCGAAACAGCGATTAAAAAGTCAAAAACAACAGCTTCTGACAAGGTTGTGAAGGAAAAGGAAAGCTTTTACACTGTTGGTGGGAGTGTAAATTCGTTCAACCATTGTGAAAGACAGTGTGGTGATTCCTCAGAGACCTAGAGGCAGAAATACCATTTGACCCAGCAATCCCATTACTGGGTATATACCAAAAGGAATATAAATTATTCCATGGTAAAGACACATGCACACGTATGTTGATTGCAGCACTATTCACAATAGCAAAGACATGGAATTAACGTAAATGCCCATCAGTGATAGATTGGATAAAGAAAATGTAGTACATATACACCGTGGAATACTATGCAGCCATAAAAAGGAATGAGATAACATCCTCTGCAGGGACATGGATGAAGTTGGAAGCTATTATCCTCAGCAAACGAATGCAGGAACAGAAATCCTAACACCACATGTTCTCACTTATAAGTGGGAGCTAACAATGAGAACACACGGACACATTGAGGGGAACAACACACACTGGCATCAGAGGTGGAGTTGGGGGAGGGAGAACATCAGGAAGAATAGCTAATAGATGCTGGGCTTAATATCTAGGTGACGGGATAATCTGTGCAGCAACCACTATGGCACATGTTTACCTATGCAACAAACCTGTACATCCTGCACATGTGCTCCTGAACTTAAAAGCTGAAGAAAAAAAAAAGCTCATTATTGGCTAGCTCATGCCTGTAATCCCCACACTTTGGGAGGCGGCAGTGGGCCGATTCCTGAGGTCGGGAGTTCGAGACCAGTCTGGCCAACATGGTGAAACTCTGTCTCTACTAAAAATACAAAAAAAATTAGCCAGAGATGGTGGCGTGCGCCTGTAATTCTAGCTACTCGGGAGGCTGAGGCAGGGGAATTGCTTGAACCAGGGAGATGGAGATTGTAGTGAGCCGAGATAGCACCACTGCCCTCCAGCCTGGGCGACAGAGTGAGACTCTGTCTCGAAAAAAGAAAAGGCTGTTCATTTTCATTGATGAATAGGGTTACAATACATAGATGTATAACAGTTTATTCATTCAGTAATTGAAGGACATTTGAGTTGTTCCCAGTTCTGAGCCATCATGAATAAAGCCACTATACATATTTGTGTACAGGTTTTTGTGTGGACAGGCATTTTTATTTCTCCAGGTAGATATCTACAAGTGATATTGCTGACTTATAGAATAAGTATATGCTTAACTTTATATCAGACTGCCAAATTGTTTTTCAACGTGGCTTTTTTGCATTCTCACCAGTATTGTCTGAGTTCCAGCTGCTCCACATCCCGGCCCCAGGACTTAATATTGTCAGGTTTTTGTTTTGAGTGTTTTTTTATTTTACCCATTCCAAAATAATAACAGTGGTTTCTCATTATGATTTAAATTTAGTGATTAGTTACATTAAACACCTTTCATTTGTGTATTTGCTATTCATATTTCTTTTCTGGTGAAGTATATGTTCAAATATTTTGAACATTTTTAAAAACTGGATTGTTTTCTTCTTGAGTTTTGAGAATTTTCAACATATTCTAGATACAAGTCCTCTGTCAGATACAGATTTTGCAATATTTCTCCCAGCCTGCATAGATTTGCCTTCTTATTTTATCAGTGCCTTTCTAAAAACAGAAGGTTTTAATTTCAATGAAATCTAATTGATAATTTTTTCTTTTCTGGATTGTGTTTTTAATGTCCTATCCAAGAAATCTTTGCCTAACCCAAATCAAAAAGATTTTCTCCTATTTTCTTCTTTTATGCTTTTACCCTTTTTCTTTTGTACTTTCACTTATGTTTCTGTATTTTACATTTTAACATTTTGCATTTAGGTCTATGATCCTTTTGAGTTATAAGTCAACATTCTTTTTTCCTCTCTCCTCTCTCTCTCTTTTTTCTTTTCTTTTTTTGCATGGATGTCTACATGCTCTAGCATTACTTTTTAGAGAGACTATCTGCTATTCTCTGACTGTATCCCCACAAAATTCATATGTTGAAACTTTCTTTGGTCTTTTAGGCCAGGAGGCAGAGGCTGGACAAAGCTCAGGGCCCTAGCATGGCCTTGCAGGCCCTTATGATGCAAACCTCGCCAGCTCATCTTCTGTCACACCTGCCCCCTAGGAATACTGATGTGCTGATAGTTCTCTGCTTTTGTCTAGCACGATCAGGCTTGAAGCCTTTGCCGACACTGTTACCTCTGCCTGGAAGGCCCTGTCTTTGGCCCCACACCACCCCTTGTCAGCTTGGATCATTCTTCAAGTCTCTAAAGAATAGAGGCCTCATGAAGGACATCGAGGGGAACCCGTATGACCTTCCCAAAAGTGTTCTTACCCAGGCAATATAGTGTAGCGACCAGAGAGTAGACCTGGGAACCAGCTGCCCAGGCTTGAGTTCAGAGTGCCAGAACCCACTACTACTAGGGCAACTTATTTACCCTCTCTGAGCCTCAGTTTAGCATCTATAAGACAGGCATCATCAAAGCACCTCTTCTTTGGGGTGTGGTAGGGATTAAATGAGTCAATATATGTGTAAATAAATACATATACTTAAACATAAACTTACTATAAATGAAGGGAATAAAGACCCAATAAACTTGGGTTGTTATCATTCTTTAAGGATCGAGATCCCTTTTGATGTTTGCTGCTGTCAAGACAATGTGTGAACACAGCTTCTTCCCCACATTTGTCACCCCCCCCCCCCACTCAGGCAGGGGCCAAGGCCACCTGAGCAGCTAGAAGCAGCCACTGAGACCTTAGCCCCCACTGTAGTGCTGCCGCTTCTAGGAGCCACCTGCTAGGGAGCAAGTGGCAGCCAACACTGGAACAGGCTATCCCAGCCTCAGTCTCTGTGGGTACCACTCAGGTGCCCAGTACTTTGGGAATCCCTGCCTGAGTCAGCCTGGGTTGGGAGTTCATACTTTGATGCCCCAGGGTCCTTGGATAGTGATGTATCAGTAACACTTCAAGCAACTAGATGATCTCCTCTGCAGGGAAGAAGGCCGCTTACAACGGAGCTGGGTGTCCCCCCGGCCCTGGGAAACAGTTCTGCTTGCTGTTAAGCTTAGGTCCCCATGAGAAGGGGGTCAAGAGAGGACCAAGAGCATCACAGGTTTTTTCTGGAGCAGAGGAGAGCCCTTCAAGCAAAGAGAACTATCTGCAAGTGAGAGCCACTGAAGAGCAGAAGGAAGGCCAGGCAAGGGGCATGGAGGCAGAGACCGGGGTTCAAGCCCCAGCTCCCCTTCACTGTGAGTTATTTAACTTTCCTGAACTTCAGACTCCTCCTGTCTCCTAAGAAGATAATATCACCTCCCTTAAGGGGTACCTGCTGCTGAACAGAGCAATGGGAGAGCCAAGAAGGGACCCCAGTGCATCCAGACTTCCTTCCGAGATGGAAGCCACAAGCCCAGCCAGGTGCTCTACTCCGGGTGAGCCAGCACATTCCTGGGAGTCCAAGTCAATTCGAACAAAGGGCTCTCTAGGGAACAAAGAACCAGAGAGAGGAAAAGCACCTCTGGTTATTGGTTTGCCCACCCACCTCCTGCAGCCCCTCATAGCCCAGGGCCCCTGGAGGTAGGCCTGACTCACAGCCCTGGCACCAGAGAAACTCACTCCTCCTTGCCCCATTGGCCCCCATTTCCTGTTTCCTTGGGCCCCTCTTCTAGCCCGGCAGGGCTGAGGAGGGCAGTGGGGGTTCGGGCCACTGCCAGGCTGGGGAGCTCCCTGCAGGGCTGGGAGAATAGGGTAGACAGCGTTTTGCAAGAGTCTCAGGGAGCTTCCTTTCAGGCAGCTGAACCCATTTCAGGGATAGGGAGCCCTGATGAGGCTTTCCCCAGGGTTGGGTCATTGTCCCGGGAAGAGGATGAGGACGTTTCCCGGCCTCGGCTGACTCATGGTAGTGAGTATTAGTCACCCTTCACAAGAATCAGCCCACGTCCTCTAGTAGCCTCTTACCTCCCAGAGGCCCCTGCCCTGTGTTTACCTGCCCGAAGTTCCTCTCCCGGCCACTCCAACCCACACCCACACAGTTCAGGCAGACACGGGAGCCCTGTATCACTTTTCACTCTAGGCTCTTCTGTGAGCAGTGAGACCCGGGACAGTCTGGGGATCTGTGGCTCCATGGAGGAGCCCAGTAGGAGCAGAGAGGCTGCAGAGGTGCACTGAGGATAGCCACTCACTCAAATCAGGGAAGCCCACTTGAGCCCACCTCTCAAACATAAGGCCCCCATCCCAGCCGGCCCCACCTCTTCTCATTGAAGCAGGGTTCCTCTGCCTCAGCACTGCTGACACTTTGGATCAGGTATTTTTTGTTGAGGGGCTGTCTGGCCATTGTAGGCTGGCAAGCAGCGCCCTCAGCCTCTAGATACCTGGGGACTCCTTCCCTTGCCAGTTGTGACAACCAGAGATGTCTCTGGACCTTGCCAAATGTCTCACCCTACACCCTCATCATTAAGAACCACTGCCGTGGACAGCTGGCTGGTCCTTTGGTCCCCCCAGCTTCATCCCCCACCACTCCTGGGCCTTCTCCCCACCTCACCCCAGCCCCAGGCCTGGCTGAGATGTCTCCTCCAACACACACTGGAGGAGGCAGGGCAAACCAGCCCCTACATCTCGAGAAGGCGGCCTGGCCCACTTGCTGGCAATCAGAACGGAGAGGCTGGCTCTGCAAGCCAGGCCAGTGCTGAGCTGGGGAGCAGTCAGCGGAGGAGTCTGGCGGGTGAAGGAGGAATCAGTGCCTCAGAGAGGAGCCAGGAAAGGCGGAGTAAGTCTGGGACAAGACCACAGGTGGTAGTGTGTGGGTCCCGACCTGGGGAGGCCACCTGGAGCTGAAAGGGAGCTCAGAGCCCTAGCGACATGGCGCTGCCTCCCAGCAGTCCTGAAAAGTCCAGACCCAGGCTCGGCTGCAAGCATTCAGGAGGCCCAGGCTGGATCAGGAAGGTGGCAGGGACTGAGTTCAGAGCCTCATGTGGGGCTGGGGCCTCGGGGCATGAAGCTCTCAGTGCAGTGGGTTACGTAAGTGCTCTCTCTCCAGCAAAGAAACGGAAGAGAGCCCTGAGAGAACGCATCGAAGGAGGAAACTGGGAAGCTTCGCAGGGGAAGGAGGCTTTGGAGCCAGTTTTGTCAGATGACAGGAGTTCATCAGACAGAGAGGCAGGTGGAGGAAGGGCATTCCTGGGAAAGGGCACTCACAGTCCCTGTACAGGCAAAAGGTGCCCCCAAACAAGGAAAGGCCAGCAGGTCCGCGTGGCTGCTTCAGGAACCGTGGTTCAGCCCTTGCGTGATGGGGAGTAAGGGTGAAGTGGGTCTGTTTTCCATGGGAAAGCGGCTGGCAGGGAGTGTGCGAACAAATGGCCAGTTCACGCAACGTCTGCCCTCCCTGTTCTCCTCATCAGTGAAGTTCAGGTCACCTTGATGCAAGGTCAGCATGTGCTGGTGTGAGCTAGCTAGCCATAGTTCCTGCAGGAGACCTCAGTCCAAGTATGCCTTGGCCTTGGTCAATTTCTCAGGGAAGACACTGAAACTCCCCTGCCTGCACAGTGACACTTGGTAGCAGTCACTTGGCCCAAGACCTGTAGTCAAGAGGCCTGCAGTCCTGTGTTTGAAATAGGGTGTGACTGCACTTGCTGGTACTGAGTACCTATCACTCTGCTAGGGGTTAATGTCTTCCCTTCTCACAATGCACTGCCCACTGGGCCCACACCTTTCCTCTAGGTCACCCTGGAAAGCCACATTGCTGTAAGCCCAGCCCTCAATCACCTTAGGGCAGAGAGAAGATCAGATCAAGCCAGAGTATCCAGGGCCAGCCCTGGCTGGAGGAGACTCCACCTCCTGCCCTGCCCCTGTGGGTCTGTCCAGTCCCACCCAGTCCCAGGAAAGGGCTGGGACTGTTTCCATTTCCAACCTGTCTGGGCTGCTCCTTTCTTGCCCAGGTGGCTCTGCTGGGAAAACCTTTAACAGCTGAGCAGGCTTTTCAGGATTGGCTCGATGCCAGGGCCAGGGCCAGGGTGAGGGATGAGCTGGCCACATAGCAGTAATTGCCTGTGTTGCCCAGGTGCTTTTCTTTAGAGGATCTCAAAATGTTTTACCAGAAATAGGAGTTGTCCCAGCTGTGAAAGGACCCAGGGAAGAAGGGTCACTCGCTAAGCTGGTAACAGCTTTGGCAATAGAATGAAAGCTTCAAAAGACTGGCTCCAAGGGAAGTAAACAACAGAATGTAAGGCGAAAATTGTATCCTTCATAATACTATCTGAAGTTAAAACAGGAGGTCACTTTTTATGGAAATCTACATAAACCTAATAAGCACAGAGTGCGGTGTGTGTGTGTGTGCGCGTGTGTGTGTATTCAGGGAGGGAGTGGAATTGAATGAGATGTGGCACTCTCTGCCTTCCTGTGGCCCAGACTTCCCAGGGAGCTCCTCACGTGAGAATCTTCCCTCTGAGACTCTGTACCCAAGGTTGCCTGCTCCTCCTCAAGGCCAGCAGGGCCCAGGTCTCCCACTTGAGAGGAGACAGGCACTGTAGGCCACCTGTCCTCTCCCAAGATGAGACCATGCCTTTTTAGAATGTCCTCTTGGTCACTTTCCTCTCCCACTGCCGCCGCCCCTCACCCCTCACCCTCAGTTCCCCACACCTCTCACTCATGCACTCTTCCTGCCAGTCTTATGTGCCATCGCCAGATTCACCTTCCTAAAATCCTGCCAGAATTAGCCCCTCATCCTTGTCCAAAGGACATTGTCCATGTTCTCTAGCAGAACATTTGAGACTCTCCCCAGACTTATCTTCCCGCTCTGGTCCTCCCTTGCATGAAGTCTCCTCGAGATATTTCATTGTCTGCTTGCTGGTCCCACATGTGCCTTGAGCCTTCCACCCTCTCTACCCTTCCAGATCCTTCCCACCATCCTTAGGAAGCAGCCCTGACAGGAAGCCTTCCTATCACAAGGCCCCTTCCAGAGTCTGTTACTCAGGAGATCGTGTTACCTCCTTGGATTCAAATCCAGAGCTTCTCCTTCTCGAAAGGCCTCACTATCTTACTTCTTACTCTGCCCTTATGAACACGCTGCCTGGGCTATGAGCTGTCTTCCCAAAGAAATTGGGTTGCCAGATTTAGCAAATAGAAATCCAGTTAAACTTGAATTTCAAATAGATAACAACAAAAATTGGTGTTAGTCTATGCCATGTAATATTTGGAACCTATTTATATTAAGAATTGTTTATCTGAAACTCGAATTTAACTGGGGAGCCTAGAGCCTATATATTCTCTGGCAACCTTACAAGGAAAGCATAAGCATGAAGCTTTCCATCTCCCTCAGGGTCCGACACTCAGAGGAGTTCTCAGGACCTGTATCGTTGATTGATTATTTTTTTTAATTCAGCAGAGAATCCTTGGCTTTCATCTGCTCTTGGTCCCAAGACCCAGAGTCCACTTAAATCCCTTCGGTCCAGTTGAGTCATCTGCAGCAAACTTCTAACAGGCCATCTAGGAGACTATCTCTTCCTTTAGTACCTCATGTTCTCCTTAAACATTCAGCCTCGAGACCACACTAGCAGCAGATGGGTTTCAGGCAATAAAACTTCGAATGTTTCTTGCGAACCAAAGGAGGAAGGAGCTCTAGGGCCAGGATGCTTGGTTTCAAATCCCAAGTCAACCGCATGTGATCCTGAGGACTCAAGCAAGAAATTTACATCTCTAGGTCTCAATTTCCCCAACTATAAGCTGGCAATCATAGCAGGTGCTACCTGACAGATTGTTGTGATAATTAAATGAGATAGTACAAGGCAATTGAAGAATACACTGACTTTTACATGGAAAGCACTCAATAAATGGTACCTGACATTGGCAGTAATTGCCTAAGACTGTCAGTGGCTGCTGGTGTGGGCACAATCTCTTTTTGGGGTCTCTTTTGCTAGCTGCTCACCAAAGTAGTGGTCATGTATGAATCTCCATAAGCAACAGAGTTATGGCAGAATCACAGAGGAGGGTTCCCCAGTGAAGGTTCTTCGTGGGGAGCTCCCACCTCTAGGTGAGGCAAAGCAAGACATGCAGGGACTTCCTCTAAAAATGTGGTTTGTCCCTACTTCTCCAATTAAACTACAAATCATTGTCCTCCCTTTTCCACAACATCTTTGAAAGACTGGTAAGAGCTACTCTCCTTGACGAAATGGGTGGCCAGTTTCAGACCCAATTGGATGTTGACATATGTTCTTTTGAATATATGTTTAATGTGTCATTTCATTAAAATATTTTCTTTTTCTTATTAATATATGTGTAAGAAATATATTCATGAAGAATATAATGACTCAAATAAGACTGTATTCCTAATGCATAGTTACTGACACATTCAGGCAGAACACAATCAGATGTTCATGGAGAACATAGTCAATGAATGTGTTTCAGAAAATCATTGTTTCAAAACAAGATTTTGGCATATTGGCAAATTCAAAGAACTGATGGAAATGACTCCCAAGTAAGTTAATTTGCAGAGAATTGGCTGCTTCTCATGAGAGAAAATCAATTTCTGCCTCTTGTCATCTGTTTACAATTTGATTCTGAGAACTTCTAGAACAGTGGTTCTCAAACATGAACATGTGTTAGAATCACTGAAAAGCTTGGCTGAGCTGCTGATTTTTGGATGGTGCCCCAAAGGATTCTGGTTCTAGGTGGGGCGAAGCCCAGGAATCAGTGTGTTGAGTAGAATTCCAAGGTCATTCAGACACCTGAAGATCCCACACCTCACTTGGAGAACAAGTTGAGTGTAATGAGGAAAATGAGATGTGACTATAATATTCATATATATTCATCAATATAATGATCATGAGATGTTGCTATAATATTCTAAGGCAGGATTTTTTTTCCTTCTCTTAGTGTGCTTGAAAATTACATCCAGCTTTAACACGAATATTGTAAGACAATATAATTACCTACACTCCGCCATTCTTTTCTTTGGTTTGAGACAGGAACTCTCTCTACCATCCAGGCTGGAGTTCAGCAGCACAATCACAGCTCACTGCAGCCTCAAACTCCTGGGCTCAAGCAATCCTCCCGCCTCAGCTTCCTGAGTAGCTAGGACTACATGCATGCACCACCAATCCCACCTACTTTTTGTAGAGACAGATCTTCTTGCTATATGGGCCAGGCTGTTCTCTAGCTTTTGGCCTCAAGCGATCCTTTTGCCTTGGCTTCCCAATGTGCTGGATTATAGGTGTGAGCCACCTTGCCTGGCACCTGTATCCCATTATTCTAACATAATTATCTTCTTTGCAAACAGCCTTCAATATGCATGCCAACTGATTGCCAAAGGTACACACTGATTTATATTCTACCTTTTCTGTTTACTATAAGAAATATCTTCCACTATGTGGCAAAGGCATTCTTATTATCATTTCTAATGGTTATGTAATATACCACATGCACTTCCTGTACCTTGTTTAATTAGTCCTCTAATATTTTGTATCTTCTATGTGCTATATCATTTCAAATTTGTAAGCACCATGAACGTCTTCAAACATGTAGTTTTTTGCTTCTGTTGAATAATTTTCATAAAATTCATTTCCAGAATTGACATTAGTGGTGTGGGAGGAATCTACAGTGGTTCCCTGCAGTGAGAACACAGTGGAATGAGAAGCAAAGATCATTCCTGGAATGACGTGAAACATGAATATTGTAATCCCTGATTAAGCTGCTTTCTTGAAGCTCTAGGATAAGGGTCTACAGATCAATTTAAGGTCATTGAAGAAGTTAGACAAGCAGGGGTTATGAGCTTCTTATAGAATCATTATCTGAATGTAGCATGTAGGGAAGGCCTGAGACACTGTAGGTATAATGCCTTTCAGTATTTGATGCATAATAAAGATACTGCACTTAGTTCATTAACACCCTGGCATAATTGAATTGCATCATTAAATCATTAACACTCCTTGCCACACCACCCAACACGTCTGGGCACTATCCAGAGGCGTCCCATTGAGTCCCAAGACCTTGGAAAGAGTAGAACCAACTCACCCAATTCCCACCCTGCCCTTCCCCAGCTGCTCCACCAGTAGAAGAGGGAAGCAGAGGTCTGGATGTGAGGAAGACCATTAGCCAAGTCTCACTGCCTACCTAGGGCTGAAGTTGTGACAGTGTGCTGATGAACCACAGAAAACCGGGAGGAAGAAAACTGGTTGCTCTCCAGGTGTGTGATGTGAGGAAGTTATTCTGATCTCACTTCCTCGAAGATGGGATCTTTGTCTTATTGACACCCCAGTAGGTGCTCCACAAATGGTTGTCCAGGGAGTGAATGAATGGTTGGCCTTTGCCTAGGCTCATGCTGATACCCCAGGCTGCCTCTCCCTGATGTACTCTGTAGGGGGCACTCTCACTACTGCCTTCACTGCAGCCACCACCTGGGATGAAGGCACCTGTGTCTCCATCCTGGGCAGTGCTGATCTTGGCTTTACTTATCTTCTGGATCTGGTTTTTTTGAACCTGACAAAAGGCAGGTGTGTGGGTACATTAAAGCACAATGTGTGGTATGTTTATTTGTTTATTTGCTGGAAGACCATTCCAGCAGTTGCAAAGTCCCACTTGGGTGGGGCATTCCAGGAACATCCTCTGTCTGGAAATCTGAGCCCTGGTTCTTCTTCCTCAGCTGTCTTCTCCATCTCATTCCAACCTGCTTGAGTTCCCCCTCCTGGCTGTGCAAGCAGCCTCTCCCTTCAGACCTCCACCTCCTCTTCTGAGATTTGGCTACCCCAGCTAGGAAGCCCGTTGTAAACCCAGGACCATGGATGGTTTCCCTTTCCCTGTTTCCTGCTTCCCAACATGCATAAAACCTCTTTGAGCCTCAGATGGGATTGCCCAAGCCTCACCTCCTACAGTATCTAAATCTTCAGCTCTTATTCTCCAGCAATAAGAAATCAGCTCAATATACGTGGAGAGCTTTGGTCCCATCAACCTCAGACGCTATGTTCAGGTGGGGACAGCAGGTGGGAAGCCACCTGCCTTCCCTCTTCCACTTGCCCTGCCTGGGATACTGAATCGCAGGTAAGAAGTGGAGAGGTGTCTTCCTGTCCCAGCCCAGCTGCTGAGAGATGAGCTAGAGAGGGCGGCCTCAATCCGGTCGGCCCAGATTGAGGCCTAGACTCAGACACCTCCTGGTTCCCACGCTCAGGCAGTAGGCCTGAAGCAGGACTGGTTTCATAATCTCACCTTTGCCCAGTGCTTTTTGCAAAATGATCTGCCATTTGGTTCCCACATCACAATCATTGTATTTATCTATGCAAAACAGCACCTCATTAAAAAAAAGAAGAAACGCATCACCATTGGCCCAACCCCTCATTAAAGTATAACGCACAGGCCCTGGGCACACCCAGGGTGGAACCAGCACCCAGACTGGCCTAGGTGTTAGGCCCATGTCACTAGCTCTGTCCCCACCCTCACCCCATTCCTCTTAAATGAGCTGTGCTGCTCCTCAAATCTCTGTTGGAGATGACACAGAAGGAGTCCTTTGGAACTGAGATGGGTTCACTGGGGGAGCCCCTCCTCCAACGGGCCTTCTCCCCTCAACTGTTATCTCTACTTATCTCTTCCTCTTGCCTTCAGCTCAGCTTCTACCATGATATTTGCTGACTACGGACATATTTGTACCTTTGTTTCTCTCTAGAATGGAAGGCCCTGAGCACATGAACCATATTATGTTTTTCCGGGCCTAAGCCAGTGTTTGGCACATAGTAGATGTTCAGTAAATATTTGCAAAATGCCCAATTTAATTTTTGACTTCATGATAAGGAATTCCATGATTGTTTTTCGGCCAGATGGTTCCCCTCCCATTCTCCCTGGAAAGACACCACCCCTTTCGTTGTCTTAAGCAATGCTTTCTATCCTTGACAGCCAGGGTCTCAGGAATAAAAGTTGAAAAATGCTTTCATTTTGAATAATAATCTTATGCTTTTTGTATTATCTGAAGGACTTTAATTTACTGTGCAACATTTAAGACATACAGAAAAGAAATAAGAAAAGTATCACAGCCCTGTACTCACCACCCAACTTGAAAACACCCAAAGCATGATCACTACAATGGAAGCCCCCAGGCAATTCTGACGCCAGGCACCTATCCCCCTTCCTCTCCTTCAGAGAAACTTACATCCCAAATGTGATGGCCATCTGAAGTTTTTACAGTTAATTTTTTCATGGGATAGGTATGAGGTTTCCCGTCCGTGTGTCCTGCAGGCTGAGGTCAGACTGTGTTCTCACCGGCCCCGCCCGCACACCACGCCTGCTCTGTGCCCCAGTTTCTCCATCTGTAAAGTGGTGATAATAATACCCATCTCTTCCCCACTTCTCTGAGTGTGCAGATGAGTGAGATAAATGTAAAGTGCTTGGAGCATCAAGAGAGAGAGGCTCTAGATAACCCCAAGCGGGTAGATAGTGCAGGAAGCGCCAGCAGGCCTCCACCACGGGTTTCTGCTGGCGGAGAAGGGTATGCTGAGCTGGTCACCTTCCTGTGCCCTGACCCCTGAAGCCAGCTCATTCACACAAGCTAGCCAGCTCCGCCTCCTCTCTATGGGTAGCCCTCCTTCTGTGCTTGTGAGATCCTGGAGCTGAGACAGCCAGCAATCCTCTTTGACCACAAAGGACCCATTTCAGCCACAGACTCGGCAGCTTCTCGCTGTACTGTAGCAGGGTCCCTCCTCTCTCCTTTCCAGCCTTTCTGCGTGCTGAAGTTGTGCTGTCTACACAGCAAGCGCCTAAGCAATGGTGGTGATCGGGCTAGTGGTGATCCATACTCCCGAAGAAATGGGGAAGAAATCTGTGTGCTGAAGCCCTCAGCAGCACCACCCGGCTCAGTAGCCCTGTGTGAGGCTGGTGTGAATGCACTGAGTAAATAGGCCAGTGAGGTCTACGAAATTTAAGACTTCCTGCTCCCAGGACCCAAAGAGACAAACAAGGTTGAAAAGCACAAACTCAACATTTTTAAAAACCACAAAAATGAGGTAATTCCCACCTAAGGCCATCTCCCCCATAGTCACAGCAGAGGGCTTCAAGGGTGGGAACCGTGTCATGGGGAGCAGAGTAAGAGCTGGCTACTGGTCCACCAGCCTCAAGAGGGGGAGCGACGGGGGTAGCATAGTCAAATGACTATCCAAGGGTCATCCGAGGTGTCTTGGTGGCTAAGGGTCATCCAAGACACCATCACTTGACTCAACCAGCAGAGACTTCTGAAACAGTACAATGGTGGGGGTCAAAGGAAGTGGCAAACTTGGTAGGTAAAAGAGTTTGCTGACACAGGTGTTATCCACAGTGGAGAAGTCACTGTCATTAGAAAATATTCCCCCATTTGCTAAGTGCTTTCGGCACTCTAGCCCGAGAGGCGATTCAGAACGCTGATATTGCAGATAAGTGCAAGGATGGAAACAGCGGCGGCTCTCGTCCTTCAATCTCAAGAATTCTGCCAATTCCAGGCGCCCGTGCTGTGTCTACACTTCAGGGCAGCCCTTGAGGAAGATGGTGCTCCAAGAAAAATCCCGAAAACATGGTCCAGAAAGCTGGCCACCAACAAGGGGAGCTGATGGGAGAATGGAGGCTTGGATCTCTGACCTAGGATGGCACAGATAGGAACTGAGAGAATCAGGGCTGGAAAGCAGGGCCATTACTGGGAACCTTCCAGTAGAAGAGAAAGAATCTTGGGCTAGTGTCTGAGAGAATTGAGTTCTAGACCTAGATCTGTGTGACTTTGAGTGAGTCATTTCATCTCTCTGGGCCTCAGTTTCCTCATTTGTAACATGAGGGGGTTGGGTTGGATTATGTCTAAGGTTCTATCACATTAACACCCTATAGATGGCATCAAAGAACAGAGAAGGGACCAACACTGGAATGTCCCTAAATGTAATGCATTGGGCCACCAAAGCAGAATGGAGTAGAGAGTTAAAACTCGTATTTGGAGCTAGGTGCAATGGCTCACACCTGTAATCCTTGTCCTTTGGGAGGTAAAGGCAGGAGGATCACTTGAGGTCAGGAGTTCAAGACCAGCCTGGACAACATAGTGAGACCCTATCTCTACAAAAATTTTTTTTAAATTATCCAGGTTTGGTGGTGCACACCTGTAATCCTAGCTACTCAGGGAGCCAAAGAGGGAGGATCACTTGAGCCCCAGAGTTTGAGGCCGCAGTAAGCTATGATTTCTTTTTTTTTTTTAATCACTTTATTTTATCTTTTTTTCCCATTTATTTATTTTATTGCATTTTAGGTTTTGGGGTACATGTGAAGAACATGCAAGGTTGTTGCTTAGGTACACACGTGGGAGTGTGATCTGCTGCCTTCCTCCCCATCACCTACATCTGGGATCTCTCCCCTTGCTATCTCTGCACTTCTGACTGGGCAACAGGGCAAGACCTCACCTCAAAAATATATTTTAAAAATAATAATGATTTTAAAATAAAATAACTTGTATTTGAGAAGCATCAGAACAAGCTGTAAAGCCTTCCTAACCCTGCTTCCCACAGTCACACACAGCATCCTGACCTCCTTGCCACATGGTCAGAGTATGAGCCAGTGGGCTCCAAGCTGGGCAACCCAGTTCTGGGTCCAGTGCTTGTGCTGGCCATGTGACTTCGGGAAAGGCAGCTCTCTTTTCGCCTTGCCTGTTTCCTCATCTCTAAGAGTCTTCACCTCCTCCCTGCCCCATGAGGAGGCTGAGAGAATTCACTGAATAATGTCCACTTAGCATTTGCAAAGGGGGAAGAATCCCACATAAATAGAAGATGATGAGGGTTGTTGCGACAGCTGCTTGATTCCCTGAGCTCTTCCCCAGCCCTTCCTGTGCTGCTGTTGGAAACTAACCTGTTGTGAGTCACTGTTGTCTTGTTCTCAAAGTTCAGAGAATTCCCCTCGAGCATCATGTTCCTATCTAGCCTCACAGCCAAATGAGGAGGCACCAGAGAACAAGGCTAAGAAAATATGATGCCACCACTTCCCTAACACCTGAGTCCACTTTGCTTTTTCCCACTAGACTGTATGTTTCATAAGGGCGGGGACATCTGGGCAACCATGTTGCACAACTGCAGGGGGCACCATCTGCCAGCATTTAGTTGACACCCAATAAGCATTTGTTCAATGAATGACACAAACTGCCCAGGTAATATTTGGGTGGAAGGAAGAAAACTAATATTTTTGAAGGCCCAGCAATGCCAAAAACACTTTATGTTTTATTTATTTCTCTTAGCAGTCTTATGGAATCAAAATTATTCTCTCTTTTTATGGTTGGGTAAACTGAGACTCAAGAATTAAGTAATCACCAAGGTCTCACACGTTGTAAGCAGTAGGCATAGAATTTGAATCCATGCCTGTTTGACAGGATTCCAGCCACAGTGCCATGAACGTAGATAGGGGAAGGAGCCAAATACCTTAAACCAAGATAAGCTGAGACACTGTATTCAACAAAGGTTCTGGCTGGACCAACAAGGTAATAGTGCCAGAAGGGCACGGCCTGCAAGCTAAAGAAATGCCCCCTTAAACCAAGCCTTTAAATAGCAAGTGCTGGCTGAGAAAAAGCCCAAGTTTCAATAGGTTCTCAAACCTTCCAGGAGAGCCAAGGGAATCTGGGCCATCCCTTTTCCCTTCCTTTCTGCCTGTTTTTACCTCCACTACCTCACCCTCATCACACTCATGCACACACAATCCCTGCTGCAAGGTCTTCCAACAAATATAAACACAGAGACACACAGTGTCTATTCCCCTTTCCCTGCAAAACCCCTGAGTTCCTAGAAGAGCTGCCAAGCAGGAATGTGGACAATATGAATTACAGAGAGAACAAGAAAAGACCGGGCACAGTGACTCACGCCTGAATCCCAGCACTTTGGGAGGCCAGGGCGGGTGAATCACTTGAGGTCAGGAGTTCGAGAACAGCCTGGCCAACATGGTGAAACCACGTCTCTACTAAAAATACAAAAATTAGCCAGGCGTGGTGGCGCATGCCTGTAATCCCAGCTACTAGGGAGGCTGAGGCAGGAGAATCCCTTGAACCTGGGAGGCAGAGGTTGAAGTGAGCTGATATCACACCACTGCACTCTAGCCTGGGCAACAGAGTGACACTCCATCTCAAAACAAACAAACAAACAAACAAACAAACAAACAAAAAGCAAAGAACAAGAGGATTTCTTTGCCTCAACGCTGCTAAAATTCCAGAGTAGAAGAAGTAGCCTTTGTCCTCCAGTCCCAGCCTGGGGCATTTTCCTAGCATGAACAGTGTGGGCATGGCTCCCCCAGCACCACAGAAGAACCCAGGCTCAACCCCTCCATTCCTGAGCTTTGTTGACCTTCATTAATTCTTTGATATGGGAACAATCATCTCTGGCCTAATATCAGAAGGATCTGTGCTTTCAAACACCACAATGGGCCTTGTTTAAGAAGCAGTCGCTAGGAGAGCCCACAGGGAGAAGTACATATTTACTTAGGCCTATGGCACTTGCAAAGGAATTATTGACAGTTGAGAGACACTTCCAGCTGAATATATCCCAAGGCGTGGTGGCTCCCCTCATCTGGGGCCTGATAACTGCTGGGTGCCCTGTCAACTGGCTGACAACTCATGGCTTCCCCAACTGCTGCCCAGGTAAAGCAATGGGATTGAGCGAGTTCGTGGAATCCCTCTTATTCTTTCCAGAGATCCACCTTGCTCAGTTCTTTTTTATTTTTATTATTTTTTAATAAAATGGAGACAGGGATCTTGCTATGTTCCCCAGGCTGGTCTTGAACTCCTGGCCTCAAGGGATCCTCCTGCCTTGGCCTCCCAAAGTGCTGGAATTACAGGTGTGACCCACCGTGCCCAGCCCTTACTCAGCTCTTTCAACCCCCGAAAGGCATGAGTGTCAAACAGGAAAGTGACCACAGCTTCACTCCCTAGAAGATAACGTCACTAAACAGGGAACCCAGGACTAAAGACTGCTTGTTGCACCTGTGAGCCTAAATCCCAGCTCTGCCAATACCTATGTATTTGTGTACTAGGGCCACCATAACAAAATCCCACACATGGGTGGCTTAAACAATACATCTTTTTCAGAAACGTATTATCTACCTCAGAAACATATTTTCTCACAGTTCTGGGGCCAGAGGTCCAAGACCCATGTATAATGAATGTCAAGGATAGAGTAGCAACTAGTAAAGAGGCATCACAAGCCATCCTTGGACAGTTAGCTGCATTGACAGGACATACTTGGACAGTGCACAGCTAGAGACCTTCCTCTTTGCAGTTCTATCTGCTTACTTCCAAAAAAATTGTATCTAGATTTTGATTTAGACACTTTCAGTTGCACTCAGGCCTCTGTCAGTGAGATAAAGAAAACAGGGCCGGGTGCAGTGGCTCACGCCTGTAATTCCAGCACTTTGGGAGGCCAAGGTGGGTGAATCATCTGAGGCCAGGAGTTAGAGACCAGGCTGACCAATATGGTGAGACCCTATCTCTACTAAAAATACAAAAATTAGCTGGGCATGGTGGAGTGCACCTGTAGTCCCAGCTACTTGGGAGGCTGGGACAAGAGAATTACTTGAACCTGGGAGGCAGAGGTTGCAGTAAGCTGAGATTGCATCACTGCACTCCAGCCTGGGTGACAGATAGAGACTCCATCAAAAAAAGAAAATAAGAAAAGGAAGAAAACAGATTTCTGTCTCCATAAAAAGTCTGAAGCTGCTATTTTTTTATTCATTTTTTTCTGGGCCTCAGGGCTAAGAAGCGAGTTAATCGTCCTATTTGGTTTCCGGCATCATCGCACTCACTGCATTCCCCTCCCCCCAGCAGTTGCTGTGCTCATGTGTTTCAAGGGATCCTTTGATAAGTATATATCCTTGTGAAACACATGGTATTATTTTGTAGGGGGATTGTAGTTTTAATTCATAAATGGTATGCTATAAATAGTATTTGGTTTCCTGCTTTATTTTCCAGTTCTAAAGTATCACCATGTGACAGTGTGTGTGTGTGATTCCCTGTGTCTAAGAGCCATGCGTATTCCACAGTGTGCCCACCAGTTAACCTATCCACACACGTGGTGATGGACAACTCAGTTGCCACAAACAAGGCAGTGAAAGTGCCCTGGTGGCCGGCACAAGAACTGCTCTGAGAATCCCTAAAGGGTTTCTGTGCCCCAGGTGGACACATCCACACTGCACTGAACCCTTACGGACTGCTCTCTGACCAAGCAGATCTATGTAATAAGTTGCTTGGTATGGTGCTATTACCTTATGAGCTATTAACCAAAGAATCCTACACTGGGGCATCAGGGTTTAATCCAGCTCTGCCACGGGGTGGCTGTGGGATGTTACGTAAGTTACATCATGTGTCTGGGTCTCTGGACCCTTTTCCACCAAATGCATATGCCAGACAAGGTCAACTCAAAGCCAATCCAAACCCCGCTGGGAGTGCATCTGAGAGGCAGAGCAAGATAATGGAGCAGAGAGAGCTTCGGACCCCAAGTCCTGGCTTTGGCCACCTTAGTGAATGCAGAAGCAGCCCATCGGGAATATACGTGTTATAGGAGTCCTTTGACAGTGAAATGAAGTAACGGACATGAAGCATCTGGCACTTGGAGAAGCTATTCAACAGATATCCGTTCTTTTTATTCCCAACCCATGTCCTTTCCCTGTTTTGTCATTTGCCATTAAAGAATTCTGAAATTTTTTGGAATTCTAAATTCTGACAATTTACTCTACATTCTCTCTTTTCTTAATGAGGTGTAAATACATACAGCAAGGTCCAACAATCTTCTTTTAATAACAGCTTTATCGAAGTATTCACATACCATAAAATTCACCCTTTAAAATTATACAATATGGCCAGGCATGGTAGCTCAGGCCTGTAATCCCAGCTTGGGAGGCCAAGGTGGGCACATCACAAGGTTAGGAGTTCAAGACCAGTCTGGCCAATATGATGATACCCCGTCTCTGCTAGAAATACAAAAATTAACCAGTTGTGGTGGTGTGCACCTGTACTCCCAGCTACTTGGGAGGCTGAAGCAGAAGAATTGGTGGAACCCAGGAGGCAGAGGTTTCAGTGAGCCAAGATCGTGCCACTGCACTCCAGCCTGGACAGCAGAGTGAGATTCCACATCGAAATTCTAAATAAATAAATAAAAGTATACAGTGCAATTCCGTGGTTTTTATAATGCTCTATCCACAGAGAAATCTCATCACTATTTAAGAACATTTTCATCACCACCCCCCCACCAAAAAAAAAACCCTCACTCTCCATTTCATCCTCTCCAGCCCCTGGCAACCATTAATCTACTTTATGTCACTACTCTGAACATCTCATACAAATGGAATTATTCACTCTTTGGCCTTTTGTGACTGGCTTCTTTCACTTACATGACACGTTCAAGGTTCATCCGTATCGTAGCATGTGTCAATACTTCATTTTTATTGTCAAATAATATGCCACTGTATAGACACATCAGTTTTGTGTATTCATTCATCAATTGATGAACACTTGGATTGTTACCACTTTTTGGCTATTATGAATAAAGCTTCCATGAATATTCACGTACAGATTTTTGTGTGGTCGTGTTTTCAATTATCTGGGGTATACACCTCGGAATGGAATTCCTGGCCATATGGCATCTTTATGCTTAACTTTTCAGGAAGTACCAAATGTTTTCTGAAAAACCACTTTTCAGTCCCACAGCCATATATGAGGGCTCCAATTTCTCTACGTCCTCATCAGCTCTTATTATCGTCTTGTCTCTTTTGTTTTAGCCACCCTCGTGGGTGTGAAATGGTATCACTTTGTGGTTTTGAAGTGCACTAATCTTACATTAGCAGCTTGGTTTTTGCAAATGTGTACACCTAAGGTACACACACACAGATTTAAATACAGAACATTGCCCTCCTCTTGCCTCCAGGTCACTATCCTCCACCCAAGGTAACTACTGTTCTGTAGCAACATTGACTAGTTTTCCTGTTTTTTAACTTTATGTAAATGAAATCGTAGTGTATATACTCTTATGTTTGGCTTTTTTCACTCAAAAAAATGTTGCGGTATCAGTGGTTTCAGGTGCTTGTTCTTTTTACTCCTATGTGGTATTTCATTGTATGAGTATACTGCAATCCATTTATTCATTCTTTTATCAGTGGACATTTGTGTTGGTTCCCGCTTGGGGTTACTATGAATAAAACTGCAAAACCACTCTTGTACTTTTCTTTTGGAAGAAACGTGAACTCATTCTCTTAGGTCTCTACCTAGGAATGGCACTGCTGTATCATGGAGTTGCTTTGACTTTAGCAGAGGCTGCCAAATAGTTTTCCAAAGTGGTTGTACCTATTTACGTGCCCATCAGTAGTGTATGAGCATTCTAAGTTGCTCTGTATCTTCTTCAGCACTTGAATAAATCAGTCTGTCTGTTTTTGTTTTTTAATTGAGACACGATCTCACTCTTACCCAAACTGGAGTGCAGTGGCACAAACATGGCTCGCTACAGCCTCAACCTTCTGGGCTCAAGTGATCCTACCATCTCAGCCTCCTGAGTAGCTGGGATTATAGGCATACACCACCATGCCTGGCTAATTTTTAAATTTTTAGAAATGGGGCGTCACTATCTTGCTCAGGCTAGTCTTGAAATCCTATCCTCAAACAATCCTCCCACCTCGGCCTCCCAAAGTGCTGGGATTACAGGTATGAGCTACCATGCTCGGCCTAAGTTTTTAAAGTTTTTAAGGTAAGTTTTAGTTTTGGTGTATAGTGGTATCTCACGGTGGTTTTAATTTGTGTTTCTCTGGCAACGAATCATATTGAGCACCTTTGTGCATTGCCTTCAGTCTGAAACTTAGCTGACAAATAATAATCAACTCTCCTTGGTGGTTACAGGAAGAGCTAAGGATTGGGGTACTCCAGGGGGGCCACATCAAGGGTGAGGTCTTTTATCCAAGCTCCTTGATCACACTCTACTCATCAAACACTAATAAGAAATCCATTGCTATGAGCATATTTATTCATTTTTGAATTAACAGTATTTTACTTTCAACTCCTAAAACTCTTCTTGCAACATATCCTTAACCCAATAAAGAAAGAGATGGAGTATTAGTAAAGTAAGTGTAAAAAAAATTAACCAGTCAATCTTCAAGGCCAAGAATTGACTATATTAAACACAAGAACTTTTCATTTAAAAGTTAAAGTCAGGTGAAGTTATATTCTAGTATTTAAGGGATGTTTAAGTTCACATTTCTCTTTTTGTTTTTTGAGACAGAGTCTCTCTCTGTCACCCAGGCTGGAGTGCATCGGCGCGATCTCGGCTCACTGCAACCTCCACCTCCCAGGTTCAAGAGATTCTCCTGTCTCAATCTCCCACGTAGCTGGGACTATAGGTGCATGCCACTAAGACTGGCTAATTTTTGTATTTTTTGTAGAGACAAGGTTTCACCATCTTGGCCAGGCTGGTTTCAAACTTCTGGCGTCAAGTTATCTGCCTGCTGTGATCCCCCAAAGTGCTGGGATTACAGATATGAGCCACCACGCCTGACCTTCCTCTTTGCTTTTTTAATAGAAAGTTTATATTCTTTATGATAGCTTAATGGAAGGAGCATTTGAAAGAGGGTCAATTATTTTCAAAGAAAGTATACTCTGTCCTCAAGTTGGGAGAGATGACGTGAGAGGCAGGAGTTTCAGAAGGTTCCTTAGGGTAATCACATTATGCAGGGCTCTGTGCAGTGGCCATGGAACTAGGGGATTGGGAGGATGCTATGAGAACTACCAAGCGGTTGATGAAGGGTCAGCCAGGCTCCAGACACCTCTGCTGCACCCACTAGGCAGGAATGGGGTAAAATGCCCAGGTTCTTTGGGTAGAAGAATTTCAGAGACAATGTGAGGCAAGATTTGGAGTTTCCAACCCCTCCATGACAGTCTCCATGTAAGCAAGACTTTCCCACCCAACAGTAAACTCCTCTCCTCTCTCCCCTGCCCAATAAATATCACTAATGTGTTTATGTCTTGTTAACCTACTGGGGCAAAGGAGTAAGCCCCCTGTTAAAGTCAACAAAGCAAATATCATCCCACAGATTTCATCAAATACTAAAACAATTTTCAATGTGGAAAATTTCTTCTTAATAGGGAAATGGAAAATTACAGATATAGAATCATCCAATCTTAGAGCTGGAAGGAACCTTGGAGGTCATCAGTTGAACCTCGAGCCCGCTGCTGGAATTCTTATTACAACATCCCTGCTGTCCTCTGCTTGAATGGTCCTAAGGCCGGGCCCTTTCTCAGCACCTCTAAGGAAGTTTTCCACCCATTGTTGGGTGGTTGTTAGGCAGTTGCTCTCATGTTGAACCAAAATAGTCCTGGACACTTCACCCTTCAGGCACAGTTTGAACAAGTCTATTTCCTCTCCTCTGTGAGAGCCCTTTGAGTGTTTTAAGACTTTGTAAGCCTGATCCCCTCTGAGGCTTTTGTCCCCAGACTAAGCATCCCAGTTCCTCCAAATATATAATAACCCATTCTAAAACCTGGCCATGGACAGGCTCGTCACTGGTGTGTGCTCTTCCTAATGCTTCTTTCCCTCGTCTTGAAAACCAGATCCACAGCAGGGATTGGGCCAGCATACCCACTCTCAGGGATTTCCCAAAGGTACAGATGATGCTTCCGTGACACCTTTGCAAGTTCAGTGCATGAGGGATGCAAGCTGTACACTAGCAGATAAGAGGATTTGTAAAAAGTTTTTAACAAGAGTGGGTATTTTTAGGAAATAAAAGTGACACTGTTGACACCAATTTGGAATGAGCCCAAGCAGTTTTCCCAGAAGAGAGGTGGGTTCTTGCTAATCTAGTTGCATACTCTAAGTATTTTCTAGGCACCCATACGTATAGTACAGTATTATGTTAGAAAACTGCTAGAGCTTCCTTAGTCCTGGTCTAATCCACTTGGGCAAAGTGGTCCAACCAGGGCAGTGAGGATGAGTGCATGGGTACTCATTCATGTACAATTCATGTTTGAGCCTTACCTGCTATGCTGGTGAACTAACTGCTTCACCATCCCACCCTCCACAGCCCAGACCCCAGTGGGAAGTAGTCAGCTTGTGAGTAGGTGCACACATGTGTACAGACACACATACAACCCTCCCAAGCACACGCACATCCTTGAGGCCTTTTCTATCAATACCCCACTTGTATTCAGCTATCCATCAGGGGCGAAAAGAAATAAATCAGGTCTTCACTAGAAGAATCCTGGCCTCTCCCTGAAGGCGCAATGATGTTATGGTAGAGGTGCTTCTGAGCTGCCAGCAAAACAAGACAAAGGTCTTATTTGGTTTATCAAGCCCAGGTTACACCCATTGTTCATTAGGCCAGGCCGCGTTAATCAGTACCCAGACCTTTGAATAAAATCTTTGCCAAATAGATCTGTATAGATATTCTTGCTACACAATAATGAAAGCACCACCTCTGGTAGGGAGGCAAAATCACTAAGATTTTAGGCAATAATCTTTCCTTGCTTACAAAACAGGGAGTGATGCCTACCCCAGAGATATAAACAGTTTTTAATTCTTTGAAGGGGTATCTGTAACTTATGCTAAAACCAATTGCTAAAATAATGCTAAATGGGGCTTTCTGGAAAGAAGGCATTGTGAGTAAAAGTCCCAGAAGAAACCCTTCTCTCCAATTTCTTCATACATTCCTATGCAAACCCACAAAGGAGGGAATTGCATGATTTTAAGAAGACCAAAGACTCCTGTTTTTAAAAATCATGTATCACCCGGGCGCAGTGGCTCACGCCTATAATCCTAGCGTTTTGGGAGGCCGAGGTGGGTGGATCACAAGGTCAGGGGTTTGATACCAGCCTGACCAATACGGTGAAACCCCATCTCTACTAAAAAATACAAAAAATTAGCTGTGCATGGTGGCACGCATCTGTAGTCCCAGCTGCTTGGGAGGTTAAGGCAGGAGAATTGCGTGAACCTGGGAGGTGGAGGTTGCAATGAGCTGAGATCGCTCCACTGCACTCCAACCTGGGCAACAGAGCAAGACTCTGTCTCAAAAAAAAAAAAAAAATTAAAAAATCATATATCAAAACTTGAGAATGCAAAAGAATTCTAATTACAACACCCAGGGGAATGGTTATGAAATACCAATAATGGTTGATAAACACTCAATCTATTCAATGAAACACATACACAAACCTTTGACCAGAAGCACGAACTTAGAAGTAACAGTCAGCATGATGAAAGCCTGGGAACACGCCTCTGACAAGCAAGAAGGGCATTAGAGACCCAGGTGTTTCCCCTTTGATTAACGCTCTCTCTGAGAAGCCCAGATTGAGAGGGAACTAGAAATGATCCATCTTTGCTTTGGAAAGGGCTTTCCTTGATCTTCTTGGGTTATTGTGCAGCCCATTCTGCAAGCCTCCTCCCATCCTCCCTCCTGGTTGTCAAAACAGGTCTGTGGGAGAGGCATTCTCAGGAATGTATGATGCTCTGTTTAATATGGAAAATGATCCTTCCAAGTTAGGGGAAGAAATGGAGAAGCAGATTTCCTCTGCAGCCTTCACAATACAAACCCTCAGGGACACTGAGAGATGGGTCGTTTCACAAGTACCTGAGGAAGATTTAGAAGTTGTAGCTCTTGCAGGCATCTAAAGGGTTAGGTCAACTCTAAGGGTGATTCAGTTCAACTTTCCCTCTCATTTTCTTCACTTTTTTTTTTTTTTTTTCAGATGGAATTTCACTCTTGTGGCCCAGGCTGGAATGCAATGGCGCAATCTCGGCTCACCGCAATCTCTGCCTTCTGGGTTCAAGCATTCTCCTGTCTCAGCCTCCCGAGTAGCTGAGATTACAGGCACGCACCACCATGCCCAGCTAATTTTGTATTTTTAGTAGAGACGGGGTTTCTCCATGTTGGTCAGGCTGGTCTCAAACTCCCAACCTCAGGTGATCTGCCTGCCTCGGCCTCTCAAAGTGCTGTGATTACAGGCATAAGCCACCACGTCTGGCCTCATTTTCTTCTTTTAAGGTTCTTAGAAAGAAAGTGAGAGGCCAGGCATGGTGGCTCACACCTGCAATCACAGCAATTTGGGAGGCCAAGGCGGGTGGATCGCTTGAGGCCAAGAGTTCAAGACCAAGCTGGACAACATGGTGAAACCCTGTCTGTAAAAAAATAAGTAAATAAAATAATAATAGCCAGGCGCAGGTGGTGTGTACCTATGGTCCCAGCTACTCAGAAGGCTGAGGTGAGAGGAACACTTGAATCCAGGAGGCGGAGATTGCAGTGGGCTGTGAGGGCGCCACTGCACTCCACTCTGGGCACAGAGCTTGTGACCATGACCCTGTCTCAAAACAAACACACACAAAAAGGTGAGAACTGTTTACCCCCTGCTTAGAGAAGGATGGTTACTACTCTCAACAGGGATGGTTGAAATTTTCAAAGATTAGCATATGATAAAACAAGTTGTACCTAATTAGGATTTTCTGAATCTCAGCCTGTAAACTTACTAACTAGGTGATCTTAATATCTCTGAATCTCTATTTCCTCATTTATAAAATGGGGCTGAACTCTTCCTCAGAATTGTTGCAAGGATTAACTTAGGTAAATGAAATTCAGATGCCCATGGCATCCAGGAAACAGTAGCTGTTATGTAATTGACTGTTCATGGCTGATTCATTCACAGACTGCAGGGATTTTGTGCGTAAGAATCAATGTTATGAAAATAATTATTGTGCAGATAGGCAATGCTAAACAACCAAGCACAAACAATTTAGTAATACAGTGCTGAAATCCATGTGACTCCTCTGTTGAACAGCTAACACTTTCACGAGCTCCAACTGGTACGTATCTGCTGTGATATGATGAGAAGGGCCTGGGTTTTCAGCCTGGCATACCTGACTTCTGCTCCAGGAATGCTACCATGCAGCATGGAACCGCGGAACGATGGGAGAGTTACTCAGAAAACAGCATATAAAATTTATTATGCATCTACATGCTTTGATTATTTTACAGTGCGATATTTTCTTTTTACGGTCAGTTTTAATTGTGAGGCCTTGTATTTTTTTAAATGAAAATTTAAGCACTCTCTCAAATTCTTCTTTTAAGTTAGAGAACTATATTATACAAAGTTTGGAAAACAGAAAAGAGAATAAAAGTCATAATTCCACCCTCCTAACACAACCAACCCACCCACCATCTCCCTTGTGTATTCTCTTGCGCTGAAAGCATCTGAAAGACCACACTGTGATCCTTCTCACCTGCTGTATTAGTCCATTTTCATGCATCTGATAAAGATACACCCGAAATTGGGAAGAAAAAGAGGTTTAATTGGATTTATAGTTCCACATGGCTGGGAAGGCCTCAGAATTCATGGCAGGAGGTGAAAGGCAGTTCTTACGTGGCACTGGCAAGAGAAAAATGAGGGAGATGCAAAAGCGGAAACCCCTGATAAAACCAAAAAACATAACGCACAGATCTCATGAGACTTATTCACTACCATGAGAACAGTATGGGGGAAATCACCCCCATGATTCAAATTATCTCCCACTGGGTCCCTCCCACAACATATAGGAATTATTGGAGTACAAGATGAGATTTGGGTGGGGACACAGAACCAAATTGTACCACCTGCCTTCCCTCCACCATCCTCTCAATTGTTTTACTGGATTGTTATCAGGCTAACAAAAGCAAACAGGCAAAAAACAAAAACTACAACACACACACACACACACACACACACACAACCAGCACATCACATGAAACAGAAAAAGGCAAAATTTAGACTCCATATAGCGAATGGATTAATGCTACAGTGTGGCTTTTATCCATTATGAATGTGCTTACCAAGATCACTTGGTTCTTGACTAATGTGACTGTTATCAGGACAGGACCCAGGAAACCCTCAGTGAGTTTTCCTGGACTGGTACTGAATCCCCTTGGGCCATCACATCTGGATTGGTGGTCTGTTGGATGTTACTCACTCAGGAGTTTCTAACAAGAGACCTGAAAAAAGGCAACCATAAACAAGGGAGGGAGGGATGAGTTAGCCAAGGAAAAACTGTCTGATGTGTTGTTGGGAATAGATGCTCGGGCCCATTTGTTGGGAATAGATGCTCGGTGCTGCAAAGAAAAATTAGCACTGAGACAAAGGATCTTTCAGCAACTAAATTTTTACTTCATGGACTGCAGGAAGGATACCCTCGCGAGCCACTGTAACACAAGAGTACAATGAACAAAGGAAAACACACAAATTTATCCCTTATACATTTGGGGTTGTCCTTACTGCTGTGTCTGATCTCTGTTGGCTGGAGTCAGACCTCACAATCTAAACTAAAACCCAATTGACTAACAACTTAAAACTTTTCTAAACAGGTAAAAGCAATGGAGAGCTGGAACATGCCTGTGAGCACATCCAGCACAGATATCTTCGTTAAAGTACAAGGACATAGAATGTACTATGTGCCTGTAAGCATGGCATGTTTAACAGCTACACAGGATAGGGCTTTTTTTTTTTTTTTTTTTTTTTTTTTTTGAGACGGAGTTTCGCTCTTGTTACCCAGGCTGGAGTGCAATGGCGCGATCTCGGCTCACCGCAACCTCCGCCTCCTGGGTTCAGGCAATTCTCCTGCCTCAGCCTCCTGAGTAGCTGGGACTACAGGCACGTGCCACCATGCCCAGCTAATTTTTTGTATTTTTAGTAGAGACGGGGTTTCACCATGTTGACCAGGATGGTCTCGATCTCTTGACCTCGTGATCCACCCGCCTCGGCCTCCCAAAGTGCTGGGATTACAGGCTTGAGCCACCGCGCCCGGCCGATAGGGCTTAACAAAGAGTTATTAGCACAATTATGATTTAACAAGAAAGGAAAATTTGAAAAGGAACTTTGCTACTTCCCACATGTGGCCAGCACATTTCTGTTTGGGAAGCCCAATGCTGAGCATGGACCTCCTAGAATTAAGGAGAAAACAAGCCCAGCAGAAATGTACCAGTTTCTGAAATACATGGGAAGGGGACACTTAGGAGAAGTGAAGACAAAGCATGACACTGCTTCACAACGAGGGTAATAAACCTTGAAGCTCTTTGCCCTAAGAGATATTTCATATGGACAGAAAATAAAAAATTCAAAGAGCTTTGGGTGTGGAGGGCTGGGGAGGTAGGGGTGCCAGATAAAATACAGGAGAGCCAGTTAAATTTTAATTTCAGATAAATAATAAGTAATTTCTTTTTAGTTTAAGTGTGTCCCATCTATTCTTTGTGTACCATATCCTGTATTTTTTAAATGTGTGAGGCTTGGGGTATCTATTTTTAAAAATATCTTTATTGAGTTATAATTCACAAATTTAAAAACATACTCATTTACAGTGTGATTGTGCCACTGCACTTCAGCCTGAGTTGATCTATTACCTTCAAAAGTCTGTCTGCAGCATTCCTTTGTCATCTTCATTTTCCTTATAATGAAAACTCCATAGCTATCTGGGTACGGTAGCTCACACTTGTAGTCTTAGCTATTTGGGAGGCTGAAATGGGAGGATCACTTGAGCTCAGGAGTTTGAGGCCAGCTTGGGCAATATAGTGAGGCCCCATCTCAAAAAAACAAAACAAAACAAAACTTCTTAGCTTCCCTTTTCTCCTCTCTTCACCCTCTTCCCCTTCCCTAACACCTTGACCTGCATGACTTACTGATGAATGATGAACAGTGAGGGATGGAAATTTTGTTCATCAGCTTTCCCAATACTGCTCGCTCTTCCAGGGCAAATTGCCTTGCTCCCTTGTTTTTAAGTGCTTTTTGCCTCCTTGTACATATTCTGGCAACTTCTGTCTTTTTGGAGGATGAGGTTTTCCCCATGGAAGTTCTGTGCGAGAAATCATCGTTAATGTGTGATCCTGTACAGTTGGTTGTATAGTAAATATGACCAGCGTACCCACTGATGTTGACCCATAAAAGTCTAGGCATCTAGACTTGTGTTTGGCTCTGTCCAGGAAGTAGCTGGGCCATGAAATCAGATATGGGGAGGAAGCTTGACCATGGGAAGGGCCCCTTCACAATATTGTCTGCAGGGACGGTGAGGGGAAGACAGGAATGCTAGACAGGCTGAGCGGCTCAGCAAAAGTGGATAGCTGAAGGGAAGCCTTGACCAAAACTGTTTTTCCTCTGTCTCCAGGAATTGGAAGTGTCCCACTGAGGTGTCACTGTGAGTCCCTCCAAACCTTCCTGAATTACTACCTCCATTTTAAGGTTTAAGGTGTTTAGAGAATGTTTGTGATTCAATAGTCCTTAACGTTTTATTTCCTCAGACCATCCAAACCTTAATGAATTACTACGTCCATTTTAAGGTGTAAGGTGTACAGAGAATGTTTGTGATTCAATCGTTCTTGATATTTTAATTCCTCAGTTGTAAGTGTATTGGCTTATGAAATAAAACACATCGATTAACACACTGATTTTGGAAAATTTCCACGGATAGCTGTGAAGGCAGACACAAGACAGTGAGATTTAAGACTCCCTTTATTCACAGGGACTTCTTAAAAATCTAGCGTGTTTTCTATTCCCCTTGATGCCTTGCTCATGACAGGCTCTTGGCAAATAGTAGTTGAATTGCCAAATAAATATATGTATGAGTGAATGGCAGACATCAAAATCTTCCTAGAGCCAGATGCGGTAGCTCATGTCTGTAATCCCAGCACTCTGGGAGGCTGAGGCGGGCAGATGACAAGGTCAGGAGTTCAAGACTAGCCTGGCCGACATGGTGAAACCCTGTCTCTACTAAAAATACAAAAATTACCTGGGGGTGGTGGCGGGAACCTATAATCCCAGCTACTCGGGAGACTGAGGCAGAAGTGCTTGAACCTGGGAGGCGGAGGTTGCAGTGAGCCTAGATCATAGCACTACACTCCAGCCTGAGTGATAGAGCGAGACTCTGACTCAAAAAACAAATAAATAAGTAAAAATCTTCCTAGGTAAGATTAAGACCAGCCTGGGTAATGTAGCAAGACCCTGTCTCTATGAAAAATTTTGAAAGGCATACCTGTGGTCCTAGCCAGCCTGTGGAGGCTGAGGCTGGAGATTGCTGAAGCCTGGGAGGTTGAGAGGCTGCAGTGAGCTGCGATTGCACCAATGGACTCCAGCCTGGGCAACAGAGTGAGACCCTATCTCAACAAACAAACAAACCAGAAAAATGTTCCCAAACATCTGAGAATGGAATCTGAGATGAAGAAACAGGCCATTGTGGGAAAAGTCCCAGAGCAGTCATGGCTTTGCCCATAGAGTCTTGTGATTGGAATATGTCACTTAAACTCCATGAACTTCAGCTTCTATGGCTCTAAATGGGAATCACCTCCTGCCATAAACGGTTTTGAGAATCAAGCAAGATTTCAGATCCGAAAATGCTTTTCTAACTATATGCTGCTGTATAGATAGAGGATAATCTGATAGCATTCAAAACCCAGTGATCACCACCTCCAACCCTGTGATCTTACTCAAGTTAGTTAACCTACCCAAATCTCAGTTTTTTCATCTACAGAATGAGAATAATAATCACACCAACCTCACTGAATTGTCTTGAAACTTACATGAAATTATATGCACTTGAGAGTGTAGAAGTGAGCACACATGAGTTTCTCTTCCCTGGGTTGCCATTCTCTGCGTATTTTCTAAATGGCTTCTTATTCTGCATTGCCCAGATTTGTTTCTCTGCCAACTCGCCAGTCAGTAAGTAAATTAATCAGGTGATAAGTGATTCCTTGATCTTTTTATTATTACTATTTGGTTATGATGATTAAAGCAAATGGTCGTTTGATTGGCCATAGGTCATGCATGCAAAGCAGCTGCAGTGGTATCTCAGGATTGTTTCTTTATCAGAGACCTGCCATCCAGGTGTTTCCTCATTTTAGGAGCCGCCCTCTAGGTTTCCTCAAATTGTGTCTTTCAGATGAGACTCACCCATCGGAGCCAGGCTTTGAAGGAACTGACCCCGTGTGCATGAGGAAGTACTTCACGGTGATGGCCCTCGCCATCTGCTCAGGAAAACACTGACCTCTCCCCCAACATCCCCTTCCTACTCCCAGGTCCTCGGGCAAAAGCAGAAGAACCAAGCAAGCCCTTCCACCAAAGCAGCCATGAACCCCATTTTCACCGTCTCCAAGAACTCCCTGCTATACCAGATAGGGATTTGGGGTTCTGTTTTTCATTTTTTTAAAAAATCATTTTAAGACTCTTGAACAACGTGTCGGATTACACTATTATCTCTTCTTAAGCCACCGTATCAACATATTCACTCTGCTTCCTTTCTTTTCGTTTGGTAGATGCCACATTTTTCATGGCAGCATAAAAGGTGCTTCTATCAATGCCAGGCAGGTAGCCCTGACCATCTAAATCTTCAGAGAGGGTTATAGCAAGTCTCCCGTACACCTCCGTGCTAGTGACAACATGTGGGGACCTCTTATCCCAAAGTTTTGGGACAAAGTCTCCAGTCCGTTATCGCTTGTTTTCACTGAAGCTAAATGTATCTGTTCAGCACGTGGATAGATTTTTAAGCTCCTCTCACAAAGTCTCGTTGTGCTTAAGACAAAATCAGCCCAGGTTCTGCACTTTGTCTGTATTTCAGCAACTCTCCCACTTGATATTAAAAATAGCCTTATCTAGTCCATCGAGATCAGACCCAGGAGACAGGCGCCTGCTATTCTAATCTCTACTTCACAAATAGCTCTCTATGGGCTCAAGCATCTATCAACACTTCCAGGGGTCTCCAGTTATAAAACAGGGCCAGGCCTAGTCGCCTATAAAGGTAGGCTCTGCTTCACGCTCCTGAGCTGTCCATGAGGTTAGCATGAGGCCTACAACAATCACATTTCCACCATGGACCAGAGGCCTCCAATGGTGACTCGAAACTGAGAAGCAGTTAAGAGCATCACCCACACTCAGGGTATCCTGCGTTTCCCAGGCCGGAACCTACAAAAGCTTCCCTTGAGGCTCAAACTCAAACAGCACTGGTAAACAGGCTGCCCCTCCCCCCAAACCACCCCCCCCCCATCTCTCACTTTCACCTCCCTTCCTCCCCAAGCCCAACTTGTACTCTGTGAAAAACTGTAGATCCCTCAGTTGCCAAGGGAACCAAGCCTTTTATTCTGTCCCAGTGACTGGCTGGCTGGGCTGAGGAGTGGGGCAGCAACTGGTACCCAGGCCTTTGGAAGCCCAAGCCCTCCCTTTTTCCCAAAGGGGGAGGGGTGGGCCGCACCCCCGTTGCCTTTTCACCCAAACCCAGCTGGGTGGGACCGAGCCCTTGGGCTCTCAGGAGCTCCCTGGCTGTGGGCTCGGGAGATCAGTGCTCCCCAGGCCCTCCTCTGGCCCTGGCCCTTTCCAGAGGACAATAGCCTTCATGCAAGGGAAAATTCCATCGCCCAGGGTTCAAGTCTCCAAGGAGTTGCTGGGGCCTCTGTTTAGCCTGGAGTGGGCTCTGAGGAGCCGCTGCAGCTGCCTGTCTTGTTTTCCCCCTCGCTGTGTTTTATTTTTAACCCCTGAGCTGCCAAGGATTGTTTTTCCCTAGCCAGTGCCTGGGAACTAAGAGAGGGAAGAAATAAGGCTTTGTTCCCTTTGGGGAACTAATTGGGAAAGACAGGCAGTGTGGCCGGCTTGGCTCTATTAGGGTGTGAGGCTCCCACCCCTCACTGCACAACATCTTCACCCCAACACATGCCCAGGAGGCTGGGAGTGCAGAGACGCTCCCCAGGCTGCAACCAGAGGCCCAGGGGGCTGGTGGGAATGCAAGTGCTGCTTCAAGACTGCAAAGGCAGCTCAGAGCCATTTTCTCGGGCTCGGAAGATATTCAGGAAATAAGATGTTGGGAGCTGGAAATGTCTGCTTTTTCCCGTTTCGAACCCCCAAACTAACCCCTGCTTTTCTCCTGCTGTTTTGTTGTTGTTTTCCAGATCTGCATAATGAACTCTGGAAGAAAAGTGAGGGAACTCAAAAAAAGTGAGAAACCAGAAAATCAAGTCATTAGGCTAATCAACGGGAAGCACCTGGCAACCCCATCTCTAAGTTTACTCCCTAAAACATGTTCTTTATACTCAAACATTTAATTTCATTGCAAATCAGCTAGAAATCAATGAAAAATATGTTCCACTGCCATTTTATTTTAAGATCAAACGGATTCCAGGTAGGGACCCATTAATAATCTAAAGATTATTATTATTATTATTTTTTTTTTTTTTGAGACGGAGTTTCGCTCTTGTTACCCAGGCTGGAGTGCAATGGCGCGATCTCGGCTCACCGCAACCTCCGCCTCCTGGGTTCAGGCAATTCTCCTGCCTCAGCCTCCTGAGTAGCTGGGATTACAGGCACGCACCACCATGTCCAGCTAATTTTTTGTAGCTTTAGTAGAGACGGGGTTTCACCATGTTGACCAGGATGGTCTCGATCTCTTGACCTTGTGATCCACCCGCCTCGGCCTCCCAAAGTGCTGGGATTACAGGCTTGAGCCACCGCGCCCGGCTAATCTAAAGATTATTTTAATCCCATCTAGGAACACAGCAAATTTCTAAGAAATCATCCGCTTGCAGCAAGCCGGTACATTCAAGTTAGGGCTGTGGCATATGACACCCAGTGAGTTCGAGTAAGGACTACTCATCTATTTACCAAGAATGGCTGAGAAAAGAAAATGTTCCTGCCTGGCGGACAATAGCACAAAGTATTTCTCTGTACCTGGGCACATCTGCTTCACTCGATAAAAGAGAACCCCGACCCAGGTGCAGAGGCAGCTGGAGAAGAGGACAACTATGAACTGATACAAAGGCAAAAGGTTCCTGGTAGCCTTGGAAGAACACAGATTGGTGCATAATGCATGGTATGTGCAATAAAAATAAGTTTTATTAAAACTTCAACCTTGTTAATGACTACAAAAAAAAGAGAAAGAATGAATAAGATCTTGGCCAGGTGTGGTGGCTCACGCCTGTAATCCCAGCACTTTGGGAGGCCGAGGCAGGCAGATGACCTGAGGTCAGGAATTCGAGACCAGCCTGGCCAACGTGGTGAAACCCCGTCTCTACTAAAAATACAAAAAAATTAGCCAGGTGTGATGGCATGCACCTGTAATCTCAGCCATTTGGGAGGCTGAGGCAGGAGAATTGCTCAAACCTGGGAGGCAGAGGTTGCAGTGAGCCAAGATCAAGCCACTGCACTCCAGCCTGGGTGGCAAGAGCAAAACTCTGTCTCAAAAACAAAAGAATGAAGAAGACCTGGTATTTGATAGCACGACAAGGTGATTATAGTCAGTAATAATTAAATTGTACATTTAAAAATAACTAAGAGAGTATAATTGGATTGTTTGTAACACAAAGGAAAAAAGCTTAAAGTGATTTACCCTCATGCAATTACGACACATTGTATGCATGTATCAAAATATCTCCTGTGTCCCATAAATATACACGCCTATTATGTACCCACAAAATTTTTAAATAAAAATTAAAATTTTAAATACTTTTTAATTTTAAAAATTTTTTTGAAAACCATCAGCCCCGCAAAGTTTCTCACATGTGCTGCTGCAGCCCCAGCTCACCCCATAGTAAATCCTGCTGACACACAGTCCCCCACAGCTATGGGTCTATCCTTCCTCTAGTGTGGCAAGACTACATTTTCAGGAAGCTGCTGGGCAGAATGAAGCAACTCAAAGCTCAGGAGAAGTGTCTACGTGTCTTTTTGGGTTGGGGGTTAACCCGGCACCCAGGGATTTCCCAGCATGCAGACAAAGGCACTGAGAGCAGAAGCTGGAAGTTTGAGTCAGGCCAGGACTCAGCACCCTTGAACCCAGCCACAGCTCCCACTCACATCATCCCACTCCTGCTCCGCATTTACTCCAAGCATCTGGAGCCCCAGGCTCCTGCGCCTCAACCCCTGCCCTCAGTAACAGAATCCGTTGCCAAGCCAGAACTGACCCTGGGCCCACCATGCCACTCACTCGGAGTCTATGACGAGTGGGCACCCCATGCAACCCGGAAACAGGCCAACTCGGAGGTGGGCTCCCCACTGCACGTCCTGTACGAAAAGACGCCCCGCAGCCCCATCAGTGCTGACTTTGCATCGCACCATTCGATGATTTCTTTCAGCGCTTCTTAAGACAAATGGTTGGCTGTTGGGAGACTGGCCAGGGTTAAGGTGGAGACTCAATGTGGCCATTTTCACAGCCCCAGCAAAGCCTGTGGTTGATGCCAACCTCTCATTGAACTGAATAGAATGGAGGAAAGCTAACCAACCCACCAGAATAATAATCACACGAAGACTGCTCTAAGTGTTTCATGTGTATTCATTTATTTTTACCTCATGATAAGTACGATTAGTTTTCTATGTTACAGATGAGAAAACTGAGACAAGGTCGCAAACCAGATGATCTAAAGGGTGAGCCACTACTGCCTTCTAAAGAACCCCAATCAGGAATCCCAGATTAATTTGCCCGGCATCCTGTCTTGGAAACCACATGTCTACCCTGCAACTGAACCTGGCTTGTGTCCCAGAAGGAGAAAGATGCGGGGGCCTCCGGAAGCTGAGGAGGAAGACATGGAGTTTACTTGGGTTAATGTGGCAGGGGACTCAGGAGACCTTCATTCCCGTTCTGGCTCTGCCCCTATCCACATGAGCACGGCCAGCTGTTCCAACCATGGGTCCCACTCTCTTCATTGTTCAGCCACCAGGTTTCCAGGTCTCTCAGGCCCCTGCACTTCCTCTGAAGAACAGTGATTGTTGTGACGACAGGGCCCCTTGACAGAGCAAATCTCACAAAGAACTACTCACCGTACGCATGAGCCTTAGAACGCACGTGCCAGTGTTTTGGGAAATACGTGCTCTTTTGAAATGTGCCTGTTTGGACCATGAGTAAGTCTGGGGGGAGAGAGGATGGGAGCTTTTCTTCCAGTTAATGAAGTGAGGCTTCATGGAGGAAGAAGATTTTCTTAGTCACATTTCCGGTTTCACACTGACCTTTTAAAAGGAAACCCACAAGTGAACCTGTGCTAGGGCCTGCTTACAAAATCTACCCACAGGTATAATAAAGATGATCTAATAAAGCCTACAGTAGGCCAAGCTTAACCTGAATCAGTGGAAATAATAAGATCACTAAGAAGGGCTGATGGCCTGAGATAAGGGATATGGTGGTGCTCCGTAAACTGCAAATAGAAGTGGCACGTGAGAGATTTAATGATTATTAAAAGGAATCTAAGCAGAGAGGCAGAGATAAACCATGCTGCAATCTCCTCATCAGTCTCTATGTACTCAGGGCTTAGCCACTTGTTATAAAATGGAGGCTCTAAAAAATTAAGGGTGAGGGGTGCAGTAATTTCAAAGGTTGTGATGATTGGGTTAAAAAGTTAATTCTGGAAATTAAGATTACTTGGCCTGCAGAGGAAAAGACCAAGAGGTAACTGAAGAACTTAAAGCTGGTAAGGGGCCGGGCTCAGTGGCTCATGCCTATAATCCCAACACCTTGGGAGCCTGAGACAAGAGAACTGCTTGAGCCCAGTAGTTCAAGGCTGGCCTGGGCAGCATAGCAAGACCCTACATCTACAAAAATTTTTTTTTGTCCCCAGATGTGGTGGTATGTGCTTGTATTCCCAGCTACTTGGGTGACTAAGACAGGAGGATCCCTTGCGCCTGGAAGGTTGAGGCTGCTATGTGCCGTGATCACACCACTTCACTCCAGCCTGGGTGATGTAGCAAAAGCCCATCTCAGAAAAAAACTAAAAAGCTGGTAAGGGATCAATTATTGGATGACACGTTGCCACATCTACTGAGCACAGAATGACAGGCCCAAACAGCAGCAGACAGATGTGGGATGCCCAAGGATGTCCCAGAGATGGCCAGGCATGGTGGCTCATGCCTGTAATCCCAACACTTTGGGAGGCCAAGGCAGGCAGATCACTTGAGGTCAGGAGTTCAAGACCAGCCTGGGCAATAAGATGAAATCCTGTCTCTACTAAAAATACAAAAATTTGCTGGGCATCGTGGCACGCTGTTGTCGTCCCGGCTACTCTGGAGGCTGAGGGAGGAGAATCACTTGAACCCAGGAGGCAGAGGCTGCAGTGAGCTGAGATGGCGCCACTGCACTCCAGCCTGGGTGACAGAGCGGTGCAGGGGTGCCTCTGCAGTGTAAAAAAAAAGAAAAAGAAAAAGATGTCCCAAAGACACCTACAGAACAGTCACCACGTCCAGGAGAGCTTCGCCATCAGACAGCACCCATCACCATGACTGTTTACATT
>NW_016107328.1:12009271-12036456 GCF_001604975.1 Cebus imitator
TAGAGACGGGGTTTCACCATGTTGACCAGGATGGTCTTGATCTCTTGACCTCGTGATCCACCCGCCTCGGCCTCCCAAAGTGCTGGGATTACAGGCTTGAGCCACCGCGCCCGGCCGAAACCTTTGTTTTGTTTTATTACTTTTTGTATTTTAAAAATATGGAATGCTTCACAAATTTTCATGTCAACCTTGCTCAGGGGCCATGCTAATCTTCTCAGCATTGTTCCAATTTTAGTATCTGTGCTGCCAAAGCAAGCCCTGTTTTGTTTTGTTTTAAACAAGGAGGCCTGAAATTGGGCTGAAGTTTAAAAAAAAAAATCATACAAAGGAAACAGTAATTATGTTAGCAGAAATAGAGTGGGGAATAGGGTTAGCCTATCACCGGCAATGACCCTAAGAGCTAGAGATCTCTCCCATCCCAAACAGACACACACACACACACACACACACACACACACAGAGAGAGAGAGAGAGAGAGAGAGAGAGAGAGAGAGAGAGAGAGAGAAAGAGAAAGAGAGAGAGAGAGAGAGAGAGAGAACGAACCCTGAGGTATTAATATTCCCGACTGGTACACTGGCCAGACTCTTCCCAGCCAGCTTCCACTTTGCTCTCTCATCCATCTCTACAACTAATTCTTCTACCAAACCCTTCCCTTCTTTCCACCCCAGGGGATTTTGAACTCAGGCACTGAATCCAACAGGCTTCCCGAGGAACTTACAACAGTCTGTTTTACAGAGAGTAAATGCTGCTGAGAGAGAAAATTGTCAGGCCTCGGTGTTCCAGAGCAAGAGACATTCATTCATTCCCAGAGAGACCCTGGGACTCAGCAACCAAGCCACATGAACCCTCCGCTGCCAGAATCCAAGCTCTAGGCCGCGCCTCCCTCACTACTGGGCCTTGGACAGCGAGGCTGCTGCTCAGAACCCCTCTCCTCAGGGGGACAATCCTCAGGGCTGACCCACCTCACCTGCTCCCTCAGTCACTCAAGCCCTCCATCCTCTGTCACAGCCTGGCTCTGTCCCCTCCCATGCCCCATGCCCCAAGCCCCAACCTCCCAGGACCGAGTGTCTCAGGGTTCCTGCCCTCCTCCAACCCTGACTAGCCTGGAAGGCAAGTGGCAAGGATGTGGTCAGCAGGGTGAGCCCTGAGAGCCGGCAGAATGGTGTCCACGATGCAGGGAACAAGAGTGGGGGAGTAGGGAAGGCAAGGGGTACAGGGGTGCCTCTTCCAGGCCACTGCTCCGCAGCTCATTCTCCTCTGAGGTTATTCCCTGACCCATACTCCTCTGGACCCCACCCCAGCTGCTTCCTCTTCTCAGGGGTCTCCACCTGCTGTTCTGTGACCCCCCTGCAAATCATCTTTTGAAAGGCAGCCCGTGTGGTGATTGTAAGCGTGGGTTTAGGGTCAGGAAGCAACCCCGTAGCCAGACTCAATTCCCCTCCAGGCCTCCATCCAGGGCTGCAGAAACAGCTAGCGATGGCTGGCTAAGCGGGCCCCTCTGCAGCTGCCACCTGTGCTTGTGGGTTTGTTTTTCCAGCGTTAGGAAGGGAAGGTGATCTGGGAGACACCAAGCAAAGAGCAGGAGGACCTTTTCTGTCCCCGGAAGTTGAGGAGGGAGATGACCACGCAGAGGCTGGGCCTTCCAGCTCCACCGGCGCCTGACGCCCTCCCTCGCCTGTGACTGCCACCCTGGGAGGCTCTTTAAGGCTCTGTGCACAGCCCCCCTCACAGAGGGGAGGGCGCCTGCCTGTCCTGAATGCCAGGTGCTGGACTCCACAGGACAGGTAGAACAGAGACGACTGCGACCACTCAGCAAGCGCCTGTCCACTTGTGCCACCCTTTTCACAGAATCACCTTCATCCAGTCCCCACAGTCATCTCTTGACATAGGTACTATTCTCATTCTGTAGACAAGGAAACTGCGACTCCAAGAGGGAAGGCGTGTATGCAGATCATACAACTTATTAGGGACAGAGGCAGGACACGGCCCCACAAACACAGGGGGCAGCTGCAAGGGGCCTCTCTTTCCATGCAAGCCGCTGCTTGCTTACCCACTCAATTTCTAGTGATTTCTACAGCCCTGGGATTGAGGCCTGAAAAAGGATTGAGTCTACTATGGTGTTACTTCCTGACAAACTCTGAGAGGGAGTGAGAAGGCCAAGTGAGGGCCTGCACCAGGTACCCCCAGCACCCAGGGAGCCCCTCCTCCCACTCAGCCACCCAGAGGCCGGGTGCTGGTAGGGTCCTCTCGCTTCACAGACCCTGCACCCCAGGCCAGACCCTGCATAAAAAGAGGGATCCACAGTGCTCATATTCCACCAGGCTCAGACATGGTAGCCCCAGGAAGTCACATCCATCTGGGATATTCCCACCTCAGCCTTTTCTGGAACATCTTGTTATGCGCACCCACAACAATATCAGCCATGAGCACTGCCAGGGTCACTGTTCATAAGGAGGCAGGAGGACCCCCAGAGCAAGGGCTTTCTGTGGGCTCACCTGGCATGCTGCATGCCCGGCACTGTCAGTGGACTGGATGGTTGGGGAGGCCCCGGTGGAAGCCGAACAGAATGAATTTTTAGGAAACTCTACCACTCTGGTCCTGGTGTCCCTGGGTTTCATGTTTCAAAGCTGTCTTGGCCTAAACTAGTTCTGTCTCATTTCAGGATCTTCCAAAAGAAATCGTCAAGCAAGGTGCTAAACAGCCAGATCCATTCAGCTCCTGCACTCTGGAGGGCTAGAATGCAGGGTAAATGGACCTGGGGTCCCAGCACCTTTTACCAGCTTCCCTAGCCTGGCCCTTGAGACCCTGCTTGACAAGATCCTGTCCACTGACCAGCCCATCTTGAGTTACCCTGCTTCTCCCTCTGTGCCCTACCTTCAGCGCCTCCAAGCTCCATCTCACCCATATGTGCCCTCTTGCCTGAGGGCCAACCCATTCCTTCCCCCAGCTAGCCCCTACTTCACGTAACACTTTCCCATGTGAATTTCAAAAGCTAAGTGCAAGGATTAGGTTCCTCTGAATTGGTTGAGATCTTTCAGGATTTCTATCCATCCCCCAGTGTCCTGTCTATTTATCTCAATTTATGATGCCCACACTTCTTCCCAATAATCCTGTTGTCTTTCTTGGTGTGGTTGTTGCTCCCTGTAAATTGTCATTAAAGAGGTTGGATAGGAATGAGCCTGCAGCCCATTACTAGAGGCTTCTCTCCTAGAGGCTGACATTGATCTACCCAATGCTAATGGCAGAAGGATTAGCTGGTTTTCTAGTTATTGATTACTATGGAACAAATTACTTCCAACATGGTGATGAAAAATGCCAACCATTTTCTTCTGCTCACAGATTCCTGAGTCCGGATTCTGGACAGAGCACAGCTGAAATGGCTCTTCTCTAGGCCATGTTTAGAGCTTCTGCGGGGAAAAGGAGACAACAGGGATGGGAGAAGGAACTGAAGAGTTATGGGCTGGAATTATCTACAGGCTTCTTCATTCCATATCTGGTCCTACGAAGGACTCAAAGACTGAGCTGAGTGGGAACTGTCACGTGCAGAATGACATGTGGCCTCTCCATAACGCTTGGGTTTCTCATAGCAGGGCAGCTGGGTCCCAAGAGTGAGAATTCCAGGAGAACCACATAGAAGCTGTGGGATCTTTTATGTCCAAGCCTCCGAAGTCACAAAACATTACTTTCTCCATACTCTATTGATCAAAGCAGTCACGAGACTGTCCTGATTCAAGAGGAGGAGCATAGGCCCCACCTCTGGATGGAAGGAATGTCTGACAATTCTACAATAGCCACAGCAGCACTGGACGCCTACACTCAGATGCAGAACCACTTAGGAGTCCCCTTGATTCAGGGCATGGGCCCTACTTGGCAGGCTACTCAATGGCGATAAGTAATCAAGAATAAGCAGTGCTGAGAGGCCTCTGACATTCCTGGAGAGAGGCTGGGGTGTAGGCCAGGCTACCACGATAAGGATTGTCTAACAGAATGAAGGCTCAAAGTGGATACTAGGCCTCCTGAAAAAGGCAGAAGCCCTATTATCACAACTAGAGCATGCAGGATGTCAGACCAGCAGTGTGACAAGATGCCATCACACAGGTTAGCTGAGCACCTTCAGTCCCTCCTCCTGAGATCAGGAGAGCTTGTCAAATGCCCATGCTGATGCATATTCCTGATCCCACAATTTAGACATTACCTTTCAATTGCATTTTTTTTTTTTTTTTTTTGAGATGGAGTTTTGCTCGTGCTGCCCAGGCTGTACTACAATCACACAATCTTGGCTCACCACAACCTCTGCCTCCCCGGCTCATGTGATCCTTCTCAGCCTCCTGAGTAGCTGGGATTACAGACATGCACCACCATGCCTGGCTAATTTTGTATTTTTGTAGAGACGGGGTTTCTCCATGTTGGTCAGGCTGGTCTCAAACCCCCGACCTCAGGTGATCCGCCCACCTCGGCCTCACAAAGTCCTGTGATTACAGGCATGAGCCACCTCGCCTGGCCTCAAATGTGCACCTTTAATCATCTCAGCAAGAAATGTTTCCAGTGATCAACGTGGATCTCACCAAACTGAGAAAGGGGTAGGAAGTACACAAATCAAGAGGAAAACAGGAGAAAGCAAATGGAGGCAGTCATTAGAATTATTCCTGAGTTCCTCTAGAGCTGCTGCTAGAAGGGAGGTGGGATTCCAGGGCCAAGTGGTTCCAGGTGGTCCCAGCCTAACAGCTTTCAGCTCTTCATGAGTGTCCCCTTCAAGGCAAGCCTCACCTCTTTCAGAAAGCAAACGCTTACACTGATTTAGGGTCGCTGGAGGCCATTTTACCTTGGGAGTATCGGGGAGTTGGGAGTTGATATAGGGGCAGTACAGGGCAGAAAGCTCAGAGATGGTCTGGGAAAGAGTGAAAAAAAGTAAAATTTATATTTGGGTGAGGAGTGCAGCTTTTCCTGTGGAAGTGGTGTGCAGTAACCCAGGGCACTATCCCTGCCGTGAGTCATCAACTTCTGGGTCTCTGGCTCAGACAATCCTAGAAGGCCGGAGCTGAGGGATGTCTGTTGCGAGGTCATCTAGTCCAGCTGCATTTGAGCGCAATCACATTTGAGAGATGTGGAAATCGTTGCGAAGTCCATTTGTGCCCACTGAACATCCATGTGCTTTCCTGAATTTCCCAGCCTTCCTTGCAGAAGGAAGGTAATTAATTCTAGCCAATGACACATATCACTTCCAGGCTCAAAACAGTGAAGACAGGGTGTGCCTCCTCCCTCCCTCTCATCCCCTGCCACTGTGACCAGACTGTCCATGTACCCCAGACAGCGTAGCTATAAGATGGAAGAGATCTGCCCATCCTCATCAGAGCAGGAAACACAAAGCTTCATTGTGTGAAGCCACTGAAAACTGGGGGCTTATTTTTCACTGCAGCATGGCCTGGCTTAGCCTGACTGCTGTGGAAATTGAGGCCTAGAGAGGGGAGGTATGGATATGAGTAGCCCTGATGATGTATATCAAATCCCTGCTCCATCAGGAAAGCAGAACAAAGCAAGTAAGATGGTAGGATTTTCTGCTGTAGGGTGATGATCATGTAGCATTGACCCTCTTGCTGTCATACTTTATAACTTACAAAATCTACTCATGCCCAAAGTCACCCAGTGAGGGGACAAGGGAGCCAAAACTAAAATCCAGGGCTTTTCCCACACACTGCCTGATTGTCTATGCTTTTAGAATACTGATATAACTCTCTTTTATCCTCCCCTCCCCCAAACAAAACAAAACAAAAAACAACTGATTGGCATAGGCTTATTTTTTCCCACAGATTTATTTTCGTAGAATATTTATTTAAATATTTAAATTTTGTCTTGAGAAGGTTCCAGTAGGCTGTAGATCATTGGAGGTACCTGAGGAGTAAAGAAACCGGCTGGGAAACTCCGCCTCTGGGGGGATCTCTGGCTGAGAGAATCCCCTTGGTCGGTCCCCACAGAGGTACAGTGCCCACAGCCCCACTCAGGCCAGCAAATGAAGAAGTTGGATTAGACCACATCAAAGCAAGATTTCTTCAAAAAATCCAAATCAGATCCAGGTTCCTCTTCTTCAGACCACAGAGAGTGGGTGAAGGGGGCCTTCTGGGACTGCTTCCCCTTTCAACAAAAAGGGGAATGGCTATAGGCTTGAGGGTGGCCATTTATGTGTGGGAGAAGGTGACAAGTTAAAGGCCAGCGTTGGGGACTCAGGCTCTCTGGGGCTCTGTGATGTACAAACTGCAGCCTCTACCACAGGGAGCCCCAGCTCCCCTGAGAGGCCCAACCCCTCTGTAGCCTCAACCTTAGCTGCCCAGCCAGGCCCACCTGATCTGGGATGTCACCTCTGACCCTCACCTGCCCTCCCCTCCCTGTCAACACTCAGATGGGGAACCCGTCCCTCGATTCCAGTCCCCATCTGGCTCCTTCCTCCTTGGGCCTCCATGGTCTGACTTCCATCTTTACCTTGATTCTAAAACTATTCCAACCAAGGATGTCACTGCGACGCTATTGCCCAAACAGACCTTAAGTACACATCACTTATAAGTTTGTAGACTTCGGCAAGTTATTTTCCTTCTAGGGTCTCGGTTTCCACACCTGAAAGGAATGAGAATGATAATACTAGAATCTGTCTCGGGTTAGTTTAAGGACTAAACGAGGTAATGAGAGTAAAGAGCTTGGCAAAAGCCTGCTTCACATAGTCTATGATGCGATGAATATAAGTTAACAATGCTTCATCTAAAATCCCTGGGGCCAGAGGCCAGCATATACATATCTTTAATTTTAGGAGGTAATATGGTGCATAGGCCGTTTTTAGTATATGTCCCCCAGTGGGTGCCAAGGCAGGGCCTCACGGACACATTCATGACACAGCAGTGACCATGTCAACTTTTACTTGGAGGGACTTCAGACTGCAAATAGCCTCTCCAGTTCAGGTCATATTTCACTGCCAAATGAGATTTGGCACCAAATTGACAAAAATAAGAAAGAAACAAACAACAACAGCAAAAAACTCTTTTTGTTCCTGAGATCTTCGGGTTTCAGTCTTGCAGATAGGGAACTGTGAGTTTGTGTTAGTATTATTCCCTCTTTACCCGACTAGATTTTTCTGTCACCTAGAACATAGAATGGACTCAATGACTCCTTCCTAGGAAGACCTGACTCCAGAAGTCATCCGGACTCTTTTCCACCCAAACTCTCTCCCTTTGGATCCTACCGCCCTGGAGCTGATGTGATGCAATCAGAGATAGTTTGCTGCCCTGGATTCCCTGCCAGACCCAGCCTTCCTTCGAGGTGCGACAAAAGCTGGATTTTTTTATCCAAACATATGAAACCCCAAATCACGTTGTTTTGTGAAGCCTTTCAAGATGAATCCCCTGGAGCTTCAGGTACTCCCTGTTTCACAAAATCAATTTGGTTTTAACAGATTTCTGTTTGTGAATCCTCACCTGATGTGAATCCTACCTCTGATTACCATGATAAATTGGAAGAAGTGTTTGAAAGAAAATGAGCTCCTGGAAGGCCTCCCAGCGTTCTGCTGGGGTAGCTGCTCCATAGTGTTCCGTGAAGCACCGTGGCCTTTTCCCTGGCCCTGTGCAGCCCTCTTTCTGCAGGGGTCCGCAGTAGGGGTCTGCTCAGCCTCCCAGAGGTGAGGAGACGCGCCCCTGCCAGCAAAGCCCTTTCCCGTCTTCTACTCTGTGGTGGAGAACAGTTCCTGATGCTCGCTGCTCTCAGCCCTTGTTAATCCTACCTGCCTCTGGTGTCCCCTGAAGGCCTCCTGCTCACAGTCAGACCCCATGGTCTCCTAAATCCTAGTCTTCCCCAACCACAACAATGGGGAACTTTTGTCTTCCCTTCTCCTCACCCCCGCCCCTCCAGTTCTCACAGCTTCCTCAAAGCCCTTCAACCCATAACTGTTTGGGAATTCAGGCTTGGCCAACCGGAAACATTAGCATACCTAAAACCTGCATTTACATTTTATTACTTTGTAGGAAAACAATTTACAATACAGCCTACAATACATTGGGGGAAAAGAGAAATTGACAGAAGTTCTCTTTGGTGGGACGAGTAGCGGATGCTTACCGACATACTATTTTTTACACTTTCTTTTCATGAGAAAGTGGCTGATGAAGTGAACCAGGCCTGTCTTATACCTCTGGTGCGTCTGCCTCATTTACCCAAATCCTTTTTTTCAACCAGAGGAATTTTTCCCCAATGGGAAATCCCCTGATTTTGCATTCAGAGTTCTCCCAGTTTTGTTCTGTGTTTATCTCTCAAAGACAGCCAGGCTGAACAGGTGCACTTGGGAGAGCCAGAGTGGAACGGGTGCCTACTTTGGGCTGTGTATTTCTTAGATTCAAACCTTGAAAAAGTATCAGTCACCCCCAAGGCCCTAACTGGCCAGTTTTGTGCATCAGAAATTCTGTGAGGAGTCTGGGCAACACCGCAAGACCCCTATCACTACAAAAAAAAAAAAAAAAAATTAAAATTATCTGGGTGTAGTGGTGGTCCCAGCTACGCAGGAGGCTGAGGCAAGAGGTTGGCTTGAGCCCAGTAGTTTGAGGCTGCCGTGAGCTATGATCATGCCACTGCACTCCAGCCTGGGCCACAGGACAAGAACCTGTCTCTAAAAAAGAAAAAGAAATTCTGTGAGGGAAGTTTGCATAAACTTGCTAGAATTGGATTCATAGGCATTTTGTGTATCAAGTGGGTGGATACTATGTCTGTCACATGACAGCAGGATCCCTTGGCCCGTGTCCTCAAATCCCCAGTGCTCCTGAAGAGCAAGTCCCAGGCAAGCCTTTGAGAAAATGACCATCAGTGGATGTAGCTAACTCTTCCTCGCGCTCAGCTCACAGCTTCGCCAGGAACGCAGCCGAGGCTCACCCCACCGCCAGTGCCCCTCCTCTCAACCGGCACCATTGGCAAAGGCTGGTGATACCTGGGGAACAGAATGCCCAGGGATGCCCTCCAGCCCTTGCAACATCCAGAGAGGAAGGTTGTCTCCCTCTCTTTGTGGCTCTGCTAAGATCTCAGAGAGAACGAGGGGAAAATCAAACCAGCAGGCTCTGGAGGAGATGCTGTTCAGGGACCTGCCACTGAAAGCCTGCGTACAACCAGGCCCGTGCCCAGGCGGCTGCGTACAAACAGGCCCATCTGCTGTCAGCCCACCTGCCATGCCCCTGCAGTCATGCACCTGTCTGAGGCCACCTTCTCTCAACCTTGGATCCAGTCCCTGGTGTAGCCCAAGGCCCTCACTCTGTGCTGAGCGCTCTCTCTGCCTGACTGGCCTCTCCTCTGCTGAGGCATTCCTCCCCGCGCACAAACATGCTTTACTACCTCCATCTCAAAAGAGAAATCCCTTGAGGTAGATCACCCTTCGGCTATCACCCTACTTGGTATCTTTCTTTCAGAGTCAAATTCCTCAAAAGAAGTATTATCACAGTCACTACCTCCTCTCGTCCTGCCTCTTCTTGAACCGTTCGTTGATAACTGGGCTTTGCCCCCCACTATCCCCACTAAAATGGCTCTTGTCAAGCGTCAGTCCTCATCCTCCCCCAGCAGTCTGCGGCATTTGGCCAGCTGCTTGCTCCCTTCTAGAAAACAGTTTCTTCTGTCGACTCTCTACCTCTCTAATTCCTGTTTTCAGTCTACTGGACTCGGTCCCCTTAACGCAGGAGCTCGCCAAGGCTGCACCTAGGGCCTCTTCTTTTCCCTGCCTGCACTCACGCAGAGGCGATCCCTTCCGCTCCCTGCTTTAAATAGTGTCCATAGGTGGATGCGTTTGGATCCTGGCTAAGAGTGTGCCTAGCATGGTGATTTTGGATGGGTCCTTTCACCCCTCCAATGTAAAATGAGGTTTCTAATAGTACCTCGTCATAGAGTTGTTAGGAGGACTAAACGAGTGTGTATTTGTAAAGCATTAAAACAGTGGCTGCTGGGTTTATTAAATAGATGCTCTTTCCCACATTTCCCCTAGCCAACTTCAGCTCCCCCGTAGACCTTGGTGTGCCTGTTTCTTCTAGACGTCCGCAGCACCTTCTCCTCGGTTACACTGAGAAGACTGTGGTCAATGTGTTATTACCTCTGTGGCTGCCGACGTTCTCTCTCCACCATGCATGTGCTCCTGGAGAGCAAGATGAGGTCTCCCTTCATTCCTGCTCTGTCCCCGCCACCCAGTGTGATGGAGGCAGGGTAGCACCTCCATGAGTATTCACTGGATGAATGAACGACCAAACACCTCAGTGGACAGGCTCTGCAGTGACAGAGCTGAAGTTCCAGCTGCATGCTGGGGACTTCACAAAGGGCATGGGCCTCTCCCAAGGAAGAAGCCGAAGAAGGGTCTTGGTAAGGACACGCAGCAGAGCCTGGGCCATGGAGGATGCTGAGAAACATGTCACCCATGACCACAGCAGAGGCCACTTTGTCCCTCTGTCTCTCCGTGCCAGCTCCTGTGTCCTGGATGATGTGACTTTATCCCACAGGAATGACTGGCATGCCTGAGACACCTGACACTTGGTGGCTGAACAGAGAGCCCCAAGCTAGACTGCAAGGGACAGGACCAGGGGTTACTGTTTATACTCAGATCTGGAACTCAATAACGAGCTGGTGTTCCTTTCTGAAATGACCGACTCCAGGAAGCTTATGCCATGGAGGCAGCGAGTGGGACCAGAGCAAGGTGCGTCATCAGGCCAGCCTGGGTTTGAACCCTGACCCCACCCCTTGTCACCTGTGACCTCAGGAAGACATGATTATAACTCTGATTCCTCAGCTGTAAAATAATAATATTCCTAGCGCTGTTGGGAAGGTAAAATGAGGCACTGTGCTTAGTGCATAGTAGAAATGCAAAGTTTTACTTCCCTACCTCTAACATGGGCTGGAATTTTTCCCTAGGTAATGAAAATGGCAGAAATTCAGAAGCTCAAGGAAGGAGTAAAGCTTTTTTACCTTTTGTGCTATCGTGAATTACACGTTTGACCTTGGATAGGGTGAATACAAACATGATTCAATTCACTAGAACTCAACTCAAGGAAAAACTAGTTACAGTTGTATATATGTATATATAGTTATACATATTTACACATGCTGCAGGCACAGATATGTGCTACAATGCAAGAAGATGGTGAAATTCCAATTTCATACCTCTCTCTTCTTATTTCTCTAGAACTTTGTATATAAAAGAACAAAGTGCTTCTTGAAGTCTTTAGAGTCCTTCTCTGCTAATCCTATGATTCAGATGGAACCAGCTTCTAGTGGAGAGGAAATTAATCTTGCTTGAGTACCAACACTGCTGGTGCCTTCACGTGCTCTCTGATGAAATCTCCACCACCAGCCTGTAATCCTGGTCTTCTGACCATGGAAACAAAGCCCCATCTCTAGAATCCCAGCAGACAGGGCCTCCATGAAGGACTGGAAAATTCCAGAGCCTCAGAGAACACTTAACCTGACATGATTGCGGTTGGAGGGGTGGGAGGGGATACTGGCAGACCTGTAGAAGTTCTCAGCTGTAAAGATACAGCACTGCCTGCAATGTGATTCAAAAGAAAAACAAAACAGACTCATCAAATGCAAAACTTACATGTAGGCCAAAATTAAAATGGCTTCTTCTGGATATTTCTGAACACAAAATTCTAAATAATTTTATCAAAGGGCATTTTCTCAAAGCTCTGGAACCTCTGCTTTGCTGCTCCCGAATGAAGCCCTTGTTCTTCCCACTGGACTAGGCAGCAGCCAGCGTCTGCTGTGTTCATGAGACTTCGGGGTAAGTGAGCTTAGGCAGGGCCAGCTACTTCCACAGTCTCTCCGCTCCCCGCCACCAGATAAGGAGTTGTCTTTTTTTTTAAACATTTCATACGGGCACCCCATATAAGCACTATTCACAGGACATTCAACGAATCAGAAAAACTGATGAGGCCCAGGAAATAACTAGATAGACAGATAACTAGAGAACTGTTTCAAGGATACCGGGTGTGATTACATGTTCAAACCTGTCTTTGTTTATTTTTTTCCCCTCTAACATGAAAAGAAAGACAGATGTGTAGCTTCTCTCTGAGTTGGTGCAACGTCTGGGTTAACGTAGAAAATCCTAGGCCCCCTTAAGTACGCTCCCAGAGCTCAGTGAGTTCCTTGGAAAATCTGTTGACAATTTCCTGTGATCTTGGACCCAAATGCTATTTTCCAAAAGGCCTTGTGATTGTGATTTAAAGCGCCTCTGGAAAGATATCGAAAGAACACTCTCTCTGAATAATTCTCAGCCTCGACATCTTAACAAATTCAGGGCACAATGGCATAGTGCTCATTCTTGCCAAGGATGTGAGGAAATAGGAATTCTCATAAACTGTTGGAAGGAGTGTAGATTGATAGCTTTCTTTTACAGAGCAACTTATAAAATCTATCCAAATTTTAAATATAAGCCACTAGGACACTGGTGAAAAAATCTATGGTACAGCCATACTGTGAATTCCCACACAACCATTAAAAAGAATGGAGGAGGGCCAGGCACAGTGGCTCACCTCTATAATCCCAGCACTTTGGGAGGCCAAGGTAGGTGAATCACCTGAGGTCAGGAGTTCAAGACCAGCCTGGCTAACTTGGTGAAACCCCATCTCTACTAAAAATACAAACAATTAGCCAGCATGGTGGCATGAACTTGTAATCTCAGCTACTCAAGAGGCTGAGGGAGGGGAATTGCCTAAACCTGGAAGGCGGAGGTTGCATTGAGCCAAGATCATGCCATTGCACTCCAGCCTGGGCAACAGAGTGAGACTCCATCTCAAAAACAAAAATTTTTTTTCAAATATGTAAATATCACCTTAGGTTATTGCATGCCTAGAAATGCATCCTACAGAAATCAATTCACACAAGGGCTCAAAGATACATAAGCAATGATATTCATTTGTAATCATGTTTATCACATTTTTTAGAACTGGAAATAATCAAAATGTCCACTAATGAGTTAAATAGTATATGGTTTATCTATTCTGTGGTATGTCATTCAACAGTTTAAAAAAGTGAAATGAAAACCCATGTACATGAACTGACGAGAAAAGAAGCCCACAGTCATTCATTAAGTTAGAAACACAAGTTTCCCAACAGTATGAACTAAATCATGAGTGTGTTGGTTTTTTAAGTATTTACATATAAGTTTGTCTAAGCATAGGGGACATCCGGAAGAGATCATTCACTGGGGCAGGGGCTTTTGGTGATGGAAAAGAGGGAGAGGGTTGGAGAGTTGGAACTTTTACTTTTTATTCTTCTATATCAAATTTATGAATTTTCATGTATGAAGCATATGTCAATTCCAAAAAAGAGGTGTTTTTTTTGTTTGTTTGAGTCGGAGTCTTGCTCTGTCACCCGGGCTGGAGTGAGTCTCAGCTCACTGCAACCTCTGCCTAACGGATTCAAGCAACTCTCCTGCCTCAGCCTCCTGAGTAGCTAGGACCACAGGCATGCATGACCATGCCTGCCTAATTTTTGTATTTTTAATGGAAATGGAGTTTCACCGTGTTGCCCAGGCTGGTCTTTAACTGCTGATCTCAGGTGATCCGCCCACCTCAGCCTCCCAAAGTGCTGGGATTATGGGCGTGAGCCATTGTGCCCGGCTGTTTTATTTTTTTAAGAATGTATGGAGGCCCTTGGTGACGAACCTTCTGAAGGTCTTCTATCACCACCACATATGCCACAACTATTAGGACGGTGCAAAAGTAATTGCGGTTTTTCCCATCAATGTCAAAACTGCAATTACCTTTGCACCAACCTACTAGTCACTACCACCACTCCTCCCTGAATACTGTTTCAAGTTCCAGACTCCTCCAAGTATAATTGAACCTGCAGCCTTCAGAGACACCATCATGATTGCCTGCCACAGGTGAGTGAGGTTGTTCAGAGCTCTCTTGGCTTGCTGGGGACAGAAAAAGCTTGGCAGCTTACCAAGCATCTTCACAATCTTGCCAGTCCTGCCTTCAGGACTGGCAGGACAGTCTGGCAGGGAATTCTTACTCCCATTTCTCCAGGGAAGGCTTGCACAGATTACTGACCTTGGCCCCAGTCATGGCTGGAAAGTCAGAGAGCCACAGGTGGATGTAGTTAGAAACTAGTTACGCTGATGAGTTTGTCTCTACCACAGGGGCACCTGCCTTTCCCCAGGACCAGCCAGGTGGCAGCTCTCAGCCCAAGCTCTCCTTCCTTGATCAGATCCCAATGGAAACAGCCCACATTGCCTCTCACTTTTACTTTTCAAGCTATCTGATGGCTAAGTGAGACGTGTCAGGGACCCATCCCAGCTCTCTAATTGTCTGCACCGCTGTGTCCTACTGTCGGTCGCTTAGCAATGCATCATTATAGGGTAACTGGCATCACCCAAAAAAGTCATATGTTGAAGTCTTAAGCCCTAGTATCTCAGAATATGACCTTATTTGGAGATAGGGTCTTTAAAGAGGTAATTAAGTTGAAATGAAGTCACTGGGGTGACTAGGGCAGTGTGACTGGTGTCTTCATACGAAGAGGAAATTTGGACACAAACAGATACAGAAGGAAGCCCAGGTGAAGACACAGGGAGAAGACAGCCCTCTACAAGCTAAGGAGGGGGCCTGGAGCAGGTCCTACCTCACAGCCCTCAGAAGGAACCAACCCTGCCCACACCATCATCTCGGGCTTCTACCCTCCAGAACTGCAAGACGATGAATTTCTGTTTTTTAAGCCTCCCAGGCTCAGAACTTTGTTTTGATGGACCTAGCAAACTAATACACGCAGCTCTCAGCAGACTTTGTTTTCCTTCTTTCCAACTTCTTGACACAAGGCCTCACTCTCCTGTACAAACTGTAGTATCTAAAAAAAAAAAAATCTTTAAGAGAATGGCATTTAGTTCAGTTCTACAAAATAAAGTGCTTTTCCAGGCTAAGTATTCTTTTTATCTTAACGATCACTAGCAGAACTGAATACGCCTTCAGTAACTCCAGAAGCTTATCAAAGGTCTGCAGATAAAGCCGGAGTGTGAAAGCACTTCCAAAGGGGGCTTGTCCCTTCTGAAGGTGAAGAGACCAGGATCACTCTGCTTCAGGGTCCTTTAGTCTCTTCAGAGAGAAAATGTAACCCTTCAGCATAGAAATCCCAGGAAACAGGGTGAACAAGAGAAAGCCCTTTCATTTGTTACAAAGAGGATACTGTCTGTTTGAGAATGATGAGTCTATGGGTATTTTGTTTGTTTTTGTTTTTGAGACAGAGTCTCACTCTGTCACCCAGGCTGGAGTACAGTGGCACAATCTCGCCTCACTGCAGCCTCCGCTTTCTGGGCTCAAGCAGTCCTTCCACCTCAGCCTCCCTAGTAGCTGGGACTACAGGCATGAGCCACCATGCCCAGCTAATTTTTGCATTTTTTGTAGAGACGAGGTTTCACCATGTTGCCCAGGCTGGTCTCTAACTCCTGGGGTCAAGTGACCCACCCACCTCAGCCACCCAAAGTGTTAGGATTATAGGCATATGAGTTTTTATGATAAAAATAATCCTTGCTTTTAGAAATTTTAGAGCATACAGAACATCAGAAAAAAGAAGAAAATTGTCATAACTCTACCACGCTGAGACCACCTGTGTTTATATTTTTGTATATTTTTGCTTTGCTCTATATAGTTGTGTTTCATAATTGGATGCAGTTATATACACAGTTTTCATACTTTCTTAGTTATAAAGAATTCCTCCATGTTATTATAATCCCTCTGCAAACATCATTTTAAATGACTGCAAAACATCCCATCAAGTTGATCAGTTTTCTCAAATATGAACTGCAGAACATCTGCATCAGAATTATATGTGGTATGTTAAAAATGCAGATTTCTGGATCTCACCCCAGATCCATTAAATCAAAATCTCTAGGGCTCGGGGCTGGGAATCTTTATCTTACTAAGTTTCTCAAGCAACTCATAAACTTACAGAAGGTTGCAAACCACTAAAATTAGTGTCCACCGTGGTTGTACACAACCTTATGTGAAATGCTGGGCATTTCAGTTGTTTCCAGTGTTTTCTTTTGTAAATAATTGTGTGTAGAACATCTCTGTGCACAAAGCATCTTGCAAATTTTATAGCATTCCTTTAGGATGGTTTCCCAGATGTTACTTTCTTTTTTTTTTTTTTTTTGAGATGGAGTCTCGCTTTGTCACCCAGGCTGGAGTGCAGTGATGCGATCTCAGCTCACTGCAACCTCCGCCTCCCGGATTCAAATAATTCTGTGCCTCAGCCTCTCGAGTAGCTGGGATTGTAGGCGCCTGTCTCCACACTTGGCTAATTTTTTTTTGTATTTTTAGTAGAGACAGGGTTTCACCATCTTGGCCAGGCTGGTCTTGAACTCCTGATCTCCACCTGCCTCGGCCTCCCGAAGTGCTCAGATTACAGGTGTGAGCCACTGCGCCTGGCCTCTGAAGTGATATTATGATGTCAAAGGTGTGAACCTGTTAAAGATGCTTGATAAACACACAACACACCTGCACACACATTTAAACACAGTGTGTTGCCAATTACTTATCTGTATAGCTCTTATTTTCCAGCTCTCTTCAACAGTGTTCTATCTTTATTGCTGAAAATAATGAGTCCGGTCATAATAAAGTAGGTAAGGAATGAGCAGACAGTCAATAAAATGTCCTTTATTGATGCAAGAAGTCTCTGGCCTAACCCATGCAAAACCAGAGCAGCAGGTAGCCCCGCGGACTCCAAAGACGCCAGACATCCAACAGAAATCCAGGGACACATTGGCACCCCATCACACTACGTGCCACCAGGACAATCCTCTCCTCAGTTCAAGGTCATGACCAATATTTGGATCCAGCTGCACAGCAAAGATTCATATGTAGGTAGGAGCTGGGCTCACCCTGCCCAACGTAAAGGAATCTTTTTTTTTTTTTTCTTTTTTGAGATGGAGTCTCACTCTGTCGCCCTGGTTGGAGGGCAGTGGTGTGATCTCTATTCACTGCAACTTCTGCCTCCTGGGTTCAAGCAATTCTCCTATCTCAGCCTCCCGTGTAGCTTGGATTACAGGTGCCCACCACCACACCCGGCTAATTTTTGTATTTTTAGTAGATGTGGGTTTTACCATGTTGGCCTCAAATAACAAAGATCACAGCAGCAGACAGAATTTGAGGGCCCCAGTGAGGAAAATGGGCTCACAGAACCCTAATGTGCTCAGGGGAGGGCAGCTTCTAGATATGGGGAGAGCTACGAAATGGAATGTGAAGTGCATCGCAAGCACACTGTTCCTACTGTGTGTTGAAATGGCTTAGGGGAGAGAAAATGATATAGAGACATGGGCAACCCGTCTGCTTAGGGCAACCAGAGCTCATCCGTTCAACCAGCATTTCTTTTTTTTTTTTTTCCCATTTATTTATTTTATTGCATTTTAGGTTTTGGGGTACATGTGAAGAACATGCAAAATTGTTGCATAGGAACACATGTGGCAGTGTGATTTGCTGCCTTCCTCCCCATCACCTACATCTGGCATTTCTCCCCTTGCTATCTCTCCCCAGCTTCCCACCCCCCACCGTGCCTCCTCTATTTCCCCCCAACTGACCCCAGTGTGTAGTGCTCCCCTCCCTGTGTCCATGTGTTCTCATTGTTCAACACCCGCCTATGAGTGAGAACATGCGTCAACCAGCATTTCTACAGAATGTATTACGCACTAGGCAGTGGTCTAAAAGCTTTATAAATGTTAACTTATTTCATCCCCACAACTAACCTATAAAGTATCATTACTCCCATTCTACAGACAAGGAAACTGAGACAGAGAGGTTAAGTAACTTGCCCAAAGTTGCACAGCCAGGCTGGGCGCTGTGGCTCATGCCTGTAGTTTCAGCACCTTGTGAGGCCAAAGCAAGTGGATCACTTGAGGTCAGGAGGTCCAGACCAGGCTGGACAATATGAAAAAAAAAAACCTGTCTCCACAAAAAATGCAAAAATTAGCTAGACGTGGCAGCACATGCCTGTAATCCCAGCTACTCTGGAGGCTGAGGCACAAGAATTGCCTGAACCCAGGAGGCAGAGGTTGCAGTGAGCTGAGATCACACCACTGCACTCCAGTGTGGCTGACAGGATGAGACTGTCTCAAAACAAAACAAAACAAAACAACCAAAGCTGCACAGCTAATAAGTGGTGGAGCTGATATTCAAATCCAAGTCACCTAGCTCCAGAGTCCATGACTTTAGCCTTGGAAGGAAGGACTGAGAAGCATGAGAAACCAATATATACACAGCAAGAACGGTCAGTGGGTGACCCCTGGATGGACGTCATCAGCCATGTCATTGAGTCTATCCTTGGGGGACCTTCACCTTACGCTATTTTCAGGTCATGCATCCCAAGATTAGGACAGTTGATGAAATCAAAGTGGGTAAAGCTGAAGCCACAGTCAATTAAAGTGTCATTTAGAGCAGAGACTCTACCTGCTGACCCTCACACACCAGCACATATTTAAAAAATGAAGTTGTTCATTCCAAGCCATCCTCTCAACACTGGTCTCCACCCACCCCCACCCCAGCTGAATGGGCACTACATTAGTGTAACTGGCACACGCAGCGGGTCGGCTGAGCATCGGGTATCTTCCGGAGCAGCATGGTAGTTCTGCCTGTGAGAAAGCCCCAGGCTCCAGGAATACATGTATAGACGCGTGGCCTATGTGCCACACTCCCCACGTCTCCCCAACCATCTGGGACAGCGGGGGAGACCCCCTTGGTCACCCTGCCTGCTGGCTTCAGACTGCAGTGCCTAAGGCCCTGGGGTGCCCTCTCCCTAGTACAAAAACTCCTCCCTTAGAGAACACCTCTGCATTTTATGTGAAGAACTGCAAAATCCATCATCAGAATCCATCATCCCTCGCCTCCAAGGCCTTCCACCACTGTAACTAATTATTTGTGTTGTAAACTCCCATGTGGAAATAATCTACAGGATTTCTCATCAGACCTGGCCGGCAGGCTGGCAGCTCACACACCCGCCTGTAGACTGGAGCAAGCCAGCCTCCCCCTTTTAAACAAACACATTAAGTTAATAATAACACCGACAGAGTTTGACAGCCACGTTTACTAATTAATTCTCATTTGTTCCTTCTGTTAGGAAGGGGGTTAGGACTTGCCTGATTTACTGACAGGCTAAGGCTCTAAACGGATTTCTCTTAAGGTGGCACCAAAAAGTTTAGCCTGGAGCCTAGTAAGCCTTCCCCATTCCCCTACCCCTAGGGTGATTCACTTTACCTAAGCTCCTCAGGGCAGTGTCTGGGATAGAGAAGATCCCAGAATCTCCTTCTGCCCACTCCAGGTGGTGACCAGTCCCTGCCCTTTGACAGAGGCGTAGGCGGCTCCTCACAGCACCCTCTTTATTCACCTGGCCCTGCAGATACAGGTGGGGACCTCTGCCTTCGAATCATTCCATTCTCACAACCCTCCTCCGGGAGAGTTAATCCCCATCTCCCAGAAGGGTAGTAACTATAGCTGAGAAGTCAAATGGCTCATCAAGATCAGAGGGCTCAGAAGCAGAAGGCCACAAGCCCATTGTTTGCAGCCTTCCCCCTCTTTACCTGGGGATGACTGGTTAGGAAATTTGTTCCAGGTGACGTAATAGCCAGCTTCAGGAAAATAGAAGTCTCCATGCCCAGCCTTGGGCTCTGACCACAGAACCTGCTCTCTCCTCACACCTATCTAGCAAGGCCTTTGAGCTGTGGGCGTTAAGGAGCTGACCTATTTGTGGGCTTCAGTGGAAGGAGGGTGGATCCTTCTGGGAACCTGCTTCTACTCTGCAACTTCTATTCCCTTAATCCAAATAAGTTCATCCAAAGAATGCTATTGCCTAGGCTGGACAGCTCTGGAATGATGTCATCAGCTATGCCATTGAGTCTGTGCTTGGGGGACCTGCATCCCACACTATTTTCAGTTCATGTATTCCAAGATTAGGACAGCTCGTTGGGATGTTCTCTGTCCACATATCTTAAACTCGTGTCCTCGCTTCTCTCCCTTCTATTTCACTTATTGAGCATTTTCTACGCAGCAAATGTTCTACTAGGACCATCCATTAACATTGTAGATTATGTTTTGCTCATGCAACAACCCTACAAAGCATGTACTGTTCTTTTAGTGCTGGTTTTACAGATGGGGAAACAAAGGCACAGAGAGCTTTCATTCCTCCTGAGGATTATGTGGCTGGTGCGCAGCAGAAACGCAATCTGCCTTCAGACTCTGAGTTTAAGGCTCTTGTCTCCAGCTGCTAGGAGGCACCTTTCATAAGCCCTCTAGCTCTTACCCGCCCACTGCAGAGGGTGCTGAACTCTCGGGGCTAATGGCCCCACAGTCACATTTTTTTCAACGAGTAATGGCCTGTACAGCTGGTGACAGACAGCATGCGTCATTTCCAGAGAATACTCAGGGGCCCACATGCAGAAACTGACACCCCCACCTCTACCCTGGCTCCTGGGCAAGGGGCATCAGCTGACTCTGAGAGCTGAGAGCACCAGGTTTCTGAGATTGTACTAAAAAAAGAAGAAAAGGAAGTTCACTTGGCTTCCTGCTCAGTCTGGGCCTGGCTAACCACGTCCTGCCTGGGATCAGCATGGTGGCCAGGACTTCATGAGTAATAAATAACACCATGGGGGCTCTTCTTGAACCTTAGACCCCCATAACCAACAAGAGCAGCTGGTGTTTTCTGAGGGCCTTCCTAAAGACCCACAGCTCTGTGATAGACAAGACCTCATGCATCCCCGTTAAGTCCTCTTGAGCCAGGGGGAGAGGGTGGCCAAAGGAACCCTCTTCCTTATTTTAAAGATGGAGACACTGAATCACAGGGGAGACAGGGCTTGCCAGAGTGAGTAGCAAGGACTGAAACCGGCTACATTATCTGCCAGGATACGTAAGACCTCTCCACTCCTCACTCCTCCATGAAAGAAAGAATACATTTCTAGGTCTCCCAGAGCAGCTGGACTGGAGCTGGCTCCACAGCAATTGTTTGAAGAAAAAGCAGTGGCCCTCACGGGAAGGAGCCCGATGGCCAGAGTGAGCACAGTGTGGGCATGACCTGCAGGCCCGGCTGCGTCCCCTCCGTGACTGCCTGCACTGAGGTGACACAGCAGGCTGCCCTGCACTGGACTGGACACAGCTGGTGGCCTGTGGACTCTGCCTTTCCCCCATGCTGACTTCCAACACAAGATAGCAAAGACACTGTTTGGCCGGAGAGCCTAGTGTTAACCCCATGCTAGCTATGGCAAGGCCCTGCTGGGGGGTTTCCCACCTGAGGCAGGGAAGCTCCACCGAGCAGAGAGCTTGCCAGGTGAGCCTACCAGGTGAGAAGGCTCATCTCCCTGAGCATGGGTGTAACTGACTCCAGCCTCCTCTGAGGGTCTCCCCAGGTAGGACCTCTCCCCAGGTAGGCCCTAGGAACCTCTTTGGAGACTGCCCAGATAGATGGGCAAGGTCCTGACAAGTTAGCCAGGCATCTTGATTCCCTCTTCCCTAGCCCCAACTCCTCACTTCCAGGCCCTCTCCCTGACCCTTCCTCTCCCCTGGCTTCTATCACCCCCAGCTCACCCACAGGGTCCCCTAATTCAGACCCAGGCAGGCAGGCCCGGAGGCCTCACTCCCTGACAGTCTCTCCCTGCCCAGGCCTGTGACGGGGTTCCGCAAAGAATGGACCCTAAAGAACCACCCCTCCGCATTTTACAGATGAAGAAACCATGACCCAGCCAGACCAAGTGACAGATCCAGGGCTACCGTTTGGTAATGGCAGAGACGGACTGCTTTGCAGGTACTCCTGAAATGTTTGCACCACCAGCCTGCACACTGAAAACAAATCAAGGTAATTGCAATGGCAGATGGGGGTGGGTGGAAAACAAGTTTTATCCACTTTCAGATGAGCAAACGAATGCCCAGAGGTAAGAGGGCCTTCCCAAGGCCCCACGTTCACACTGTTTGTTAGTGTGATCTCTTAGATACAGACTAAATGGAGAGGCCCCTAATCCTGTTGGTGACAGCTGATGTGCCGCCAGCATGATTTTGCAACCTCACTTAGTCGCCTATTAACAAGCAGCGCTGAAAATCCTTCCGCAGGGGCTGCCTTAAGTCCCTCCCATCTGCAGGATGCTGTTACTCCTCGGAGGGGCACTGCCCCCAGGAGAACTTCTCTGCACGGAGACTCAGTGCCCAAGTCAGAAAAGAAGCTGATGCATCTGAAAATGAAAGAGGGCCAGGTAGTCTATTTTAACATTTTTTTAAATGCAGGAGCTTCTAAATCATTCTAGTACCCAAATCACTAGTTGCCTGGAAAATGCCTACTGATCCTTCAGTTGCAGATCCCTTGGTACTAGAAGGCCAGGTTTGTGTCCCAGCTCAGTAGCTGTATGCCTGCGGTCAAGTTTCTTAGTCCCTCTGAACCTGCATTTTCTCATTTGTCAAATAGGAATATTACCTCCCTTTCTCTGCCTCTTGGTGAGGTTGAAATTAGAAAATGTATGTAAAAGGATGCTCTGATTTGAAAATGTTCTGAAGACATAAGTGATGACTTGTTATGAATACAATATTCTCCTTTCTCTATTTGAGAAAGGGCTTTTGTTGGCTGGGGGTAGTGGGGGTTAGGTAACTTAGCTAGGTTGCTCCCACCAGCCTGATTTAATGAACTCTCTTAATCACCACAGCTTCTCTCTCCTTGTGCCTGGCTGTTTCTGAGCTTTCTGAACTTTGCAATCACTGGCTCACCCCACCCACACGCCCCGTGGTCCTTCTCCCCAACAGTTACCAGCCCACCCTGGCGGTAAACAGGTAGAACCCACAGGGCTCCCAGGAAATGGCTTCATCCTTGCCTTCTCCCACTCCCAGATCCCCTCCGACCCTGGGGAAGTTCACACAGCCCCTCCGTTCCCCGTAGCGGTGTCAGCAAAGTAAACTGGAAGCTGGTTGACCCCCCAGTCTTTAAAGTAGGCCAGAGCCCCAGTGGTCTCAGGTGAACTCCAGGGCTTGCCATGGAAAGGGGGAGGGGGGCTGCGGCCAGCCTGGTGGTACCAACCATCCTCTGAACCCCACACTGAATCAGAGAGCTGGCAGTTATGAATCCTCTATTCTATGTTGGGCACTTTGCCCATATTAGAACTACTTTTCATAGCCCATGGAGAGGGCTAGTATCCTTAACAGGTGAGGAGAAACAGGTTCCGAGATGCTGAGAAACGTAACCACAGTCACACAAGACTTAAGGATGGAACAGGAATACAATCCAGGGTTCTCACCTCCAGGCATGGGCATGGGCGTGGATCCCACACCCACAGTCATTTCCTGAGTCTATATATAGAGCAGCTTTATTGGAGTAGATCAAAAGAAAAGAAAGCATACAATTCCCTAGACTTCTGGATTTTTTAAATTATGATCTCAAAATAAGTACCGGAAGTGAATATTAAGAATAGTTGCTGTTAAGGTAGATATCTTTAATATTATCACGTTACTTTCTCAAAAAAGATTCCGAACCATTTCCTTTTTTCAAAGTGAACAGCTGATGTATATAAACACTAGCCACTAATATTAATTGACCACTCATGATGCACAAAGCTTTCTATGGGAATGCTCTCATTTAATCTGCCAACAGCCTATAGGTACTACTATTATCTGTTTTACAGATGAGGAAACGGAGGTGTAAAGATATGGAGAGATTTGCCCCAGGTCTCTGAGTTAGAGACTTTCAGCCCCAGCAGTCTGCTGTTAGAGCCTGTGCCCTGACCCATTAAACTTAATATTCCCAGCTCTGGGATTTCCTGGACCAAGGTACAGAGCCTAACCCAATGAAGGTACCTACTGTGTGCTAGTGCCAGAGACTCAATACGCCTCAGTAACTATTGAGTGGAACGGAGTGAAGGAAGGAATGAGTAGGGGGAAACAGATGACTTGCTGGGGGTCTTGGAAGTGACTCACACACTTGGAAGTGGGTCCGGGGGAGGGGGTTGGCCTTAAGCAAGGAGCTCTGAATCCTTCTCACTGCCACCGATGAGGGCGCAATGGGGACGAGGGGCAGACGCAGACAGCTCCAAGGGAGTCAGGCCCTCCCTGGACAAGCTCTAGCACAGCCTCAACCCTCATCCCTCCCATCCCGCCTCGGAGATGCTGACCTCCCAGGACAATAGCTCCGGGCTCGTGTCATCTCCAGCCAACCAGCGGGGGCTGGGAAACCAGATGTGCCTGCCACAGGTGGGGCTGGGACCAAGAGGATACCCATGGGAGTTTCAACACAGAAGGCAGCCAGATGAGGTTGGCAAGCTTCTGCTCCAGGAGTCACCATCTAAGAATACCTCAGGAAGGACTGTGGCTCCCACTTTCCTGCAGAGGAAAGTCTCCTGGAGTCCTCCCACCTCCCATCTCCACCAGTCTGCCCATTCTTCTCCTCCCTCCAAGTCCCCTTTCTGCCTTCCACCCCTACCCCAACCATGACCTAGCCTCTGCCCACCTCTGCTCCCTTCCTCCTCAGGGTCCCACTAAACACTACCACTTTCTTTTTCCCCCAAACACCCCATCTCTTTTGCTTCCAAAATGCTTTGCTTTCACCTGCAGTGTTTTCTCTGCATGGGATGCTCTTTCTCCATCTCTGCGTGGGATGCTCTTTCTCCATCTCTGCATGGGACGCTCTTTCTCTATGTGTCTCTTGCGACTCTACTCAATCCTGCTTGTCTGTCAATCCTCTGGGGGTTTTTTTGCAGGGGGAGCAGAGTTTCACTCTTGATGCCCAGGCTAGAGTGCAGTGGTGTGATCCCAGCTCACTGCAGCCTCTGCCTCCCGGGTTCAAGCAGAATTCTTCTGCCTCAGCCTCCCAAGTAGCTGGGATTACAGGCACCCACCACCACGCCTGGCTAATATTTGTATTTTTAGTCAAGGTGAAACCTCTATAAGGTTTCCCCATGTTGGCCAGGCTGGTCTCGAACTCCTGACCTCAAGTGATCCACCCGCCTCAGGATTCCAAAGTGCTGGGATGACAGGCATGAGCCACTGCAGCTGGCCCAATCCTCTATTTAGATGTCATCCCTCCAAAAAGTCTTTCCCAACCACCTGAGAGATTGAATCCCTTGCCACATTTCAGAGCATATGCTCCCTTGGCCATGATGTTTAGACTCACTTACCTGCTTTTACTGTCCACTGGGGCATAGACTGTGTCTCTTTGGTTCATGAGTCAATCCCTATTCCCTAGCACAGGACCTGGCACGTGGCCCTGGCTCTTCCACAGCTTCCAGGCCCTCAGACACAGCACAAGTCTGACCCAATTCGTTGCAGGGAGGCTGAGGAATAGAGTGCAGGGGATTCTTTAATTCTCTTGAGTATATGACTAGAAGGCTCTGTCAGAACTAGAAATCCTTTGTCAGATGCCCAGAGCCCCAGAGGCTAAGTGAGAGACAGAGTTGCCATGTCCATTGCTTTTTAGGTAAAAGTTCCCCCGACTCCAAATGTGGAAAGCCTTGCATTTCAGCTCAAGCCTCCACTCAGCCAGCTTCTTGCAGGAAATCTGGGGCTGGGGATGGGGTGGGAGGTAGGGGAAAGATCAATAAGCCAAGTGGGCCTTGGCCAGCTGAAAGTAAGTTTTGGTCCAGAAACCCACACTGCCCTCCGCCCACATAGCTCCTCCACCCCCACCCCCACCCCTAGGGACCAGCTGGCAAGAACCTAAGCTTATATAAACAAGGCCACAGGAAAGCAAGCCCCTTATCTGTTATCAGTTCTTTCTCCAGCTCAGCCCCTTGGCTGGAACAGCAGCCGGGAGGTGGGAGCTGGCCAGACTCCTCCCCCTTCTCCTTTATCTTTCCTCCCTAGCCCGCTTCTCCTCCCGAGGAGGTGGCTCGGGCTCCCTGGGTCACTGCTTCCCGCCAGCTGGAGAAGGGAGGCAGCAGCTATCTTAACAAACCAAGTCAAGGCCGAGTCTCTGATTGTCTGTACTGGGGAGGCTCCCTCCTCCATCCTTCCCTCCCTGGCTCCCCTGGGATGGGGTCACAGATGCGTTTATCTTGTTGGAGGACGTGGGGAGGGACGGTGAGCTGCAGTCGGTAAGTCAGTTGAAGGGTGCATAGTGCCCACTGGGGTCCTATACTTTAGCTTGGACATCTAGGACAGGAGGGCTGCATTTTGGTCCTCGATGTTCAGCTCTTTAGTTGGAACAAGATGTGTGAGAGTTCATTAGGTGCAAGGTCTCTTCCTGCTCAAAAATTCTGTGATGACCAGATAGAAGGCTACAGGGAAAAGCTATTGGCTGCGTGAGTCTGACTGACTGACTCGTCTCCACTTAGGACTTCTGATTACATAAGCCTGGTACGACCCAGAAAGACGGGGCAGCCGCCTAATACTCCCCAGAATGTCACGTTGCATGTACCAGAGGCATTCCAGCCTGAAGGAGACCTGTGAGTCAAAGACATCAGTTTTTAAAAAATGAAAATATTTGAGCCACATCCCTAAGAAAGTGGATTTCTGTACTTCTCAGATCAACTGAACCGTGAAGATGGCGGGAGAGGGGAGCCTCACCCAGCCTCACCCAACCACATGTGCTTCCCTTCTCCCACCATATTTAGGAGGTCCTTGGAGAAGGTCAAACAGGCAGAGTGGACTCCACTGTCACTGTCCCAAAGGAACACAAATGAGGGTACCAAGGGGGTGGAGTACCTGGGATTTACAACAATACAGCAAGATTCAAAACCTGGCCCAGGCCTGGCGAGGTGGCTCATGACCATAATCCCAGCACTTTGGGAGGCCAAAGCCAGCGAATTGCTTGAAGTCAGGAATTCAAGACCAGCCTGGCCAACATGGTGAAACCCCGTCTCTACTAAAAATACAAAAATTAGCCAGGCGTGCTGGTGGGCACCTGTAATCCCAGCTATTCTTTTCAAGACTTTTCCCTTGTGAAGCTTATATTGTATTTTGGGTTTTTTTGTTTGTTTTGTTTTGTTTGAGAGACGGTCTTGCTCGGTCGCCCAGGTTGGAGTGCAGTGCTTTGATCAGATCGTAGTTCACTGTAGCCTCCACTTACTGGGCTCAAGTGATCCTCCCACCTCAGCCTCCTGAGTAGCTGAGACTATAGTCATGTACCACCATGCCTAGCTAATTTTTTAAAAAATGTTTTGTAGGGCTTAAGAACATTTATGGAAATTTCCTGTCCCTGCCACAGATCAAATTGTTTAAATGATGGACGGCAATTTTATATTGAGCTGTGATAAT
>NW_016107328.1:12037311-12038895 GCF_001604975.1 Cebus imitator
AAAAAAAAAAAAAAAAGGAAAAAGAAAAATAACCTTTCTTATTGTAAGCCACAAGATTTTGCGATTGTTATCACAGTAAAACCACACACACCTTGATGATTTTGTACACTAGATGTGTTCAATAAAGTTGGTTAGACAGGTTGTTCCCTACTGACTTTTTTTGTTGTTGTTGTTAGATAGGGCCTTGCTCCATGGCCCAGGCCGGAGAGCAATGGCACAGTCCCAGCTCACTGCAGTCTCAACCTCCTGGGCTTAAGCCATCTGCCCACCTCAGCTTTTCAAGTAGCTGGGACCACAGGTGCACACCACCATGCCCAGCTAATTTTTTATATTTTTTTGGAGAGATGAGGTTTCACTATGTTGCCCAGGCTGGTCTCGAACTCCTGAGCTCAGGCAATCTGCCTGTCTCAGCCTCACAAACTACTGAGATTACAGGTGTGAGCCACCGCGCCTGGCCTCCCTACTGATTTTTCACTGGGAAATGATCAACTGATTCCAGCAAATGACACTAAACCCTCCGTAGACTACATGTAGCTTCATTTGTTATATTCACAACTCCCCCACATTGTTCTTCCTGAGACTCCTAAAGGACCAGTCTTTCTCAGTCCGGGTGGTAATGTTCCATTTTTTTAATTGGTGGGACCATCAAATTCACTCTTAAGTATCCTAGCCTGAACATTCGAAGCGAGTCGACCGGTTGTATCGAGGATAGACACATCCTCATCCTCTTCCCCGACTTTGAATTCAAAGCGTTCTGTATTGGCCCTCTTTGTCCCATGGCCCCATGGCAGCACCCTCCGCTGCTGCCAACTGTCCTGCTCTTTACTGCTTCTCCCTGCTTTTTTGCCAAAAGTATTTGCCTTTGGGGCTGCTGCACACCTTTCCTCTCTGTTACTTCCTGGCCAGCCTGGGGCACGTTGCCGATGTTGGTCGAAGTTTCTGGTTTGGAGAGATGGTATGCTTATAGAGAAATATTGAGTGTTGGCTGGGCACAGTGACTCACACTTGTAATTCCAGCACTTTGGGAGGCCCAGGCAGGTGGATCGCCTGAGGTCAAGAGTTTGAGACCAGCCTGGCCAACATGGCGAAACCCCGTCTCTACTAAAAATTCAAAAAAAATTAGCCAGGCATGGTGGTGGTTGCCTGTAATCCCAGCGACTCAGGAGGCTGAGGTAAGAGAATTGCCAGAACCCTGGGGACAGAGGTTACAGTGAGCCGAGATTGTGCCACTGCACTGTAGCCTGAGCAACAAAGCAAGACTCCATCTCAAAAAAAAAAAAAAAGAAATGAAAAATAACCTTTCTCGCTGGACACGATGGCTCACGCCTGTAATCCTAGCACTTTGGGAGGCTGAGGCAGGTGGATCACCTGAAATCAGGAGTTTGAGACCAGCCTGTGAAACCCTGTCCCTATTAAAAATACATAATTAGCCAGGTGTGGTGGCACATGCCTATAATCCCAGCTAACTCGGTAGGCTAAGCTGGAGAATCGCTTGAACCCTGGAGGTGGAGGCTGTGGTAAGCTGAGATCATGCCATTGCACTCCAGCCTGGGCAACAAGAGTGAAACTATACATCAAAAAAAA
>NW_016107328.1:12038910-12045396 GCF_001604975.1 Cebus imitator
AGCAACAAAGCAAGACTCCATCTCAAAAAAAAAAAGGAAGAAATTTTGAGTGTTTATCCAGGCAGCGATGGAGACTGGACTGCCATCTGTGCCATTTGGCAGGAAGGAGGCTGAGACCTGAGTCAACATGGGAGACGTTCACCGACCTTTGCCTCACATGGCAGACGGACCCGCAAAGCAAGACAAAAAGCCAGGGTGGAGGCAGCAGGTAGGACACAGGAGGAAAGAAACGGGTTATTGTGATGCCAACAAAGTGCCAGGACCTCTGGTCCATCCCCCTCCTAGCCCAGAGCTCCTCCCTTCTAAGAGACACAGGAAGGGAAGTTCTATTTTCCTTGCCTTCTCGGAAACCCAGGTAAGCCAGGTATGGGTACACGTGTCTGAGAAGGAGAGGGGCACAGGACCAAGGAGAGGAAGGGGGTTGCAGGGAGGAGCGCCCTTCCGGAGCCTTAGCCTCTCCTCTCACTCTGCTCCAAGGCTGCACACAGCAGCAGATCCCGGTACAAGCTCTCAGTCCTGGAAAGGGGGAAGAGAGAGACAAAGGGTCAAGGTTAAGGCCTTGGGAGTGCATGTAGGTGGAGACAACTGAAATTCCTCAGCCCTCTCCCTTTTCACGAGGTGACAAATGTGAAAGCCCTTTGTAAACTGTGAAACATCACTGAAATGTAAAGTAGTGCTGTGGTTGTTGTGGTGATGATGATGACGATGATGATGATGATTTACTCTCTCTTTTGCCCCAGGTTTCTGCCCAGGTTCTCACCTGATGTAATTCCATGAGAGTCTCAGAGTGACCCTGGCACGTAGCATGAGTCAGCCCCGGAGCTCGATTTCTCTTAGGGGTACAGGGCCTGGTCACGTCTCCCAGCTTGCAGGGAGCTCTGTGTTCTGTGGCATTTTGGGTGCCCTGTCTCCCCTTGCCCTCCTGGCCAGGAACTCATCCTCTGGTTCCACCCACCCAAGCCCCCATCTCTCCCGAAGCCACATCCCATTCACACTTCCCCTGCACCCCCTCCCAGCCAGCTGGAGTTAGCAGAGGCCTGCCTGGTCTGAACCCCTCACTGATACAAAGGCTGGGGCACCTGGAGGGCTCTAGGGCTGGCTCTCAGCTCTGGAGGAAGCCAATGGTCTCCCTTGCCCAATACCTTCATGCCCAGCCCTTTCTCCCCAGGTTACTACAGTCCCCTGGCTGCAGCAGCACGGAGCCCCACTGCCCTGTCCCCACTGTGGAGCCTGCCTGAGGCAGCACCCCAAATTCCAGGCCTTTCATGGCTTCTTCAGCACCTCCCAGTCCAGTGACCCATCCTCCCAAGCTCTGCTTTCCTCTTAGAAGTCATCACCCAGTTACTGTAAGGCCTCAGCAGATGCTTAGGAAGCACCCGGCACTGTGGTAGGTGATAGGGGGTATCAGTTTGGACAGGTTCTCACCTTCAGGGGAGTTAGAGAACTAAAATGAGTACCTGGAAGAAGAAACACATTCAAGGAGCCAAGGCCCAGAGCAGCGCTCTGTGTTCAATGGAGTTCAAGGAGTTCGGAGTTCTATGGAGTCCAGAAGTGGGACCCACTGCTTCATGGAAGACGAGCTTTGTCTGTGCAGAGAGGACGGGCTCGACCTTGCTGCCCTAAGACATTCCAGAGAGATGAAGCTCTATCCTGCTTGGCGAAGGCCTCCAGGGCTGGCGGCTTCGCTGCAGCCGGAACAATCCAGGCAAGTGGCTTCCCCCTTTGGCCTCTGTCAGACACAGTGTGTGCACTGTGGCCTGAGCACCTGCTTGCTGCCAGAAGATGTAGAACAGCTGGTCACCAGCCTCACTGCAACCACCCTGAGTAGACCAGAAAGAACTGCCGCTGCTGAGAGACAAGAAAACCAGTCCAGAGGGGCCTTTCGAGAAAGGGCTGAGCAAGCAACAGGCACGAGGCACCCACTACCAGCCGCTGGTCTCTGACTTCCAGACATGTAGTTAGCTACCAATACAACAAGGGAACAGGTGGGAGACGTCTGGGGCTCTGCGAGAGACAAGAAAATCCCAACTTTTCTGTGTAGTGGGGATGGCCCAGGTTGCGAGAGGAGGTGGCCTCACAATCCCAGCGACAGGGAGCATGACCAAGGCCAGTTCCTCTCCCACCCTGTCCTCTCCCTAAAAGGATCTCATTGAGCATCTACGCCCCCCTCTGTGCATGTCCACAGCACACCTCATCAGTGTGAGACTAGGGGTGCTGTGGCAAGTCAGGGCTCCGGCTTGGCTTCAGGGTCCCATGGAGACAGGTCCAGCCGTGCTTCAGCCCTGGCCTCAAGCTGTGGCAGGGAGAGACGCGGTCCAGGGGCAGGGACGGGAAGAGCTGCCGGACACTCAGGCGTCATCGCCACAGCAGAAGGCAAGCTCCAGCCCTGCCCCCCACCTCCACTTCGCTAAAACAAGCCAGAGAAGAACCGCAGGCCTTCCCGGAGGACCGTCACCTGCCAGCCTCTCTAGCAGGCCTGAACAGAGGCCCCTCCCTGTCTACCTACCACTCTCCTCGCTCCGTAACTTCTTCTACCTCGGTTTCTCAGCATTTGCTTGCCTGTGTAATCATTTCACCTTTCATGCCTGTTAGTGCTGTTTCTGAGAGATAAGGGACTGGGTCGTAGTCATAGCTGCACCCCTGGGAATATCCACGGACACATAGTAAGTCTCAGGAAATGCTTGTTCCGAGAGTGCCTGGGCCGGGCAAGTTAGAACACACCCCTGTGCTCCCGGCTCTTTCACCACACTGCTGCCAAAGCACCAGATCCTTCCACCATCACCTTTTCTCTGTTTCCCTGCCTCTCTGCACTGAGTTCTAGAGACAGGACCCCTGTCCACCCACAGTGGAATCCTCCTTGCCTAGGACTGTGGCTGGCACATAACTGGTATTGGTATTCATTCATTTAATGTGTATTCCACGCCTTCCATTATGTATGTCTTAGAATGCTTTCTACACAATGTCTTTGATTTTTCAACCACAACTCCGTAAGAGTCCATAAGGTGAGTATTCTCCTGTTTTACAGCTGGAAAACTGAGGCAAGGAGAAGTTAAATGCCTTGACAGAGGCCACCCAGTGTATAAGAGGCAGAGGCAAGATTCAAACCCAGGCCTCTCAGGTACCCAAAGCCAAGCTCTCTCTTATAGACGGGCTGCTTCTCCAGCCTCAGGGTAAAAGCTCCTCTCATCCAGACATTCAGCCTTGGGCTACAGTGTGTGTCACCTCAGGGGAAAGTCCGTTTCTCCTGGAAGCCAGAGAGAGGTCTCAGGGCGATCCAGCCTGGAGCTTTCTGTCACCCATGTTGGGAGCATGGGAAGCGAGTGTTTTTCTTCCTTGCAGCCTTGGTGGCAGTTTCCTACAGTATATCCGCACTGGAGAATGACAGGAAGAAGGCGCTTCCGGCTGGCCCAGGGAGGAGCCTGCCTCTGCCTGCCCTACAGAGAAGGGATTTTTTTTTTTTTTCTTTTTGCTCCAAAGTAGCAGCCACTCTGCCTTGCCCTTGGACAGGGAACTCGGGAGAATTAGGAAATGATGAGTTTGGAGTAGTTATTACATTTGTTTTTAATACAATTGATTAAGTTGATATAATTTTGTATTTAACAATGGCTGTGTTTAACCACTGATTTCCAAAATGCCTGAAAATTGAGCGATCAGTGGTCATGAACCAATATTACGTAGGACTAATTACTTCTCAGGGCTGTTGTAAATCCAAATACGATAATGTCAGTGTCCACCAGCAGGCTGGTGGAAGCAGCTGTGTGACCTTGGGCAAGCTTCTTAACCAGTATAAATGGTTTTGCACGTCTGTAAAATGAGACTATTGTGAAGATAATAGGGTGTCTATAGGTAAAGAGCCCAGCCAGGGTAGGCGGGGTGGGGTGGCTCATGCCTGTAATCCCAGCACTTTGGGAGATCAAGGTGGGTGAATCACTTGGGCCCAGGAGTTTGAGACCAGCCTTGGCAACACAGGGAGACCCTGTCTCTAAAAAATAATAAAATAAAATGAAAAAGAACCTAGCTAGGGTGGGACGAGGGTGACAATGGCACTCACAACGGACCAGGCACTCAGTCTCAGGGTCAGCAGCTGAACACTGCCTTAAATTTTATACACTAGGCCCCTCACTTGCCTGACACTTGTCTGAGCTCCACTCTTGGCACATAGTAGGTGCGTGCTATTATTTACTACAAGAGCTTCAAGGAGGGTGTAACCTAACTGTGACATAAAGATGAGGAAAGTTATCTATCAACACATGAGAAAAACCCCAGTGCAGTACATTATCCCGGGGCATATGGCAGATACCCAGTGAGCCTTTCAGGTAATGAGGGTTGTATTTCAGCAATAACCCCCACTGCTTGCCAAGGAGACATCTCTAGAAGATTCAGGGCTGTCCCTGGAAACACCTGCAGCAAGCAATAATTTCTTTGCATTATTTTGAAAGACAAAAAATACTAATCTTCAAAATGTACTTTCTGCTGCATAGTAGCTAGATATCCACTGTAAGATTGTTCTCCCCTAACAACGCTTCTAGTGAAATTGACAGTGGGGAAAGCTGGGCCTGTTGACTCTGTGGCTTCCCTAGTTTCCTGACACAACACTGGGCACCTACCGCCCAGAGTCAGTGGTTGAGGGAGAGGAAGATGCTAAGACGCTGGCCCTGTGTGGGGAGGGGAGGGGAGGGCCATATGGGCTGGAGGAGGTGAGATTTCACTCACTGAGGATGTACAGAAGGGGAATTGGGGTTGATGCCTTGAGAAGGATGACTGGAAAATTCTGAAAGTATACAGTTCAAAGGAGACAACTCTCAAATCTCTTCCCTAAATCACTTGCTTTTAATGTGATATTTGGGCAGATTCAGGATTAATGGTGAGGTATTGTGATAAGAGCTTTGGATTTGGAATTAAAAGGCTTAGTTTCTACCCCTTACTACTTCCATAACCTTGAGCAAATCATCTGACCTTCAGAAGCTTCACTTCTCCATTTGTAAAGCGGGGACCATTGTGAGGAACAGACGAAATGAAGGGTTTTCATGTAAATGTTCCCAATGGCTGTGAACTGGTTGACCATTTGAAGATCCCCAGTCAATGGTGCCAAGAGCCAGGAAGAAAACTCCTTTGGCCTCCAAGATGCATCAGGAGCACCGCAGGAGAGGGTCATTCGTGCAGATCAACCTTGCCCAGGAATATTTCAACTCTGCACGCTTAGTTCACATTCAGCTTCCCATGTACTGCTACTGCAAGAACATTTCTGCTTCCTGGACTGGAAGGAGGGGCTTCCATTACAATCACTGCAGACTTGAGGTCTGACTGTCAACGATGATCCAAGCCTTTCAGCACGTCCACACCACCAGGAAGCAAGGGTAGAGGCCAGAGGCTTGAAGCCTTTCTTCACCTAGAAGTCTGGCTCCCAAGCCCAGGAGGATCTCCTCCCTCTGAAGGGGAGCTGGCCTTGGAACTCGTTCCTCCCTACCTTATCTGGTTTTTTAGATCCAGCCTTGGGAGAACCCTTGGACTTGCTCTCTTCTAAGCCTGATGGTGCCGCAGGAACACATTGGGGTTTTACACAGCAGCAGGTTAACTAAGAAAGAGAAGTGAAGTGAAGGAGAAAAGACCAGAGACCTTTGGGAGGCTGGCGGATTCAACTGAACATGAGCTGTGGGGCAGTGGGGAGGTGAGTGACCCAAAGGTGGAAGTATCCCTCGGGCAGCCCTAGGGACAGACCATGGCTGGACATCTCTCTCCCTCCCCATGTCTCCACCGGAGGTGTCACTCCACCCAAGGTAAACAGCAGAGCCATATTGTCCATTGTTTCAAAGCTCTTTTACTTGGCTTTTTGTAAGTGTATTTCTTCCATGTTTTATGTGGGGAGGGAAATTCATACCTCCTGGTGATGCCACCTGCATTTGAAATAGCTGTCATTTTCTTATGCTCGAAAGCAAACTTCCTTTAGGGATTGATAAACCAAGGAAAGTAGTAATATCCTATGTTGTCCACACCTGGTTCTTTCCACAAAAATATCTTTTTTTTAAGGAAAGAAATTCTTATTAGATAAGCAAGTACAAATCTTTTGGAAAAGAATAAACTGCTAAATTCCACTTACATGTCTTTGACTCAATCTAACTCTCAGATTGGCTCTTTTCAGCAATCCCACCCACACAGAAGCCTCAATAAGTAGAGGCATAATGTGTTATCTCCCAGAGGTCACTGCTTTCTTAAAGATGATCAAGGCGTGGTAGCACACACCTGTAATCCCAGCACTTTGAGAGGCCAAGGCGGGCGGATCACTTGAGGTCAGGAGTTCAAGACAACCCTGGCCAACATGGAGAAACCCTGATTCTACTAAAAATACAAAAATTAGCCAGGCATGGTGGCAGATGCGTGTAATCCCAGCTACTCAGGAGGCTGAGGCAGGAGAATCACTTGAACCTGGGAGGCAGAGGTTGCAGTGAGCTGAGATGGCGCCACTGTGCTCCAGCTTGGGCAACAGAG
>NW_016107328.1:12045427-12053360 GCF_001604975.1 Cebus imitator
AAAAAAAAAAAAAAAAAGACCAAAAAAAGACCAAAGCGAAGGACGTTTAACAGAAAGCGTCAGTGGAGAAGGTGCTGTAGGACAGAGCTTCCCACACTCCAGCCAACAGCTTCTGACTCCTCCTGTGCCTAAAATAGTAGAATAAACACTGGTTTTGATTGTCCACCAGATCACAAGATGCCTAAGGGCATGCACATGTGGTAGACTGTTTGCAAAAATGACTACAAGTGTTCCTCTTCCTGTATCTATCCTCCTAAATATGACTTTGTAGTTTCTCCCACTGAGAGGTGGAGTCTATTCTTGAATCTGAACTGGCCTTGTGATTTGCTTTGGCCAATGGAATGTAATGGAAGTAATGCGCCAGTTCCAAGTCTAGCTCTCTGGAGCCTTGCCTGCCCACATTCATTCTCTTGGAGTGCTGCTGCCGCCGTGAGAACAAGCCCCACCTAGGGCTGGAGGATGAGAAACCACGTGGAGCACCGATAAGTTGTCCCAGCCGAGGCCATCTTAGACCACCCGCCCCAAGCCTACCTGCCAGGTGACTGCAAATATACAAGTAAGCCCAGATGAGGCCAGAAGAACCACCTACCTAAGCCCAGCTCAAATTTCCCACCCACCAAAGTGTGAGCTAAATAAGTGGTTGTCACTTTAAGCATTACATTTTGGGGGGTGGTCTATTATGTGGCAAAAGCTAATGGACACAGGGCAGATACAGCACCTCTGTCAAGGATCTTGGGCTCCAGGTGTGATGCTCAGCCCATATGAAGAGCAGATGCTGTTGGTGGCCCACCACTTCCTTTCACCCTCAGCATTTCAGCGCATGTCCATCCAATTCCAACTGCCAGTCCCTGTACCTATGCCCGTGGGCTGTCTCTAGCCACCCTCACAGAAGGTCAGAAGTGTCAAGTAGCCCCCAACCCAGGACTGAGACAGTTAGTGTATAAATACCCCAGCTCCCTCACCCCTTGGATGTGCTGTCTCTGAAGCATGTGTCCTTCACTGGCTCCCCGATCTTTCCAGCAGCATCAAGTCCAGACACCCAGGGTGATAACTAACTAGATACAAACCCTTTACTAGCTGCCTCTCTTTCTGACTCTCTTTCCCTGTCACCTAGTGGTGCTTCTTGAAATCACCTCTCAAACTACTTCCACTCAAATCCTTATCTTGGGGTTTGCTTCTCAGCAACTAAAACAGATGGGCATCAGAGATGGGGCCACCACTCAAAGCCATTGCTGTCATCAAGCCTCTTACCACTGGGTTTTGCTCCTTCTTCCACCTCAGTCAGGAAGCAGCTGCCCACTAACCCATCCCCACCGCCCCCGGGCACAAGCACCCTGGGACAGCCCAGCACGAAGTCTGCAAGACTACTTCCTCCACCATCTGTCTTTGTAAACAGTTAATGCTTTGTCCTTCACTTTCCAACGCCCAGCTGTCTCATTTCATGCTCTGGAGGATGGAGAAGGAAAAACTTAGAAAAGAGGAAGAGCCAGACTTGGAACGAAAAGGTGTGGAGCAATCTGGGCTATCCCCACCTGTCCCTTTCAGCCTACCCAGATCTGGCAAAAGGCCCAACCTAAGCTCCCATCATGATGTGGTACTCAGAGGAGAGAGTTCAGCAAATATAGCCCCAGCCTCCCAGGGATCAGGGGTTGTCTGCCCAGCACATACATTCAAAGATACTGAGTGCCTGTTACCTGCCAAGCACTGCTCTGGGTGCTGGGGGACAGCAAGGAATGAAACAGACCAAAGCCATTGTTCTCATGTAGCTTATGTTCTACTGCAGAGACACAATACACATACACACACACACACACACACACACACACACACACAAACTACATGTATGTATCAGCCCAGGCCAGGAGCATCTGTCTTATAGACTCATAGCACAGAGGGAACAAAAGTGAGCATGAATTCTCAGGTCAGGCAGGCCTGCATTCAAAACCCATCTCTGTCCTCAAGTAGCTGTGTGACCTTGGGCATGTTGGTCAACCTCTCTTCACCTGTTTCCTCCTCCGTGAGGCCGGGAATAATAGCAGTACCTACCTCACAGAGATGTTGGAAAGATTAATGAGGTAACACATGGCACATATGAACCCTTACTGCATCTTAACTATTAGGACAATTTTGAGGTGGTGCCTCTGTTATGTAACCTGCCATGTTTCCCGCAGACTCAGCTGGCACAGGAGCCCAGCAGGGAAGGACAGGAGTAAGGATGGGGGGCTCCATGCCTTCAACATGGCCACCCTTTGCTTGCAATGCATGAAAAAATAGGCTTTCCTATTGTCTGTTTTTTTTTTTTTTTAAACACACAGCCCTCTTGAGCTTTCATTTTTTTGTATTTTTGACAGAGATATGAGTACAGAGAAAAATATCTCTAACATTGGAGGGGGGGAAGTTCAGGAGGTCCTGGGGACACATATGGAGTAGCGGGGACTGGGGCAAACTGGAGGGCTTCTGCCCACTTTATTAAAAAAAAAAAAAAAAAAAAACAGATACTATTTACATTCACGTGGCTGATGCCAAAATGGGAATATGAGCCCTCTATGGCCAAATACCCCGATTTTCCCAGAGACACCAGAAATCTGAATCATTATTATTTTTAAATCTTTTGATTTTTAAATGTTGGCTCAAAGTATTTAGAAGCATTGTGTAGAGCACAGTACATTTTAATGGGTCTGTAGGCTGGCTCCACCCCCAGGCAGTGACCTTGAGACCGCTCTCCTTTGTCCTGCCTGCTAGGAGCAGTCTGAGTTCTTCTGATGCAGGAACACCAAGATACACAACTCCAGGGAGTGATATTTACATTTAATTCCTTGAGTCTTTGTGACTCAGGGAAGTAAGCAGGGTTTCTCCGACACTCCCAGAGCCAGGCCAATGTGGAGCTGTAAGAGAACTTCTCTCCAGACCAGACGCTGCCCTGGGTCTCCTCTGGCTCCCTGGCATTCAGCGTGTCCCCCAATTAGCAGAATATGACAAGTTGTACTATCCTCTAATTATTTGCTCTCAACTCAGTCTTTTATTGTATACCTATTTGTATGGATTGTACAAATTTGTATGGATTGCATTATATTGTATCCATTATCTGTATCCACAGGACAAAATCTGATACACCATCTTCATTGCATTAGTACCCAGTACCCATCTACATATTGACTGACTCATCACAGAGGTCATTCTGAATTGGTTGCTATTGTGTGTGGCATTTGGGTAATGCTTCAGGACCCAGAAGAGAAGAGCTCTTCCAGGAGCATGCAGAAAGAGGAAAATATATTTCAAAACATAATTTACTTCACAACAAAAAAATTAGCCATCTCCGTGCCTTCTGCTTCAACACATCCACCATTCGGCGCAATCCTTTGCAAGGGTTGTTTTAATGCTGTTATTAAGAATAGCTTATGGCCGGGCACCGTGGCTCATGCCTGTAATCCCAGCACTTTGGGAGGCTGAGGCAGGTGGATCATGAGGTCAGGAGTTCAAGACCAGCCTGACCAACATGATGAAACCCCGTCTCCATTAAAAAAAAAAAAATTGAAAGAATAGCTTATTTTACATTTTCTCATCAGTAAAATGGAATCATCCAGGCTTACTAGCTGCCTCCTAGAGAGACCACAGAGAGAAGAAAGAAAGTATTAACTGATCCCATTTATAAAGTATATTTAAAATCAGAGAAAAGTAGGTATGTTGTGGCTGAGTTCACTATTAGGTGGCTAAAACCTATCAGGAAAGAAATCCTCAATTGCTAATTTGTGCCAGGATTGAATCATCTATATTTAACCTGATGATTATTTAATTAAATAGTCAGTTCCCTTGGAGTCTCTCTGTACTCCTTATAATTTGTTATGCAGAATACAATAGTAATTCATTTGCACTTGCATAATATTTACTCTTTGCTTCCCAGGGCTACTCTTTTTTTTAAAATTTCAACAGGAGGCCTAGAACCCCTAATAAAAGAGAGTTGAACAAACAGTTTGAGAACAAAGGAGTGAGTACAAACACAGAGTACTTGAATCACAAGATAGTCCAGCTGGAAGGAGCCTTGAAGATAACTTAATCCAACTCTCTCCTTTTACAAATGAAGCAACTAAGCAACTGAGACCCAAAAAGTTCAGGTGACTCACCCCAGGACAAACAGCCAGCGAGGGCCACATGTCTGATTCCTAATACTCACTCCACTACTCATTAACCTCAGGACACCACGGCTCCTTCAAACACCCACAGTCAGCTTTTGAAGGGCTAATCCCTTAGAATGGTGGGCTTTTAGAAGCTATGATGCCTGCACCAATAGCAAAATCATCTATTCAATAGGTAAATGCCTGCTGAGCGCCAGGCATCAGTGTTGACAAGAAATAGAACAGTGAACAGGAGGCCAGGCGCAGTGGCTCACACCTGTAATCCCAGCACTTGGGGAGGTCGAGACAGGCGGATCAGCAGTTCTGACTTGAGGTCAGCAGTTCAAGACCAGCCTGGCCAACATAGAGTGAGACTCTGCGTCAGAAAAAAAAAAAAAAAGAAGAAGAATTAACAAGAGCCCAAGTGCCTGCCACACCAGATTTACCTTCAAGCTGGGTAAGATAATGACAGATAAGTCAAGAATTAAATGAACTTAGCACTTTCTGGGAGTAATAAATATTGAAAGATGAAACTAGAATGGAAGATAGAGAGTGAGGAGGAGGTGGCTGCTTTGGATAGGATGTCAGAGAATCACTCTGCAATGTCCCCGACCCAGGAGAGGGAGAGTCAAGTGAGGGGATACCTAGCTTTTGTTTGAACATTATTAACAATAGGAAGTCCACCACCTCCAATGGCCAGGTCNTTCCCGGGAATAAGCCAAAATCTGCCTCCTGTAAACTCAAACTTCAATAAGTCATTCTCGAGCGTCACAGAAACCAGTCAGCTAATAGACGTTAAGCAGCAAATGCAAAGCGCATCCTAAATGAAGACAGTTGTTGCAATGTTTCAGTTTGAAATAACGTGTTTGGGAAAATACAACATACCAAGAGAATGACTTACATGTTCTCATTCAGCCTACAGTTCATAAAAGTGTTTAACACCACCACTTCAAAGGATGTTCAGACAGCCAGCTTCTAGAGTCCCCAAACCGTCTGTGTGAGTCACCTGACATCAGTGGCAGAACACACCAACTCCCCTTCCGTCTGTAACTTGAGTTGGGGTTTTATGGCATCAATACTACCAGTTCCGTTGCCCTGTCATTCGGCATGGCAAAGGAAATTTGGCTCTGTGCATTTTGCTTTCTAGGATATTCATGGAATCATGGAACAAACTACTCTTTGGCCCCACCCCCTACTCCACAGAGAAGAAAATGGAAGCCTGGAAATAGGAAGTGACTATCGAGGTTCATCAGCAAATGATGGCCAGGGTCGAACTTGTTCCCTTCAGCCTCCAAACTGGAGGTAGCTGCAGCATTGCGTAACCCCAGGTTTGCTTGTATGTGGGGATGAACTTCCAAGCCTCCAGGGATATTTAGTGCATACTTAGGAAGAGAAAGCTCAGCTCCCTAATCCCCTTTCATGTGACCTAGCACTCCAGAAATCTTCCCAGAATGTCCGACCACACGCCACCAAAGGGGTTTCCCTTCGAGTGCGGGCACATTGGGTTGCAGGTGTCATCTGTTGGGTGGGAAGATGCAGCTCCTGCTCTAAACCAACCCAAAAGCTACAGGATGCACAGAGAGAAGCAGGGGTCAGGGACAACACCAAAGCCGACACCATTGCAGCTTTTACCCAAGTCTAATAGTCTGACTGAACCAATTGCCTGGCTGCCCCTAATGCCTCAGAGCCCTCTACGCTGCCTCAGTAAAATGGTTAGTAACAAAGGAAGAAAAACTCCTTAGGAGACAGGCCTTCCTGAGCCAATGAAGGAAGCCTCAGAGCCCTGCCTCCTTGCGGGGGGCGGGGCAGGGAAGGATCTGAGCACTGGCTGTGCTGATCTGGCCATGCCTCCTTTATCCTCCTTTGCTGGCTTCTGCTGCTGGCTGGAGCTCTGAGAATCCACCATTTCCCCCTTCTGACCCTTAATTCTTCATTGAATGGAAAGAAACTGCTAGAATGCAGTTTAATCATAATGGACAGTATCTCCCCGAAAACAAGGCACCAAAAGAAGGAACACCAATGCCAGCCGCCATCCTGGTGCCTTCTAGAGCCGGCCCCAAGGTCACAAGTTTCAAGTGGACTATAAAGCTGGTAACTGATTAGAAAGTAATCAGCTTAGCCCTTAGAAGGCTCCCTCTTGATCACACATCACACCCCTCAGAGTGATAAAATATGGTTTCCTCCAACCCTAACCTCCAACCCAGCACCGTTGAAACCAGGGGTGGTTTCAAAGCCACCGCTGCACCCAAAGGTGAGCCCAGCACAGTTTCCAACTCCACGTTGCACCTGAGCTCTTCCATTTGTAAAGGAGGCAGAAAGTGAGCCCAACCTCTGCTCACTACCCCAGGCCCCTGGGCTGCAGAGAGGGTGACCAGATGGGATGGAGACATCTCAGGAAAGGATGCACTAAGAGGAGAAATTCTCCTCCATGACTATCAGTCCCCAGGGGAGGGTGAATATCAGAACCTGGACCTGTTAAACGACCCATGCCATTTGACATCTGCCTCCTTTACAAGTGGAGGCTGAGAGCGTGGGTGTTGCAGTCCGACAGACCTGGGTCCTGGCTCAGTGGTATACAGCTGTGTCATTGGGAATAGTGACTTGTCCCTGAGCCCGACTTCTCCCGTCTGTAAAATGGGGCTAATGATGGCACTGACTCGCAGGTACCATCAAATGTAACCATGTGACAGAGGCCCAGTGCCCAGTGTGCATGATAAGTCTTCACAAATGCTGGTTCACATTATTATTTTTACTATGGAAATTTGAGACAACCACCTATAACACTCATACCACATGTGAGTTTGAGGCAGAAAATCGAGAGGGTGAGGCGAGGTGGCAAAGCACCACGTTTTGATACTCAAACATCTCCAGAGAAGGGCTCTGTCATTCTGAGGATGCCAAGCTGCTCCCACACTCTCAATATGACCTTTGTCTAGGGTGTTATCATTTCCAGAGCTCCTTCCTCTCCATCTCATCTGATCCTCACCACAGCCCTGTAATGTGGGCAGGGTGACTGTGCTTCCTGTACCCCACGCGTAGAGGAGAAAAACAAGTCTCAGAGAGGTTAAGCAACTTGCCCAAAGTCAAACAGCTTGAAAGTGGCTGAGCAGGATCACAAATCCAGGGCTGCCTGACAGGGCTGGAATGAGGGTAAAGTAAGCCAGATGTGCGAAACTTCAGGAGACGCTCACTTGTAAAACCCTGAGAATTTGAGTGACTACCTCCTCAAATTCTGCCCTGCTGTCTGACCCCAAGCCTTGGGCCCTTCCCAGAGCACTGAGGCTGCGCCAACTGTGCAGATGCTGAACTAAGGAGGTCAGCCCAGCAAGAACTCACTCCTAGCTCCTTGGGGTGGCTGGAACTACTGGCTGAGCTGAGCATCTCCCTGTGGAGCGCCAAGAAGAACCACTTCCCAAAAGAGTGAAATAGAACAGAGGGTGGAAGTGTTACGGTCACAGCCATATAAGGCTTCCATGCACCCTTGAGCTTCAAGGCCAGGGAAGAGGGGCTGGACCAGGCAGTCCTTCCCCAGGGCTCCTCTAAGCTAGTCAAGCCCCTCAGAGGCCTCACAGCCCTCATCAGCCCAGGGGAGGGATGGGCCAGGACAGGCAGACAAGCAGTCCACAGGGTGACTCCCAGGACAGTGGCCTTTGGATGCTGGCCCACCAGACAGTCAAGGCTTTCCTGTCTCCAGCTGCTCGGAGCCCAGCTAGACCCCAGCTCTGCCTCCCTTTACCTCCCACAGAGTGTGGGAGTTACTAACTAGAAAGGAAGCTTATTTTAAATTTGCAAAAAGAAAAACTTATTTTCTTTCTTTCTTT
>NW_016107328.1:12053458-12069361 GCF_001604975.1 Cebus imitator
CAATGGCCCAATCTCGGCTCACTGCAACCTCCACCTCCCAGGTTCAAGTGATTCGCCTGCTTCAGCCTCCCAAGTAGCTGGGACCACAGGCACACGCCACCACGCCCAGCTAATTTTGTGTTTTTAGTAGAGACGGGGTTTCTCCGTGTTGGTCATGCTGGCCTCAAACTCCCGACCTCAGGTGATCCGCCTGCCTCGGCCTCCCAAAGTACTGGGACCACAGGCGTGAGCCACCAAGCCCGGCCAAAAGAAAAACTTTTCTAATGTAGATTATTACATTTGCTAATTAGTCAACTTGCTTGTGCCTGGATTACTGTGAATTTAGCTTTCCTGCAGAAATAGCACCTGTTCACTGAGGGTCAGTACAAGGTAGTAGGGAGCTGTGCACACTTGAGAGCCATTAGGGTCGGATTCAAATCCCATGTCCCCTGGGCAAGTGACTCACCTGCTCTGAGACCATTTCCTCCTTCTATAAAAGGGGACTAGAATAGTACCTGCATTCTCCAGTAGTTGCTATTACAAAAACCAGCCACAATGTATTAAGTGCCTATAATGGGCCAGGTACTGAGTTTCTTTTTTTTCCTTACATGTATTAACACTCATGACAACTGTATAGGTTTGTGTTTTTGAAGTATAACTTACAGTGAAGTGCTCACATCTTCAGTGCACAGCTCAATGAACTTTCACATGTATACTCTATCTTCTAATCAAACCTGAATCATCATAGATCAGTTTTGCCTGTTTATGAACTTCACACACATGGGCTTATATGATATGTGCTCTTTTGTGGCTGGTTTCTTTCACTCAACTTTGTTTTTTACAATCATCCACATTGTTGTGTATCAGTTATTTGTCCTTTTATGTAGCTGCATAGTATTCCATGGTGAGACGATGCCACAGTTTGTTTATCCATTGAACTAGTTGCCATCGTCTTCATCATCGCCATCATCCTATTTTGCAAATGATGAAATTGGGATCTGAACTTCTTACTAAGTGTTTAGCTTAAAGTCACAGAGTGGCCTTGAAGCCAAACAAGGACTTGAACCCAGGTCCCTGTAACTCCAAAACCAGCTCCTTACCCTGGACAATACAGCCTCGCACAGCCTTGGATTACTGGAATTGGCAGAAATGAAAGCTGACCTGTGTGATGACGAGCTCCTTCTCCCTGAGGTGCATTTGGAGTTGGGGGCAGCTACCTGTCTGGCTCCAGGTGCTGAGAAAATTGCCTTAGTTTTGGCCATTGCCCGTATTTATTTTCATTGCAACCCAAGCTGCTAGCTCAGGTGAAGTCATCACTCTCAGCCCTGTACTTTGAAACCAGGGCCTTGCCAGCGTTTCAAAACAACTGCAAACAGCCTCAATGTGGAGGAGGCATCCTTGTCCACTGACCAGCAGCTGGCCCTCATGGGCAGCCCTGCCCAGGCTCCTCAGAGTCTAGTTTCCTATGACAGTAACTCAGCTGTGCGGGAGTCCCATCTGCGGCTCCCACAGAAAGCATTGTCAGCCACGTTTCTCAACACAAGCCTCACCTATCACGAAGTGAGACCCTCAGTGCTGACCTAACCTCAAGAAAAGGCTCAGGTTTTGCCTTGCTTTCCAACCTTCAGTATATCTGCCTGCTGCCCAGTAGGCCAGTGGCAGGCCTTAGAAGGGCCACCTGCAAGGAAGCAAGGGGTGACCAGGGGCCTGGCTAACCTCCCCGCCTCCTCCCGCTCTGAACTCAGGTAGCCTCCAGTCAGTCCAGCCAGACGTGATTAAATGGTTGGCTACACACAGGGATGGAAGACCCCGGGGGAAGAAGGGCATGGAGCCAACTCCCCAAGGCAGCCCCAGGGCACCCTTTGGTCTGTTGATCATTAACAGAAGCCACCTCATGGCAGGCAGAGAAGGGGAAAGTCCAAGGGGATGGCCTACCTCCTCTTCCCAGACTCCATCTCCAAATGTGCCAATGCAGGGCCTCATGGGAGGTGAGGTCATGACACTCAACAGAGGGGGTGTGTGTAGAGGCATCTAATCCAACTGGTTGCCTCCTGTGTTCATGCAGAATGTCCACAAAAGGCCAAGGGAGAGGGCAACTAACACTGATCGATTTGCAGTTACTGTGTGCCAGGAGCTGTGCCAGCGTCCCAGCCTACAGCACTGTAGCAGAGTGGTGAAATGCAGTGATGGAGAGTGATGGAGCTCACCTGCCTGTGTTCAAATCCTGACATTGTCTCCCTGTGTGACAAATTAGTGAACTTCTCTGCACCCCAATTTCTCCATCTGTATAAAGGGAATAGTATAGAGCTTCCTCCATGGGGTCATTATGATCATTCAGGCAGTTAATACACCGGAAGTTCTTTGAGGACTACCTGGCATTTACGAAAAGCTGTCATGACTAATGGCTAACTTGATGTCACAGTAACCCCTTGGGATACAGCTGAAAAATCCAAGGTTGAGTCATTTACCCAAAGCACAAGCTGGTAGATGGGGAGCTGGGATTTGAATCCTGGTCCAAAGGCTCCATTCGACACTTCTTCTTTCTTCATGCCCTGGATCCTTCCCCTGCCATGACCCACTCAGCCTCTTCAGTAACCAGAGTTTTGTGATCCATTTGACTGTAACATTCATCTTTGAACTGACCCACAATCTCAGTTGTCCCTCAATGCCCTCCTTTCATGAGTGTCACTGAACTATAGCAGGCCCCTAGCCTTCCTCCTGACAATGAGGCCTCCAGGCCAGGAAAGGCATTGCTCAGTGGCCAACATAGCTCATTTCTTTGAGCTGCTCCAAGGGAAGACCTTCATCCAATAGCCAGAGAGTGTGTTGCAGGACCAGCAGCCACAGAGACCCTGCCCATCCGTGGCAGACCTGGTGCAGGCCCCTAAACCCAGCCTTCAAGATGCCCTATCCTCCAGGGTAAGCGGTGGAGAAGAAGGCATTGTGCCCAGGATTGGCCTGGCCTTTCCTGACACACTTCCCTTGTGAAGACCTTCCCTTCAGATCCTTCGGCATGGTTCCTATCCTTCCCAGATGCAGAGGAGTTCAGAGATGGGGGTTTCTTGCCAGCTCTGGGTTCACACCTCCCTGGCCTCCCTGTCAGATTAGACTACAGGGCTGCTGCTGAGGCCCCTTCTTCTAACATCCTGGAGAAATAATGGGCCGGAAAGAGTCTGCTGTTCCCTTTCCCAAGGGCCATCTCCTCTAAGGACTCGATGGTACACATTCAGACTCTTGTGGCCACCACACATGGGCCTGCGTGACCTAAATCCCAGCCTGAGTGAGTTCCCCAGGGAGACACTTACATGGGGTAAAGGGTTAAGGCCCAGGGACATGGAGCTTCCCCACAAGATAAGGAGTTTCCCCTGAGCTTCACAGTCAACCCCCACCCTCCAGGGCCTCCAGTAGTCAATGTCTCTATCTTGGTTATCTAAGTCAAAGGACTGATTCCCATAGAGGAAATTGAGGGGTGGACAGGAGGTATGCCTGGGCCTCTAGGAACCTAACCAGGATCACCGTGAGCGGGGAAGTTAGAAAGGTGTCTGCCACATGCTCAGGTATGCCTGCAGGGAATGAGCTCAAGGCGAATGATTTTTTGCTTTTACTCCAAGAGGAAGATCACGTGGCACCACCACCAACCACCACCACCACCTCCACCCATGCACAAAGTCATTTCCTCCTTAAGGGACAAGAGGCCTCGGTTTACTACAGTCCTAAGAGCTGCTTTTCCCCTCCCTATACCACCAGCCCCTGCCCTGGAACAGGTAATAGTCTCTACTTTTCTACTTCACCCCACTGACCCCCAGTAGCTATCTGCTGACCAGGGAAATGAGTTGTGAATAGAGGTAGGTCTTCGAGTCTCAGGGACATCCCTGGCCTGCCCAATGTTCTGCTGCAGACCTTCAGAAGAGGCCTGGTGGAATCATGGTGAAAATTCATCTGAACCCCCAAAACTTACTGGGTGTAAGGAACCAAAGGCAAGTGAGCCTCAAATAGCAATCTCTGCCTCTCCCCAAAGAAGTCCTCCCTAGGCTCAGACTCAAGATTTTTAGAAAGTTCCAACTCCTCTGGCAGGTGAAATGCTACCTCTAAGTGGTCATCTGGTCTTGGTGGGGGTTCTTCTAGCCAAGGAGACCCCACCCTTCCCAAGATGACAACACACCTAACTTTGCACAGCATCTGAGATTGTAACTCAGGTGGCGGGAACCCTTGGTGACTTGCTGTGTTGTTGGCCAGCGTTAATACTCACTTCCCCTTAACCGCCCTCCAAACACAGAAGCATGTCAAATCCAGTCCCAGTCCTCAGTTCTTGTGACTGAGCCCCTCACCCTGCTGGCTATTCCTCTCCAAGCAGGCAGTGCTTCCTTACACCCACCCCAGGTGGTAGGTGCTGAGAGGCTAGGACTGAGGTAAATTACCTGTAGGAAAAATGAGCCCAAGGCACCCCAAAAAAGAACTCACTCAAATCCAAGCCTGCATGTGTGCCATGCGGTGCTAGGTCCTCCTTAATTATTTCAGCAACACCAGCCAAAGGAATGAAGAGTACAGGCTGGGTGGGGCAGACATTCAAAAGGTTTTGAATGTCAAGACAGGTTTCCCCAAAAACCCTGAGCCTTGGCTCCCCAGAATCACTGAGGCCACACAGGTGTCAGCAGGGCTGGGCCGGGCCCGTTGTTATTCAGCCAACAACTATCACACTGGGCAGTCTTTTCAGAAGTAATACAGCAGGAAGTACGGGCTCCTTTGCGAAAACACACACACACACACCGTCCCACACCTATAAACACACAGACGCTCACGCACACACACACACACACACACACACACACACTCCCCAACCTCAGTCAGCAAACTGCCAGCATCAAGGAAGGGAGCTAAGGCATAGCTGTAGGGATGAGATTCGGACAACCACAGCCTTCTCTCCCCCTCCCCTGCCCCTCCCCAGGACCTGCAAGGGGAGAACCTTACTGGCAAAGTCAAACCAAAACCAAGTAAAACCAGCTCCACCATCAATGTTTCTTGAAAAAACGGGGTTTATTGATTTTTAAACTGCAAATAGTCGTTACAAAAAGTTTTTTTTTCTTTTAAATAAATTCACACAAAGAAAGAGAAATAGAAAGCGACGGTAGTGACCAGCAAGAGGAATAATAATTACATTCATCTTAATGTGTGTGTGCCAGTTCTGTTTACATTAACATTGGAAAACTCCAGACCTGGAATCCAGAACCTCAAATCTGTGAGTGGAATGTCTTGAGATGGGCACGTGGAAGTCAAAGGGTTTCTCTCTTTTTTTTTCCCTTTTAGAAGCTATACATAAAAAGTTGTTTTCCTTCTGTACTGTCACAGAACTTTTACATACATTCTCAGTCCTAGTCGTGAAAGGCCTAAAGAGAAAGAAACTCAATTTGCAGTCCAACACAAAGGGGGGAATTTCTAAAATAAATAATCCAACAGTTTTTTGCATTTTTTTAAATTAATTTTTCATTTTTTTAAAATAAAATAACCAAAAAAGTGTAAAGTTACAAAAAAATGTCGTTGAAGAATAATATATTAAAACTGTGGAAAAAAAGGAAAAAGACACGTCACAAAATTTTAAGATTAATATGAAGATCATAATTTAACATAAAAGAATATATTCTATGGATTTGTCATCCCGATAAATATGAACAAAATTAACAAAAAAAAGCATAGTTTGGCAATAAATACGTTTTGATAAGTTAAATAAGCTTTTTTATATTGATGTGCAGTGACAAGCAAAATTTTTGCTCTCCAATTTCTGAAAGTTATATGAAGTTTAAAACCCAGGGAAGAAAGCATGGCGTGAGTGCTCTAAGGATAGACCTACTGTATTCTAGAGCAAAAACCATTAAAGCTACTTCTACAGGAAATCGTTTTACACAGATATTGTATGTGGAATGAATACCATTAACTGCTCACCCCTTACATTTTTTTTTTAGCTTTTCTCTCATTTTTTTTGTTGTTATTTTTTTTAAAGATGTCACATATGAACTGGGGAACTTTAGCACCAAAATCAAGTCTCTCATAGTCCATCTAGCTTCCCCTTCCTCCCCACTTAAAAAAAGAAAAAAATTAAATCACAAAGTCCCACTTAAGTCAAAATCTTCATCCGCTTTTTCAGCCTTCCTTCCTGCAGACCTACACAAACCCAGGCAAGATTAGTCAACAGGGGTTCAGATCGGGAAGAAAAAGGTTTTGAATGTCAAGATAGGTTTCCCCAAAAACCCTAGTCTGGCAACAACTCTCCCAAGGGGCTGGGGGGTCAGGTGGAGAGGTGACACCGGGAAGAGGGGAAGAGTAAGTGAAATCAGGGAAGGTGCAGTTGTGTCGCCAGTGGAGGGGGCTGCTGGTTCCGGGTCTCCACCTCCCCCATGGGCAGAGGCTCCGGGAGGCCCACGGGTGCCCTCTGGCGCTGAAGAGGTAATGTAGTCACAGTGACAAAGTTAGATTACAAGGCACTAAGTTGCTTCTGTAAACTGTTACTGCTTTTTCTTTTGTGATTTGGCACTTAAGGCTTAAGCCAGAAAAAAAAAAAAGAGGCATCTACTGACAAAATATGGGACTTGTCTGTTATGAGTGGTAAGTGGGCTATAAATCCAGGGAGGGGTTTCAAGCCAGAAGAAGCTACTGACAATTTGACTTGTCCTTATGTTAGGTGGGGTAATGAGGGGGGGAGGGAGGGGACATTCTGAGGTGCTGGGGGAAAGGGGTTGAGCTTAACTTTGTTAATGTAGGGCTTGTGGGGAATCAGATGGGTAGGGAGAAGAGGGTATGAGGTGTGGGTGCAGGGTAGGGGTTGGAGTAGGCAGGAGGTCCCTCCCTACCCTGGCTTAGTCATCTGAGATGGAAAGTCTGCTGAAGATGGGCAGGCGTCTTGAGTTGTCCAAGGTCGGGGAGTCTGAGCCACTGTGGCTGCTGCTGGAGCTGCTCAGGTAGCCCTCCTGGTCCGAGAGAGAATCCTGAGGGCTGGGGGGAGAGTCAAACATGTGAGGGGACTCGGACATGGGCCGGAAGAGGAAGGTGGTCGGGGAGCCACCCCCGGGGAGCCCCATGCTAGGGGCAAACAGGCTTGCCAGCTCCTGGCTGGAGAAGGCAAAAGGGTTATTGGTGCCATCGGGCAGGGTAGGTGAGCCCAAGAGGTCATCGGCGCTCAGGATGGGGGGTGGGGTGATGGACGTGGGGCTGTCCAGCAGCCCGGTGGCAGCGGCGGTGGCAGCGGCACTGGGAAACCCAGCAAAGCTAAAGCTATGCTGGAGGCGGGGACGGTCAGCGGAGAGGTCCCGGGCCCCGGCCAGGGCACGGCGCTCTTCTGCGTTGTGGATGAAGTGGCAGCGGGGCCCATAGGGGCAAAAGCCGATGGTGTGGAAGGTGCGGCACAGCTCCGTCTTGTACTTGGGGTGGCGGGTCAGGCTGCGGAGCTCGTGGATGCCGTGTGCGAACTGGCACTTGTCCCCGTACTTACAGGCACCGTTTTCCTCGAAGGGGCGGCACAGCTCCGTCTTGTAGCGGCTGGAGTTGACCTGGCCGCTCCCAGGCTGCTTCTGGGTAGGGAGCAGCCGCTCGCCCCCTTCAGAGAAGGAGCGGTCTCGGAAGCGGCTGTCCCGAGAGCTCAGAGCGGGGGCTGGCTCACCCTTGAGGCTGCTGAGGAGCTGGTTCTGGTGGAACTTGGAGCTGGGCAGGGTGACTGAGTGCCTCCGAGGGAAGCCCCCACCAGCAGGGGTGCCCACTGCCTTTCTGTCCAGCAGGCAGCCCCCTGCACTGGGTGCACTGTAGTTGAGCATCTTGTTACCCTGGAGAGAGAAGAGAAAGGATGGTAAGGACGGAAGACATCTACCAGGATGTCCACAGCCCTCTCCACAATCACTAACGCCCGTCTGTCTCAAAGAACTCATCTCCACCTCTGCTCTAGCAAGCCCCCTTCCCTCTCTCCCTCCCATAGACCATTCACCTGGGTTTATTTTGGCCTCACAAATAAGAAACCACAAAATCCAGACTCTGTGACAAGGACCCTGCTCCATGCCGACTCCTGCAATGCAACCCCCATATCCTCTGACCCCAAAGCTACCACTTTAATCTGTAAAGTTCAACTTTTTACTGCTCAAATAGTTTCTTCAACTCCAAATATCTCCAACAACCCAGACCTCTCCAGATTACCCTCCCCTAACAAAACAGGTAAATCTCAGAGAGGAGACTATTATAGGCTAGGTTAGGTCCCCTTCTAATCAGTCCCTTCTTAATTGATACCCCCTCCCTCAAGACCCGGCCTAAGAAGACTCTCAACTTCCTCCTTCCTTTGGCAACAGGTTTTCAGACTGCCTTTGCTTTTTCTTGTGGGGAGGAGTTTGGGAGCCTGGTCTGAGGTTGGGGGAGACAGGGAAGTGATTCCTGAAAATAAAACTCATTGCCCTAAGTTCCCAGAAGAGGTATTTTCCACAATGATCTCTCTCACCATTCCCACTCACGCCCAGCCCATCCCGTCCCCCTTCACTGTGAAGATGCCTTTGCAATTAGTCTTCTGGCTCAACAGCAGGCTTGGATAAGAGCGCCAGTGTTTAATCTTTAAGCAAAGCTGCAGATGGAAAGGAAAAGGAAAGCACCAACCCCCCTACCCATCTCCCAGTCAATAGCAGATTGGGGGTGGTGGGGATGGGGGCAGAGCCACCAATGGCAGGTTTCTGGTCCAATGCGATCCTGGTCACTTGCCCAAACTGTATCCAAGATTTGGAAAGGGTGCAGGTCGGGGACCTAGGAGTTAGTTCCCAGCCCATGTGGGTGTCATTTTGCAAATTCTAATGTTGGTCCCTTAGGCTCAGCAGGGGGGGATCGCGAATCTGTAACTGCAACCGCCCCACCGAGAGGATTACAGGAACCCAGTCGAGAGCTGGTTCCCAACAATGAGGTTCATTTAAAACCCTCATTCATTTAAAAACCTCCCCTGACGGGGGAGGGGGCCAAAGAAAGAAATAGATCAAAGAGCGGGAGAGTCGGGAAAAGAAGGAAGAAGTGTTGGGTAGCTCTGGCAGCCGGGCCGGCAAGTGGAGTTTGGGAATATGCAGAGAGGAAAGGAAGCTGAAAAATTCAAACTTTTAAAATGTTACTCTTCAGCTCCTCGGCGTCCCTGCACCCCAACCCTGCAGCCCTGGGGCCTTGGCAGCTGCACCAACAGGAGCAGCAAGCTGGGAAAACAGAGCAACATGACCCGACGTGTTAAGAGAAGGCAAAACACTTCAGCAATTAAAAGCAACCCAGCAACTTCGCCCTTTCAAATTGGGAGGAGGAGGTTGGAAAGAAATTTAACAACATCCACTGGCTTTTGCTATGTACGTTTAAACCGCAGTCCTGGAACACTCCGACTTTAGAACTTGCTTTTTCAACACTGGCTGGCAAGCAACATGTTTTAAGGAGGCCCCCATTAAATCCTTACTCGCGGGACTCTAGAGTTCAAGCCAGCATTTTGCCGCCCTCCCCCCTGCCACCCGCCACCAAAAATCGACCAGCCGCAACGACTCGGCAACACAGGTAAGCGGGTCAACTCCAATGCCTCTTTCACCCCAAAGTTTGCTGCACGATCGGTATCGCGGGAATAAGCCCAACGGAGCTAGGGCGGACTCCAGCACCACTGCAAACTTGTTCTGCAACATCTTTTTGAATCACAACTTGGCCTCCTTCTTCCTCGCATATCCCCAGCTCCCCCAAAAGGGGAGGAAAACATCGTCCAGAGAGACTCACTTCCCCAAAGGATCTCCCACTCCCAATCCCACGGGTCAGCAATGCTGCTGGACAGATCTAGGGCGCACACTGGGAAACCATCAGACCAACAGCAAATTACGCAAAAAAGAATCGCCCAAAACTTGTCCCAATCCCAGCCCTCCTCCCAAGGCCCCCGGGCTGCCCCGCCAGGCAAACTTCGCCCCTCAAAACTCTAGCCTCCAGATTCGCACGTAATCCCCGCCAGGAACAGTTGAAACTCAAAGGGTGGGAAGGACGGGGCCAAATTCCTTCAAACTTGGGAGAAAAAAATCATCTCGCTGCACCACCTTCCCCACTGCCTTCCAAGACCCAAACTTTTGGGGGTTTTTTGAGGCAAAAGAAAAAGAGTTTTTGAAAAGCAAATGCTCCGCTCCACTATACCTTGCATAAAACTTCGCTCAAGTCGAAGATGGTGGCAGACACTAGGGTGGTGGTCATCCTGTGCGCTCGCGCGGGCCAGCGGCGAGGATCTGGTGTGTCTCGAAGGTCCCGGTGAGGGGAAGGCGTAGCCTCTCGGGTCTGGAGTCCCACACGCCAGTTCCCAGCGCCCCTCGCCTTTCTGACTCCGGGGCTGCGGCGCGCAAAGCCCGATTTATAAAGTTTCAGATTTGGTGGGCCGGGAAAGGAGGAGCTTTAAACTTATTTAAATGAGGAAGAGGAGGAAAAAGAAGTTGATTGACACTGGAGTTGAATCAGCCATGCGGTCAGGCGGGGCGGGGGAGGGGAGGAGAAGAAACTTTCAAAAGGAAGAAGGGGGAGGGGAGACGAGAAAAGAAGGCGGAAAAAAAAAAAAACCCACTCCGAGCCGCGCACAACTTTTTTTTCTTAAAGAGGAAAAGTTTCGAGTCGGCTGACTTCGCTACCCAGCGCTTCAGGCGCCCCTCTCCGGGGCCGCGCGGGCGCAGAGCGGGAGGGGCGCGCCCCCTCCTTTGTCAGCCTCCAAGCGCGGCTGTGACGTCACTCATTCCACTCCCTCCGGGGTTCTTGTTGTGGTGTTGTTGTTTTTTGTTGGGCAGGAAGGCGGGCTAGACTTTCTCTTTTTGCCAGCAGGAGCTGAAGCCCGTCCTTAGCGCCCGGGCTGCGGTTTCCATTTTGAGCCGGTGGTCCCCTTGAAACTTCCTAAATGTCTGCACAACTTACCTTTTCCCGACTTCTCTTACGCACTCGGCTTCCCTCCGCAAACCCGGCTGGCCGAGGACAGTAGAAATTTGGGACGCACAAAACGTTCAAGTCTAGGGTTTTATGTTGTTTTTTTTTCCAGCGGGGCGTAGGGTGGGGCGCTGTGCGGGGGGGGGGCGGACTAAGGAAACTTTTTCCCCAGGAGGACACGGCCTGGCGGGCGCGAGCGCGGCAGTTTAGCGCGCCGCACGCGTCCACACTCGCGCTCGCTTTGCAGCCGGCGCTCTCCGGGTGTGGGCGGGTGGGGGTCGTCGCAAAAAAAGATTACAGCCCGGGCCGATTGTTTGTTTTACCAGGCCTAGGCGTGGCGTTTCTTTTCACGCATCCAATCTTTAAACTTTTAGTAAAGAAAACCCTAATCCTTCCTGAATGCCCCTTACTTCCAGAAAAAGCCCACCAAGCAACTCACTACTTTCCACGCGCGCCCTGAATTCTGGGCGGCGCCACAACCCTCCCTCCTCCATCCTCCCCACATACACCTCCACTCTAGAACAATGAAAAAAGTTTACTTTGATAAGAAGGAAGGTAAAAAGGTGGACAGAGGCGGCACTTTTAACTTATTGTTGCTTCTCTCGCCCCCACGGGAAAGTGGAACATATGGCTTGTCACGCTGCGCAGTTTTGGCGGGAGGTGGGGAGGGGGCCATGGGAGCCAGGAAAGCGAAGGGCCCGTAATGAAGCATGACTCCCTTGAAAATGATAAAATATATATTTACTGTTATGTTTGGATGCCACCCACCCAAATATAAAGTTAACGTGTCCCCTACCCTCCCCCCCCCCCCCGCGCGCCTCTGCCCGGGTGCTGGCGTGATGACCCAGGCGGAAGTCGCAGGGCCGCGCTTCTTTCCGATTTCCACGCGGGCCTCGCCGCCCCCTCGGCCCTCGCACGTTTCTTCGCAGCACACTAGGCCGCCGAGTCTGTTATGAAATCCGGTGCTGCCGAGTGGCTAAGATTGAGTTCCATTGCGATGTAATTAGGTCACCCCATTATGAGCACGTTTCTTTGGAAAGGACGGGGCGGGCCGAAGAGAGCGCTCGAGTCACACTCTCACCACCCCCAACACACATTTTTTTTTTTTAACTGCATTTTTTATTTATTCGTCAACCTCTGGGCAAACCCAGCAAAACCTTCCAAATCACAACTGTTTGAGAAACCGGTTGTTTTCAACTTTGCGAAACACAACTTTTGCTGCAGCCACGAACCTACGTGATCCCAGCGGGATCGGCTTTCATTTGTCTCCTCTGCCTGAAATTGATGGCCCCCACTTTAACACGGCTGCTGCCCCTAGCCTGTTCTGCTGCTGCTCTCCAGCCGCCTGTTGCTTCTCTCCCCCTTCTCCCGTTTTTCAGCTTTTCTTTTCTGGCAAGCGCCAGAAAGGGAAATAACTTCCATCCACCTTAATTTCAAGCATTCAAGTGTAGGTTTCTTTCTTAGAGGGATGTTTGCTCGTTCCTTTCCCAGCCCCAAGTGGGTGTTGGGGCGGGGGGGACGATTTCGTGCAGTTTCTTGGTGATGAGGTAATGAGTTCCAGATTTCGGGACAGAGCAGGGTGCACGCTGAAACCACAAGGTTAGTCTGAGTTCTGATGTGAAACTATTTCGGTTTTTTAATTCCCCCGGCCTCCACCCATTCACGCTCCCCCAAAAAAGGGGGCCGGCTGGTTTTTAACTCCCGAGGGTTGGCGAAGCTCGACTGAGGGGACCAGAGGAGGGGCTGGAAAGAGGCAAAGGGGAAGGGGACCGGGAGCGGAAGGGGTCCCCTTCCCGGTCCAGGGCCTGTCCCCGCGGGGCAGCGGCTGTCCCCCTGCTCCAAGCAGCGCCGCTTTCCCCTCAAGGCTGTGGGACCGGCCAGGAGCACCATCAGGCGTCCCAGAATGGCCACAAAGTGGGTTTTTCCAAAGAAAGCTGATTCCTCGAATTTCTTAGGCTTTTCCAACTCCCGGCGGCCCTTCCCTCCCCCTCTCCCCCGGGGCGCAGGGTCCTCAAGGCTGCGGCTGGCCCGGACCGCTCGCTCCGGAGTTGTTTACCGGCCCCGCCGGCCGAGGGTTTGTTCCAGCTCCCAGAGTCTGTCTCTATAATTAAACTCTTTTTTTAATTGTCGGGTTGAAACGTCATTTCGGGGACTTTCCAAGGGTGAGGGAACCGAGGGGAGGGAGCGAGTTCCTTAACCCTTCGCTGACCCGGTGTCCCCGCCGCGGCTGGCCGGGGTGGGGTGAGGGTCCGAGGGCGGGAGCCGACCTGCCCCAGCCCAGACGTGCTCTGCCGGTGTCCCGGGCAGCGAGCCCCGACGGGGCAGGAAGGCCGAGGCGAGGCGAGGCGAGGCGGCGCGGCCGACCCCCACCAACTTCCCGGGGCAGTCTGCCCTCGGCTCCTTACCCCGCCGTGCCCTGGGTGGCCGCCGCCTCACCTGCACTGCAGCCTCCGACCAGGAGGCGGTGGGCCGGCTCCTCAGTCCCGGGCCCGACTTCCGGGCCCTCCCAGTGCGCCGGGAGCGTCCCTTCCCGGGGAGGGGCGGCCCAGGTATTTTAGCTTGGGGGTGGGGTGGGATGTTCGGTTTTGTGCCGGGGGAAAGTGAAAGTCCTCGGAGTAAAGTAGGCGCTGCGGATGTACATATTCAGCGGCCTATCTGGACCCCGAGCGCACCTCCAGGCAGGTGAGAGTGCGGGGCACTGGGCCGCGGAACCCCCCATCGTTAGGCCTAGTCACCGGCGTCAGCAGGGGACCACCCTCCCCGGAGCCCTGCAGTGTTGCACTTCCTCTCAGGCTTCAGGTCTTACTCCTGGAGTCCCCTGGTTTAAAGTTTGGAATGCCGATTTTTCGGCCCAGATGGGGCCGGGAAACTGCATTTTTGGTAAATTTCCATCTCACGACCCCATAACACTAATGTTTGAGAATCAGTGAGCCAGGACATTGAAGTTAAACAGTCCTGGATCCAAATCTTGGCCATTTTCTAGCTATGTGACTTTTCGAGTCACTGACCAAGGCCTCAGTTTCTTCATCTCTGAAACAGGAATTATGATAACTGCCTAAATTTGGCTCATAAAGTGCCTAGAGTTATGCCTCACTGAAACCCTCTATACACCATGTTGTTGTATTGTAAACTAAGCCATTTGGCAACCGTTATTACACCACAAAACAAATTCTGGGGCTATTCACTTGGCGAAGGATTATTCAGTGAAGACTTAACATATTAAATGGTCAACTGACAACTTTTAAGTTTGATCTGTGTCACTCTCTAGCCTCCACCCCCAGCCCTGGACAAGGCTGGCCCTGATGCCTGGAAATGGGGAGAGGGGCCTAGGCTTGGAGCCTGGAGAGAATAAGGTGGGTCAGGGTAGGGTGATGTTGATCTGTTGCCCATCTGAAAAATACCTGATTATTGACACAAGTATTTCTGACAACTACATCACTGGAGCCCTGTGGATAGTCCGGAAAAGCCACACTGTCCTATCTCTCAAAGTCCTCAAGCCCCTGGAAGAGCTTAGTGGATATTACTGAGCTGCCAGTATTCTCCTGAACAAGGCAGAGGTCTCAGGGGAGGGCACTTTAGCGGCACTGCAGGGCATCTGGAATTTTTGGGTTTGGGAGCAGGCTGCCTCCTGCTAGGACTACTGAGAATTCAACCCCAGGACTAGCATTGCCCTGGGGAGTCTAATTGCCTAGGTCTCTGCAAGATGTTCCAACTGTCAGTTATCAGGCTAGCCCACAGCTACACCTCTCCACATGCCTTAACCTGGGCCCCACCTAGAACCGTCCGGCAGAATCTGACTCTCTTACTCCAGCTTAGATTTTTTCGCTCCCCATCACCACTTCTCCCACCCTCCAGGGTACTCCCCATGCGCTAGTCCCTTTTAGATGAAAATGACCCATCTTCCTCCTGCTCCAGGGCCTTTGCACATGCAAATCCCTCTGTCTGAATCAACCTTCCTGTAGCCCAAGTAAATTCTAAATCGTTCTTTAGGACGCAGCTCAAGCCTCACTTCCTCTGGGAAAATGTTCTTGATGCTTTCCTTCCTCACAAAACAGCGCCCCTCCTCTCTCTTAGGCTCTCATGGAATGTTCATTTCCTTCAAAGTAGTTATTTCAGTTTGTCAGTATACATGCACTCCTGTAACTTTTTTTTTTTTTACTTTTCAGTTTAACATACAGTAAAATTGATCTTTATTTGGTGTACAGTTCTATCAATTTTAACTTATGAATTGATTAATGTAACCACCACAATCAGGAAACAGAACAGTTCCATCAGCCCTCAAAAACTCCCTCTTACTATCCCTTTGCTAATTCAGACTTTCCTCCATCTCTAATCCCTGGCAACCACTGATCTGTTTTCTGTCATTGTACTTTTGTCTTTCCCAGAATGCCATATAAATGGAATCATATTGTATGTTTGATTTCACACAGCATATACCATGTTGTTGCATGTATCAAGTTTATTCCTTTTTATTGATAATTAGTATTTCACTGTGTGCTTATACAATTGTTTATCCATTCTCCTGTGTGCTTATTACAATAGTTTATCCATTTTCCTGTTGAAAGACATTGGATTATTTCCAGTTTTGGGCCATTATGAATAGAATTTCAATAAACACTCACGTACAGGTTTTCATGTGAACACAAGTTCTTATTTCTCTAGGGTAAATAGGAGTGAGATTGCTGGGTCATATGGTAACTATATGCTGAAATTTATACATAACTGCCAAATCATTTTCCAGAGTGGCTATACTGTTTTGCATTTCCACCAACAATGTATGAGAGTTTCCAGTTTTTCCAAATCCTCACCAGCACTTAACAGTATTACTATTTTTTGTTTTAGTCATTCTACTAGGTATTTGGTGGTATCTCATTGTGGTTTTAGTTTGCATTCCTCTAATGATATTGAACATCTTTATGTATGCTTATTTGCCATCTGCATATACTGTTTGGTGAAGCATCTGTTCAAACTTTTTGCCTATTTTTTAGTTGGGTCATTTAGTTGGTT
>NW_016107328.1:12069997-12095856 GCF_001604975.1 Cebus imitator
TTTTGGTTACTGTTTGCTTGAAATATCTTTTTCTGTCCTTTTACTTTCAATCTATTTGTGTCTTTAGATCTAAAGTAAGTCTTTTGTAGACAGTATTTAGTTGGATCAGGTTTTCTGTTTTTTTTTTGTTTGTTTGTTTGTTTGTTTTTGTTCTTTTTTGTTGTTGTTGTTATTGTTTTTTAAGATGGGGGTTTCACCATGTTGGCCAGGCTGGTCTTGAACTCCTGACCTCAGGTGATCCACCCACCTCGGCCTCCCAAAGTGCTAGGATTACAGGCTTGAGCCACCGAGCCCAGCCAGGTTTTCTGTTTATCCATTCTGCCAATCTCTATCTTTTGAATGGATCACTTAATTAACATTTACAGTAATTACTGATGAGACGGGACTAAATTCTGTCATTTTGTTATTTGTTTTCTAGATGCCTTAGAGTTGTATTGTTCATCATTTTTTTGCATTACTATTTTCTTTTGCGTTAGTTGATTTTTCCATAGTGAAACATTTAAATTCCTTTCCCATTTTGTTTGGTGTATATACTACAACTACAGTAGTCCTTCCTTTATCCCCCCAGGATATGTTCCAAGACCCCCAGTAGATGCTGGAAACCAGGGGTAGTACTGAATACTATATATACTATGAAAATTTTTTTTCCTTCAGAATTTCATGGATAGAAGATTCATTCTTACTATAGATCTTAGCAATATAAGCATATGATTCTTCTTCCTTGTTGAGAATTTTCACCTTTTCACTTAAAGAAAGCACTTTACTGCTTTTTTTTGGCCTCTCCAAATTGCCAGCATCACTACTCTTACATTTTGGGGTCATTATTAAGTAAAATAAAGATTACTTGAACACAGGCGCTGTGACAACACAGCAGTCAATTAGATAACTGAGATGGCTACCAAGTGACTGACAGGCAGGTAGTGGATACGGTGTGGATACACTGGACGAAGAAATGATTCATGTCCCAGGCAGGATGGGGCAGGACAGCACGAGATTTCATCATATTACTCAGAATGGCATGCAATTTAAAACTTATGAATTGTTTATTTCTGGAATTTTCCATTTAATATTTTCAGACTGTGGTCGACTGTGGGTAACTGAAACTACAGAAAGTGAAACCACAGATAAGGGGGGACTACTGTATTTTCTTTGTGGTTACCATGGGAATTACATTTAACATCCTAAAGTTAAAACACTCTAATTTATAGCAGCTTAACTTCAAAAACATACAAAAATTCTGCTCCTTTACAGCTGCATCTGCATCCCTTTTATCAGTGTCACATAATTATGTCTTTATACATTGCGTGCCCAAAAATATAAACTAATAATTATTTTAAATGTGTTAGTCTTTTAAATTATGTAGAAAACAAATGTGGAGTTACAATCCAAAGTTATATATTAATTTTAGCTTTTTGACTAATAATTATTTTTTAAAGTAGTCCCTTAAGTTATGTCACAAAGTGGAGTTACAAACCACTGTTTCAATAATACTGACTCTTATAATTGCCTTTATTGAGATCTTCATTTCTTCATATGGTTTCAAGTCACTGTCTAGTGATCTTTATTTCACTTTGCGGGATCCTTTGGAGCATTTCTTACAGTCTAGTAGTAGTGAATTCCCTCAGTTTTTGTTTATTTGGCAGTGTCTTCCTTTCTCCATCACTTTTGAAGGACAGTTTTTCCAGATATAGAATTCTTATTTTTTTTTTCCTTTTAACATTTTGAATATATTTGTCCTCTGCCTCTGATCTTTAAAATTTCTGATGAGAAATCTGCTGATAATCTCATTAAGGATTCCTCTAGCTAGATGCAGTGGCTCACACCTGAAATCTATCTACCATTGATAGATTGATAGGCGTTTTGGTTGGTTCCAGGTCTTTGCTGTTGTAAACAGTGCCACAATGAACATACGTGTGCATGTGTCTTTATAATAGAAGGATTTATAATCCTTTGGATATATACCCAGTAATGGGATTGCTGGGTCAAATGGAATTTCTATTTCTAGGTCCTTGAGGAATTGCCACACTGTCTTCCACAATGGTTGAACTAATTTACACTCCCACTAACAGTGTAAAAGTGTTCCTGTTTCTCCACATCCTCTCCAGCATCTGTTGTCTCCAGATTTTTTAATGATCATTCTAACTGGCATGAGATGGTATCTCAATGTGGTTTTGATTTGCATTTCTCTAATGACCAGTGATGATGAGCATTTTTTCATATGTTTGTTGGCTTCATATATGTCTTCTTTTGAAAAGTGTATGTTCCTGTCCTTCACCCACTTTCGAATGGGTTTGTTTGTTTTTTTTCTTATAAATCTGTTTTAGTTCTTTGTAGATTCTGGATATTAGTCCTTTGTCAGATGGGTAGATTGCAAAAACTTTTTCCCATGCTGTTGGTTGCCAGTTCACTCTAATGACTGTTTCTTTTGCTGTGCAGAAGCTCTGGAGTTTAATTAGATCCCATTTGTCTATTTTGGCTTTTGTTGCCAATGCTTTTGGTGTTTTAGTCATGAAGTCCTTGCCTGTGCCTATGTCCTGAATGGTTTTGCCTAGTTTTCTTCTAGGGTTTTTATGGTGTTAGGTCTTATGTTTAAGTTTTTAATCCATCTGGAGTTAATTTTAGTGTAAGGTGTCAGAAAGGGGTCCAGTTTCTGCTTTCTGCACATGGCTAGCCAGTTTTCCCAATACCATTTATTTAACAGGGAATCATTTCCCCATTGCTTGTTTTTGTCAGGTTCATCAAAAATCAGATGGTTGTAGATGTGTGGCGTTGCCTCCGAGGCCTCTGTTCTGTTCCATTGGCCTATGTCTCTGTTTTGGTACCAGTACCATGCTGTTTTGATGACTGTAGCCTTGTAGTATAGTTTCAAGTCAAGTAGCGTGTTGCCTCCAGCTTTGTTCTTTTTGCTTAGAATTGACTTGGCTATGTGGGCTCTCTTTTGGTTCCATATGAAGTTTAAGGTGTTTTTTTCCAGTTCTGTGAAGAGGGTCATAGGTAGCTTGATGGGGATAGTGTTTAATCTATAAATTACTTTGAGCAGTATGGCCATTTTTGTGATACTTATTCTTCCTAACCATGAGCATGGAATGTTTTTCCATCTGTTTGTGTTCTCTGTTATTTCCTTGAGCAGTGGTTTGTAGTTCTCCTTCAAGAGGTCCTTTACATCCTTTGTTAGTTGTATTCCTAGGTGTTTTATTCTCTTTGTAGCAATTGTGAATGGCGGTCCGTTCTTGATTTGGCTCTCTTTAAATCTGTTATTGGTGTATAGGAATGCCTGTGATTTCTGCACATTGATTTTGTATCCCGAGACTGCTGAAGTTGCTTATCAGTTTAAGGAGATTTGGGGCTGAGATGATGGGATCTTCTAAATATACAATCATGTCGTCTGCAAATAGAGACAATTTGACTTCCTCCTTTCCTAATTGAATACCCTTTATTTCTTTTTCTTGCCTGATTGCTCTGGCTAGAACTTCCAATACTATATCGAATAGGAGTGGTGAGAAAGGGCATCTTGTCTAGTGCCAGATTTCAAAGGGAATGCTTCCAGTTTTTGCCCATTCAGTATGATACTGGCTGTGGGTTTGTCGTAAATAGCTTTTATTATTTTGAGATACATTCTGTCGATACCTAGTTTATTGAGAGTTTTTAGCATGAAGTACTGTTGAATTTTGTTGAAGGCCTTCTCTGCGTCTATTGAGATAATCATGTGGTTTTTGTCTTTGGTTCTGTTTATGCGGTGAATTACGTTTGTAGACTTGCGTATGTTGAATGAGCTTTGCATCCTCAGGATGAAGCCTACTTGATCATGATGGATAAGCTTTTTGATGTGCTGTTGCAGTCAGTTTGCCAGTATTTTATTGAAGATTTTTGCATCTATGTTCATCATGGATATTGGCCTGAAGTTTTCTTTTTGAGTCTCTGCCAGGTTTTGGTATCAGGATGATGTTGGTCTCATAAAATGATTTGGGAAGGATTCCCTCTTTTTGGATTGTTGGAATAGTTTCAGAAGGAGTGGTACCAGCTTTCTTTAGTATGTCTGGTAGAATTCGGCTGTGAACCCATCTGGACCTGGGCCTTTATTTTTTTGGTTGGTAGGCTATTAATTGCTGCCTCAACTTCAGCCCTTGTTATTGGTGTATTTAGGGTTTCGACTTCCTGGTTTAGGCTTGGGAGGGTGCAAGTGTCCAGGAATTTATCCATTTCTTCCAGGTTTTATTGGTTTATGTGCATAGAGTTGTTTGCAGTAATCTCTGATGGTAGTTTGTATTTCTGTGGAATCTGTGGTGATAGCCTCTTTATCGTTTTTTATCGCACATCTATTTGATTCTTTTATCTTTTTTATTAATCTGGCTAGTGGTCTATTTCATTGATCTTTTCAAAACATGAACTCCTGGATTTATTAATTTTTTGAAGGGTTTTTTGTGTCTCTATCTCCTTTAGTTCTGCTCTTATTTGTCTTCTGCTAGCTTTTGAGTTTTTTTGATCTTGCTCCCTAGCTCTTTCAATTTTGATGATAGGGTATCTATTTTAGATCTTTCCTTGCTTCTCATGTGGGCATTTATTGCTGTAAGTTTTCCTCTAGACACTGCTTTAAATGTGTCCCAGAGATTCTGGTACGTTGTATCTTTGTTCTCATTGATTTCGAAGAATATCTTTATTTCTGCCTTTATTTCATTGATTATCCAGTCAGCAATTAAGAGCCAGTTGTTCAGTTTCCATGATGTTGTATGGCTCTGAGTTAGTTTCTTAATGCTGAGTTCTAATTTGATTGCACTATGGTCTGAGAGACTTTTTGATATGATTTCCGTTCTTTTGCATTTGCTGAGGAGTGATTTACTTCCAATTATGTGGTCAGTTTTAGACTAGGTGTGTTGTGGTGCTGAGAAGAATGTATATTCTGTGGATTTGGGGTGGAGAGTTCTGTAAAGGTCTATTAGGTTTGCTTGGTCCAGATCTGAGTTCAAGTCCTGGATATCCTTGTTAATTTTCTGTCTTGTTGATCTGTCTAATATTGACAGTGGAGTGTTAAAGTCTCCCACTATTATTGTGTGGGAGTCTAAGTCTCTTTGTAGGTTTTGAAGAACTTGCTTTATGTATCTGGGTGCTCCTGTATTGGGTGTGTACCTATTTAGGATCATTAGCTCTTCTTGTTGCATTGATCCTTTTAACCATTATGTAATGCCCTGTTTTGTCTCTTTTGATCTTTGTTGATTTAAAGTCTAGTTTATCAGTGATTAGGATTGCAACTCCTGCTTTTTTTTTGCTGTCCATTTGCTTGGCAAATCTTCCTCCATCCCTTTATTTTGAGCCTATGTGTATCCTTGCATGTTGAGATGGGTTTCCTGGATACAGCACACTGATGGGTTTTGACTTTTTATCCAATTTGCCAGTCTGTGTCTTTTGATTGGGGCATTTAGCCCATTTACGTTTAGGGTTAATATTATTATATGTGAATTCGATCCTGCCATTTTGATGCTAGCTGGTTGTTTTGCCCATTAGTTGATGCAGTTTCTTCATTGTGTCGATGCTCTTTACCATTTGGTATGTTTTTTGAGTGGCTGGTACTGGTTGTTCCTTTCTATGTTTAGTGCATCTTTCAGGAGCTCTTGTAAGGCAGGCCTGGTGGTGATGAAATCTCTGAGCAATTGCTTGTTCGTAAAGGATTTTATTTCTCCTTCACTTATGAAGCTTAGTTTGGCTGGATATGAAATTCTAGGTTGAAAGTTCTTTTCTTTAAGGATGTTGAATTTGGCCCCCACCCTCTTCTGGCTTGTAGGGTTTTTGCTGAGAGTTCCACTGTGAGTCTGATGGGCTTCCCTTTGTGGGTAACCCGACCTTTCTCTCTGGCTGCTCTTAGCATTTTTTCCTTCATTTCAACCCTTGTGAATCTGACGATTATTTGCCTTGGGGTTACTATTCTTGAAGAGTATCTTTGTGGTGTTCTCTGTATTTCCTGGACTTGAATATTGGCCTGCCTTGCTAGGTTGGGGAAGTTCTCCTGGATAATATCCTGAAGAGTGTTTTCCAGCTTGGATGCATTCTCTCCATCACATTCAGGTACACCTGTCAAATGTAGATTAGGTCTTTTCACATAATCCCATATTTTTTGGAGGCTTTGTTCGTTTTATTTCATTGAGTTGATCTTAAATCTCTGATATCCTTTCTTCCACTTGGTTAGTTTGGCTATTGAAACTTGTGTATGCTTCGCGAAGTTCTCGTGTTGTGTTTTTCAGCTCCATCAATTCATTTACATTCTTCTTTAAGCTGTTTATTCTCGTTAGCATTTCTTCAAACCTTTCTCAAGGTTCTTACTTTCTTTGCATTGGGTTAGAACATATTTGTGTGAGTTTTTGTGTGGAGACCTGCTGCGCCGGCTGCAACAGCCATGCTGGAGACTCGTCGTGCTTTTCTGCTCAGGAATCTCCTCGTCTGTGGGCAGTAAAAACTTGTTTGGAAATGCGGTGATCACTCACCCTCTATGTTCTCGCTGGGAACTGCACTCCAGAGCTGTTCCTATTCCGCCATCTTGGATCGTCTCCAAGACAGTTCTGTTAAAGTCTTTGTCTAGTAGATCTGCCGTCAGTTCTTTTTCAGGAACAGTTTCTGTTGATTTATTTTTTGGATGGGCCATGCTTTCCTGATTCTTTGTATGCTTTGTGATTTTTGTTGTTGTTGAAAACTGAACATTTCAGTCTAATGATGTGGTAATTCTGGAAATCAGATTCTCCCCTTTCACCAGGGTTTGCTAGGTTTGGTAATTTTTAAAAAAATTATTGTTTTAGGCTGTCTCTGTGCCAACAACCAGCCTGAGGTATAAAATGCAAGGTCTTCTGAGGTCTATTCTGCGCCTATGCCTTTCACTAAGCATGCATTTCAAGTTTTCCCTGTGTATGCAGTTGTTTTTGGATGTCCTAGTCTTTAATGTCTGGTTATGAAAAGGGAAAAAAGAGAGAAATGAAGAGTTGATTTTTTTTTTAAGGGGCCCTTCATCCCTTTAAATTCCCTATAAGTTAGTTCAGGAGATGGCGAGGTGCATGCAACAATGGGAGAAGGTTCAACAGCAATGGCCACCTGCATCATTGTCTACTCCTCTGTTGTTAGAAGCAGTAATCAGAGCACAAATCCCTGATATTTGGAGGACAGGGTCCTTTTGGGCCACCTTGGCTCCTGTAAGCTATGTATAAGCTACTCCAGGGACACATGCACACCTGTCAACCACAGGGTGGGAGGTGGGGGATAGATAGATGCTACTGTTCTAAGAGCTGATATTAACCAAAATTAAACACAAATTACTGTTCAAGCCTCTCCCTGGAATTTGCAAGCCTTCAAAAGACTCCAGAGTTCCAAAATAGTTATATCAGATTCTGCCAGTGCAATTGTTTCTAAGAGGGGAAACATTCCTGGTGCTTCCTACTCTGCCATCTTCCTAGAATCCTCCCCTAAATGTAGTTACTTCAGCTCTATAATCCATTTAGAGTTAGTTTTTATATATGGTGTAAAATTTAGGTTGAGGTTTTTTTGTTTTGTTTTGTTTGCTGTAGATTTTCACTCCCAACACTATTTGTTGAAAAGATTATCATTTTACCATTGAATTGCCTTTACACCTTTCCAAAAATTTAATGGCCATATTTGTAAGGCCTCTTTATTTTGTTCCACTGATTCTGTGTCCATCTCTTCACCAATACTACATCATCAATTATTGTAGCTTTATACTAAGTCTTAAGATGGCGTAATTCCTCCAAATTTTCAATTTTTTGAAATTGTTTTAGCTATTCTAGTTCCTTTACCTTTGCATATAAGCTTCAGAATCAGCTTGTCTATATCTAGGGAAAAAAAAAAAGCCCTACTGAGATTTTTACTGTAAATGCGTTAAATCTATAGATCACTACAGGGAGAATTACTATGTTGAGTCTTCTAATTCATGCACATAGTATGTCTATTTAGGACTTATTTGATTTCTTTAATCAGTGTTTTATAGTTTTAATCTTTTTTTGAAATGGGGTTTTGTTATGTTGTCCAGGCTAGCCTCAAACTCCTGGGCTCAAATGATGCTTTAGCCTCAGCCTCCCAAGTGGCTGGGACCTCAGACATATGCCACCATGCCCAGCTGTTTTACAGTTTTTTTAGCACACTGATTCTATATGTGTTTCATTAGATTTATACCTAATATTTCCTATTTTTTGGAACTACTGTAATTTTTTAAAATATTGGTTTCTACTTGTTCATTAGTTTATAGAAATTTAATTGATTTTTGTGTTTTGACCTTGTCTCCTGTGATCTAACAATGTCACTTTAGTTGTCAGAGGATTTTTTTGATAGATTACTTGGGTTGTTTTTGTTTACTTATTTTCATTTTGTTTTTGTTTTGAGATAGAGTCTCACTTTGTTGCCCAGGCTGGAGTGCAGTGGCACAATCATCGTTCACTGCAGCCTCAAATTCCTGAGCTTAAGCAATCCTCCCACCTCAGCCTCCCAAGTGGCTGGAACTATAAGTACATGCCACCATCCCAGCTAGTTTTTAAAATTTTTTGTAGAGATAGGATCTCACTATGTTTTTAAGGCTGGTCTCTAACTTCTGCCCTCAAGCAATCCTCCTGCCTGGGCATCCCAAAGTGATGAGATTACAAACAGGAGCCCCTGTTCCAGGCCTGTTTTTGTTTTTAAACATGTTGTCTGTAAATAGGAATAACTTAATTTCTTCCTAACTTATGCATTATATTTCATTTTCTTGCCTGATTTCCCCATCCAGGATTTGCAATATGATGTTGACTAGGTATGGTAAGAGTAGGTGCCCTGACCTAGTTCCTGATTTTAGGGGGAAAGCATTCAGTCTTTCATTTTAACGTTCAACATTAGTCACAAGTTTTTGGTAGCCATTTAACTTTTTGACATTCCCTTCCCACTAGCATGTACGTGCTATCAGAGCAGGTTCTCTCTTCTCTCAACTCAACCGCTAGTGCTTAGTGGCTAGCAGACAGTAGGCTCTCAATAAGTATTCATAGGGGAAAAAATGAAGATTTAGTGCTTCCCTACTTTGCCAACTTAGCCAGCCACAATCACTGTCCTGTATGACAGACAACAAGGGGACTTGACTGAATATGCACAGACGTTAGAAGAATAATCTTACATGAAACACCCCAACAGATCCAACTAGGCATTTGCCCCATAGAATTGACAATCTTAAGCTGCAGAGCATTTGTAGATCAGCTTTTCGGCAAGGCATACTGTGTCAAAGCATTTATCTATAAGGAATAGGTGACTGCAGTATAATAGTTATTTTAGATTGAGAATGTTCCATTCCCAAAAGGAATTTAAACAAAAAGCTCTCAGATACGAAAAACAGGGGTTTTCAGGGTAGAGAATCCCACTGCTCTGAAATCTTAGGCCCTCAGACGGGTGGGGTTGTTTCGCTAAATTTATTTCAGCCGCTTATAGAAACAGAAGGGGGAAGAAGGGGGTGGCTGCACACCAGCCCTGGCTCTGTAGTATTAATATCTGCCAGGTCAGGCTTTTATTTTATTTTGGAGGGCTGGGGAGACAGGCAGACAGCAAGAATATCTCACAAATGCATGGCTTTTGCATCGCAGTTTCCTATCTTTCTCCATGTATATCACCCACTGAGAGAGAGAGAGAGACACACACAGAGAGAGAGAGAGAGAGAGAGAGAGAGAGAGGGAGAGGGACGGGATCTGTTTGCTTTCTTTCCGGCACATGTGTGCGTGCAGGGAAACTGGGGTCTTTGTCCCTGGCCCCCATCAGAACCCCTACCCAATACCACACATACCTCCAATGGCTCTATTCCTTGAATGTTAGGGGTCGTTGGATATAAAATCCAGGCCTTTTAAACCTGTTTACCTCTTCCCCAGCTTCCCCAAAGCACTGAACACACTTTCTCCTTAGTCCCTGATACCCAAACCATCTCTTCTGCCAGGCCTACCCCCATAACTAGAAAAAGGATTTTAAATGATGTTGCTTTTTCAAACTTGTTTTTTGCTAAATATGAAATGCTTTACAAAACACAGGTTAATGATCTCCCATAGACTGAAGGGAAACTGAGGCACAGGAGCAAGAGGTAGCAGCAGGTGACCTGCACCTACTGTGAGAGACCGAGATTGATGTCCAGTCCTTGACTGGCTCTCAGAGGTTCCCTGTTGAACTCAGGACTAGAGAAAGCCTGGGCTCGGTATCTGGGGGGTTGCTGCCACGTGGCTGCTGCTGTTTGCTGGCAGAAAGAGGAGACATGCATGAGGAAACTAAGAAATCTGCTGTGCCCAAGACTTTAGTAACTACATGAGAACATGGGGAAGTACTGTGCATGGTGCCCAGCCCATGGGAACCCCAGTGCCAATTTGCTTCCTTGCCTGGGTCACCAAGGAAGGTGGGAGAAAGAGCGTCTGTCCCCTCCTCTCTCTACCCCTGGGGTGGAAAGATAGGCAGGGACCGGTGGGAGGAAGGGTGAACTGGGGCAGATGCTGGGGAGAGGCCCGATATGCAGATTCTCCATGGGGGTCTTGCTCTAAACTGTGGGGTCATCTTCTGGGCAGATCAAGGGACTCACACTTACTAGTAAGCTGTAAAGTGTTCACAGGTAAACCAAGGTGCTATTTTGTCCTAGCATCAGTGAGTTTGCTTTGGAATTATCCTCTACTACTCCCTAGCAAGACCCCAGTATGGCCGACTCCACCCTGGGGAGCTGTTGTTTTGAGAAACAGGAACCTCCCCAGCCAGAGCAGGGATCAGGCAGCTCTTGGAGGGTCGCCATGTGGACAGCCGGCAGGGGAGAGAGAGAGGACGGATCTTTGCCACAGCCCTCTGACTTCTTTAGTGCCGAGTGTCTCCTGCCAACTGCACCGTCCACCCTGGGGTACTGTGGGCCCCCCAAACCAGGGCCTGCTCTTGTCTGACCAAAGGCAACCAGATCTGCTGCAGCTGCTGGGTGAGGAAACAAGCTTTCCCAGAGACCAGGGAAGCAGCTGGAGAAAGATTCCTGCCAGCCCGGGGGTGTAAATATTTATACAACGTGGTGCTGGTGCGTGGGAAGAGAAGGCAGAGGGAGGTGGCAGGAATGAGGAGGCACTGACATGGACAGATTTAAGAGGGCTGCACTTGGGGCCCAGCTAGGAGTGAGGCGGCCCAAGAGGGAACGAGCAGGAGGCTGCTGGAATCCTAATCCCCACCTGAATTCATATGTCAAAGAGGCTGGGTCTTTGCCCCCAGCTCTCCTGCCAGAGTCAAGGGGAGCAACTTGGAAGAACATTCATCACCCATCCCCTAGTCATTCCTTCTGTTGACTACAGCCCTCTATATAGAGCAGGAGGTGCTGCCTGGAATCAGGGACAAACCAAGTCCACAGGGCCTTAGGAGTAAGGGCCTTTGGCCTCCCGAAGTTTATGCTTTTCGGACCTTAAAGGATGCTGGACCCTGAGAGTTGGACTCCAGAGTGGAAGGCTTAGAAAATATAAATAAAATATAAAATGTAAGCAAAGATTTCTCTCAAGCCTTTATATAGCCAACAGCACTTCCCTCAAGTGACAGGGAACACTGTGCACTGGTGAAGATGATGATGAAGAACAGATGGGACCCAGAAAGAGAGCAAGGTGTGCCTACGGAAACAGTCCTCAACCACGATTGCCAGAGAAGGAGGTGGCCACCATCACCACAGGGCCTAGAAAAGATAAGGCAGTCCGGTGGGTATCTACCTGGAGCTCTTGAGCCCCCTCACCCCAAGCTGCCACCCAGCTCTGGGTGTGCCCAAGCAGAGCATTGATCGAGCCGCCCCTCAGCTGTACCCATGGAGGACTGAGGCCCTAGGATGGGAAGCATGCCTGGACCAGTGGGGACAGCCAGATGGACTCCAATCAATTTGCCTCTGACAGCTGGGGAGCAGGGCCCAGGATGCTCCCACCCCACCCCACCACCCCAGACAGGGAGGGGCGTGGTTGCAACTTCTGGGATTTTTCTGCTACCACGCCCATCAAGAAGTGCCACCTGCTTCATCAGTACCAGGGCTGACCCTGAGAGCCTCCCACAGGTGGGTTTGTGTTGCTGCCCAGTGGCCAAGAGTCTTTAATACACTCCACAATTATTGGCCTCTTCTAGCATTCCCCCTGCACCCTCAAAATGCCCACTCGCTAAGGGCGGAGACAGTGGGAAGAAAGGCCCTTCCACTGGAAAAGTGCCTCTATCTCCCCAGTAGACATCTCTGGATGCCCAGGTCAACTTCAGCCACTGAGTGAGAATCGAAGGAAACCCAGACTCTCCCAAGAGGCAGACCCTATGCTGCAAATTCTTCAAACACAGCACCGAATTTTGCAAGGAATGCATTCCCAGTGGGTGCAACTCCGTGGAGCTCCAGCCTCTCCTGGTCTAACCTGGTTAATCCTCCAATCCACAGCCCAAAGGATGGATTCCATTGCCTCCCTGAGCCATGGAGTCCCAGGCCCACACACTGTGGAGGAGACACCATCTGCCCCCATCCTCAGCCCAGGCCTGGCAGACAACATCAGCCCTAACAGGGAGAGGAGCACTGTCCCCATCCCCCTCCCCAGAAGGACACCAGGGCTGGGAGGAGAATCTTCAGGCGCCCAAGACCTCTTCTGCCTCTGTGGCTCTGCCTGCCGGCTGTGGCCTCTTCCTTGCCAGCTCTGCTTAAACAGATGAACAAGAATAAAAGCTGTGTGGCCCAAGGAAAGCTTTAGGGAAAAGAACTGAAACTGAAAGGGGGGAAAAACACCAAAAACTTTAAGAAATGGGAGAGGATGAGAATTCAAGAAACAGACAAATCATCCAGGAATCCAGATGTAAAACAAGGCAGGCCAAAAGAAAAGAAAAATTATGCTAAGAAGTCAGAGTGAGATGGGGAAGGAAGCTGAGAATGATAAAGACTAGGGGGCCAGTTATAAATATTCTGAAAAGAGAGAAGAATATCAAAGCAAACAACACCCGAAAAAATTTTTTCAAAAGACCCAGGAGAGAAAAGGAGGCAGCAGTGAATTGAAAACAACTGCCCTGATCCTCAATCAAATCCACTCAGTAATGTTCTTGGTGGCAACAACTGAGTCTTAGGGCTTTTGTGTGGGTTTCAGACTTTTCCTAACATTGAACAAGAACAGTCCTAGAAGAGCAAGCTTTCCTTCTTGCCTTTGTGTTTCCTACAATTTTCCCACCTCACCCCTACTATTAGCCTTTTGTAGAGAAAAGGCTAGTCTTCCTGCGACAAGGCCAAAAACCAGTCCAACTCACCCCAGAGTAGGGTGGCTACCATCATGGTGTCCTATGGCTGGCTCACTGGAGAATGTGAGCAGGAGCCCTGTGCCAGGAGAAGAATATTAGGTTTGAGTAGAGCTGTGTGATCAGCTTTTCATCTTCTGGAGAGAGCTCTGGCCCAGCCACCTCTCTGTGGATAAGGGCTCATCTAACCCACAGACACACCAATCCTGGAAAAACAGAGGTTCATGGCAGATTGGCCTACCCACCTCTATGCAAAGCCAGAAAAATCCCAGCAAATGCAACTTTTGTTAACAACTTAGATGATTTAAATTAATTTCCACGTCTTCTCAAGGGAGCCTAAAGATAGCCACAACCATTGTTCTGGTTGGCAGACAGCTTCTTGAAGTTCAGCGCCTCAATGTCTTGTGTCCATAAACCCCACAAAAACTTGTGGAAGATGCTGGTCCCTTGCTGGCTTGGCTTCTTTCAGCCTTCTAATTGTTCTCTGTCTTCTGCGATTCTGTTGGTGCCTCCCTTCTCTGTGACTGCTTTGGGTTTTCCAGTTTCCTTACTTAAACCTCTATACTCTTCATTTCCCTAAGGGAGCAGGAGCTGGGAGAAAGCTGAAGCAAACCCAGGCAAAATTGAGAAGCAAAGAAAGTAACAATGTGGGTGTTGGGTTCAGTGCCCAGCTGTGCAGTGCCCAGGCTGTCCTCAGTGGGTGAGGCAGGCTCCCCGTAGATAGGCGGCGCACCAAGCATGTTCTACTGCAACTCCAAAGTTCAGCCATGGTCTGAGCTCTGGTCAGCTGGGACAAGGAAAATGGTACTCATGCCAGCCCATCTCTCTCCAAAAATTCTTATCTACTTGACCCTGATACTTCTGTACATTCCAAAAGTAACATTTCTTTTCTATCCAAAACTGAGAGGTGACAAAAAGTACAGGATGAATGCCTAGGTTGTGGCCTTACACACTCAGCTTCTTGCCGTCCCTCCTAACTGTCAACCTGACACAGTCATATAATCTATGACTCACACTATTCTTTAACCATGAAAAAAGACAAACCAGGAAATTACAAGCTGAAATACCTAAAATGCAGTCCATTCAACTGAACTAATCTCCTAATAAGTGTGTGTATATTGAGAAGTCATGCTCTATCTGTTCTGAAAGATGTGGAAATTTCCGGAAAAGTGCAAGGTGACAGCAGATCCCACCTTGTCAAGATTTGTCCTCAAAAGGATAAGTGCCTGATCTTGGGCTGAGCTGCCCAGCAGTTTGTTAAAGGAGTCTTAAGAACTGGGAACCAACATGTTGGCGTGGAGCACACCAACTCGATGTTCAGGCTGACCATGTTCAAAGTCTGGCACTGCCCCCACCTAGGCAAGTGGAGGACTCACCTACCTCCCTCAGTCTCCTCCGTTGTGAAATGGCAATGACAACAATCCCCATCTCCTGGGGTTGCTGTGAGGACGGATGAGCAAAGCACTTGGCACTCTCTTGATGTGTATGAGCTCCCCCTCCAAAAAAAAGGAACCCAGTCAACTTTTGTTGTATGTTAAGCAGCAACTGGCAAGACCAAGAAGAGCCCTGGAGGCTCCATAAAGTGGGATTCCATAGAGCCACTGGACCTTAGTCAAGTATCCCAAGCAAGAGCGAGGAGAGCATCCCAGAGGAGGCCCAAGCAGCTGGCGGGTGGAGCGCTGGCGGGGAAAATCAAGGACAGCACTGGCAGCCAGGGCGGCTGTGTGGGTGGCAGGACGCAGGGGGCTGCACTCCAGTCTCCCTGAATTAGCTCAAGCTGGCTGCATCCCCACCCTGGCATGTGTGCATCCTTCTGTGAAACGGAGCCCACATTGACCTAGCACCCAGTATGTGCAAGGTGCTGGCTGAACAGGGAGCTGCAGTGGGAGATTTCAGCATGATCATTGCCTCAGAGACTTAATAACTGGGTGTTTCTGCCCAGATTCAGAAATCTGGCCTTTTATGAGCTGGATTGAAAGGAGATGACCAAATGCTGAGAAATTCTTATTTGGGGGCTGATTTTTTTTCTTTTAGTAAGTGGAAAATCAAAGAGTTTAAAAGTGTTTTTAGACAGCTGAACACCAATTCAATCTTGGTAATGTTTAGGGGGTATTATTAATTTTTAGGTGGAATAATGATAATGTAGCTAAGTTTAACAAGAGTCTATTCTTTGGAGATATTGAATGAACTTTTTTTTTTTTTTTTTTTTTGAGACGGAGAGTCTTGCTCTGTCCCCCAGTCTGGGGTTCAGTGGCGTGATCTTGGCTCACTGCAACCTCCATCCTAAAACAATTCACCTGTCTCCTGGTAGCTGGGACTACAGGCGCATTCCACCACGGCTAATTTTCATATTTTTAGTAGAGACAAGTTTTTACCATATTGGCCAGGCTGGTCTCAAACTCCTGACCTCAAGTGATCCACCCAACTCAGCCTCCCAAAGTGCTGGGATTACAGGCATGAGCCACCACACCTGGCCCAGAATGAACTGACAGATGAAATAATATGATGTGATATATAGGATCGACTTTAGAATTGTACAGGCGGTAGGGAGGGGGATGGTGGCACTAATGAGCAGATTTGGCCATCAGTTGGTGATGTTGAGACTGGGTGGGCACATGGGGTCCGTCAAATTACTCTGTCTCCTTCTGCATATAAATTTTCCATAATAAAATGTTTTAAGTTCATAAAAACTAAAAATGTTTTAACTCAATGATTCTTGTATTACTAGCTTTTGCAATACAATATTTACTTCCTATAGACACATGTCCTTGGACAAGAAATGCAGCTATGGAAAAACCTGTTGGGAGCAGGGGAGGGCTGGAGAGCAGATGGACACCCCCACCCGAGGGCAGCCCTCCCCACACTTCTGTGGGGACCAAGAGTGGGGTCCTGCCCCTCCGGGCCTCTTGGGCTGGAAAAGCGCAGACAGAGGGACTGATGTCCATTTTGACACTGCTTTTAAGCTCAGTAAAAATTACTTTAAGTTTGCTTTTAATGTATTTTTAAAGCACAATGAACTTTTTTTTTCCTCAGCAGAAAGCCATCATAGCCAGGTGGGCAAGCTACTCAACCTTTCTAACCTCACTTTTCACAACAGGAAAGTGGGGACACTTACACATACCCTAATTCCCAGGGCGTGAGGGTGAATGTGACCAGTGTGTCGAGGGCCTCACATGGTAAGAACTGTAACAGGGTGGGTCTGATACGTGGTTTTTTGTGGCTGCTAAGCCTCTGAGAGGACCACAGGAGAGCCACCCCATTGTGAGCACCCCGTTTGAATCTGAATGGTTTTCTTAAACATTTAAGTTAAACAAAAATTAAGGCACATATCCTCTGAAACCCCTTTGGGCCAAGTACCCTGCTGGGTGTCAAGCCACGGCTGAGGCCCCCAGCCAGAGGAGCTGCCCAGGCTCTGAGAAGAACAGGGCAGCTGGGATGGAGCCACCACAGCTCTCTCTAGTTGAAGAATTAGTTGGAAAATGAAGAGTAGGGGACTGCCCACTCCTGTCCATGGCTTTGAATGTCAAAATGCACCCCCAGAAAGTAGACCTGCAGACCAACCCTTCCCAAAGATGGGGTTCAGAGTGCTCTAGACAGACAGCAGGCAACATCTCCCAAAAAGGAGCTGAGTCTCAGACAAGCAGTCCATGGAGGCCTCCAGACACCACGGGCAACACAACGTCCCTTCACCAGTGTGAAGGCCCTGCCAAATGGCTGTGCAAAGGTGGCTGGGCAAGAGATACAGTTCCAAGAAGAAATCAAGGAGCCATGGCACGCAGAAGGACTCCCAGGAGAGGCAAGTGGCCTGCACAGCCAGTTCATGCCCCCAGACTGCTGGGTGGATGGCTTCCTGCAGACAAGCTTCAGTCAGAAGAGGGTGTTTGTGACTTTGGGTGACAAGACTGGAGGAGACAAGGGAACCTAAACAGGTGGTCATCCAGCCCACTGTCAGAGCGGCCACACCAAGTCTTTGGGTTCTTGCTCTAAGTCTCCTACCAGCCAGATGAAGGGATAGAGGATTCACATCCAGCCACATCTTGACACCGCTGATCCTGGAGGAGGAAGGATGGAGCATGGCACCTCCACCTGCTCCCTTTTCTTGCCTAGGAGGAAACAAGAAAGGAGGCCGGAGAGCCCAAGACAAAGTTCGAGAATGTTCTCAAAAGGTCCTTGGGCTTTGGGACCTTCACAATGCATTCATGAGATTATCCTAAGCTTCTGAAAGCCCCCTGGCTCCAGAGAAGAGGGCAGTCTCTGGCTACTAAACGTTGAGTGCAGCGCCTAATGGCACACTAGAGCCAGAATGCCTGGGTTCAAATCCCAGCTCTGCTATGTATTAGCTCGGTAACATTGGGCAAGGTACTTAACCCGTTTCCTCCTCTGTAAAATGAGGATAACTATGGCCCTACAGGACAGAGTTGTTGCTTAGATCAGTAGAAAACCCTCAATTTAGCAAGGGGCCCTCCTCTGCCCAATGGGATGTGCTACTACTGACCCCATGGGGTTCTGGAAGAAATCAACATGCTACAACCACGTGGGAATGCATTTGAAGGAAGTGGAAAGTTTTCACAGAAAGTAGCCCAGAGACATGCACAGAGTGCTGCTCTCAGCTCAGACCAGAAACCCCAAAGATTTGTGCCACTGTCAGAATGCAGCTTTCTGGAGTCTACCAGGCTACAGGGCTCCGTGGAGTCTGGAATAGAAATGGGTTTACCTAGTCTTCCCCTGGAGTGGTGGCGAGGAAAGGTGATACTTTGAGGCTTTGTGCAGGACAAGCAGGGAGTATTGCTCAAATCCAAGCCGGCTGCCCTGTGGGGGACACAGGCCCACGCCAGCAGGCCTGGGGAGAGCCACTGCCTGCTGAGGTGAGGCCGGCACCAGCTGGTTTGAGGAGCCCACCTCTATCTCAGAGCTGGACTGGGCTTCCCGGGATGGGGAGGAAAGGGTTAAGCCGGCTCGGGCTCTGGAGGGAAAGCACTCGCAGCTATAAACAGAAAGCCCAGGGAGGGAGGGGGCTGACACAGGATGTGGCCAGGGCTCGAGCTGTCTGATTATTAACTTCACTTTTATTTGGAGGGGGATTCGATTCTCTGTTTTACTTCCCATCAAGGAAGTGAAAGCCCAGGTCTCAGAGGGGCCTGGTTTCAAATTGTTTTGTCACAGCTCATTTATTTTTCCTTTTAAATAAATAAACAAAACCACCTCTTTGTTTTCCCCTTAATGAGCATTCAGCAAATCATCTGTGGGTGAGGCATGAACGGGGTTTTCTGGAGTCCTTCATGGGAGAAGTTTGGCTTATTATTTTAAAAGGAAAAAGCAAAGATCTAGCTCCAGGCTTCTCGAAGACTGTCAAGGCACTTTCTCTTTTGCCTCCTCTGAGATATCCACTTGGACCAGCGAGGGGTCTGAAATCACAGCCTCAAGCCAGGCCAAGGCCCCAGGAGCTTCCTTGGCTGGACCCTGGGGCTGGACCCACAGCCTGCCATCCCATCTGACAGGCCCTGACACCAGGCCACGCAGAGGAAGCACCCGGCACCGGCTCAGTTGTTTGGGCGCAGACCCATGGCTCTGCTCCTACGGCACCCTGACATGTCTACTAAAAATAACTTAAAGCACTTAAACACACAAAAGGATTCCATTACAGGTTTAAGAAAACACCATTACATGTTCCTTTTGCTCAAGGTTCAAAACGTTGGGAACTTGATTTCAACACAAAATTCGTATCAAAACCCATTCAATCCCATGATCCCCTTGCAACAACCTTTTCCTGAAAGACCTGCACGTGGCACCCCAGGGCCAGTATCACAGGGTCCCGACCCTCACGGGGTCTCATAATTCAACAATTCAGTGAGGGAGGATGCAGCGACAAAGACTGTAAGGAAAAAGGAGAGTTTACAGCAGCAGCTACTGCTACTCAAGGTGGGCAGAGAAAGGAGCAGGCAGATTTTGCTGGAAATTAAAAGGAGAAATCCAGGAAGGCTTCCTGGTGGAGGTGATCTTTAAGCTGAACCTTGAAGGACTGACACGATGAACGGATGTTCTGGAACCTGAGAAATAACCAAGTGCCAGAGAGACAGCATCCATGTATGAACTGCGCTAGACAGAGACAACAGTGGGGCCTGGGGCTCCTCAGAATGGCATCTCAAGTCCCCATGGTGGACAGGGACTGGAATGCTTCGGCCGTCTGGAGTCAGCTCCGTGGTGCCAGTCCCTGACCTCTGGCTTGGAGACTGGTGTGCCTCTTGAGCAAGCAGATACTACGCCTGGTCTTGGACCCTGTCACTTGCCTGCCCCACAAAAACCTGCTGACCGCTGTGACCCACTTTAACGGCCTCTGACTTTCCGCTCTTCGAATATGGGGCAAAAAGAAGGAGGGCGACTGAGGCCTCTCAGTACATTTGAGGCTCAGAGGCTCAGGCCTGCCTTCGCAGCGGCTACTGGAGTGGCGCTTCCCAGCACCCCGGGGTAGCTGCCAGGGTCCAGAGCGCTCCCGGGCTTCTGCGATGCCCCCGCACTCCCGCGGCCGAGCTTCGCGGTCGGGCTCTCCCGTCGCCTCCCCGCAGCCCGCTCCGCCGCGAGCCAGCACCTAGCCGGGCCGGGCGCGGGGCCCGGGCGAGGCCGCCAAGATGGCCGACGCGCTCCGCAGCGCGCGGATCACGCGGGAGGGCTGCCCTTGGCCTCCCGGGAAGCCGCCAAGGTTCCGCCGCCCTCCCTGGCGCTCTGCCCCGGCCGGCCTGCTGGGATCTCCTTCCCGGCGCGCCCTTCAGCTCCCGGGGCCTCGCGAACCTTCCAGGCCCGAGGCCATCCAGACGCGCGCACCAGGCCCGACCCGGGAGCGGAAGGCGCGACGCAGCCCAGAGGAGAGACAGGGGCCGGGGCTGCTCGGCGGCTCGGAACGCGAGGGGCGCGTGGGCCGAGGCTGCTGCCGGAGGCTGCGGCGTGGGACGAGATGCTCAGGGCCTGGCCTCCCGCGGCCGCTGTCTCCCGGAAGCCCGCGGAAGCGGCGCGATGGACGTGGCCACACTGCCCTCCAGTGGCCAGCCCGCCGAACGACACGCCTGGGCGCCGTTTGGGGGTCGGGGTGACGTGTCCACGCTCTGCCTTTTGCTCCATTTGAAGGTGGGGTTTGCTCCTCCGTGGTTCCTCTTACAGGCCGCCAAAGCTGCCCTCTGCCACAGTGCACACTGACCCAACAGCAGGTTTGCCGCCTTCGGTGGCTCTCAAACTTCAGTGTGCACAGGAATCCCCTCCCCCGGCCCCCGTCCTCCCCTTGACAATTCTTTCAGACCCGGATGTTCCCCAACTAAGTCAGAGAATTTGCATTTATAGCAAGTCCTCAGGTGATGCTGAGCTGCTGGCCCGCTGGAGCCACATTCCGAGAACCACTGGCTCGGCTCACTCTTTCTGTCCTGGGGTTTCTGTCATCCACTCATTCAATGCAGAACATGACTTGCTAGGCACGGAGGCCGAGTGGGCAGAACAAATTTCCCGCCCTCGTGGAGCTTAGTCCGAGGAGACAGACTTGTTTCAACAAATCACCTGTAAAGAAATGCAGGATTCCATTTGAAAAGGTTTTCAAATTCCTGTGAAGGAAAAAAATAAGGTGCTCAGAGAACACATATAAATGGGGCACTAATTTAGCTTTGGAATGGGAAGGTTCTCAGGGAAGACCTCTCTGATGAAACCTTCAAGCTTAGGCCAGGAGGAGGAGGGATGAGGTCCTGAGGGGAATGGGGAGGGACTGGAGCGGGCAGGCCGAGCAGGTGAGGTGCAGACAGACCCTGGCTGTAGAAGCAGAGACTGGCAGGGGCAGGCAGGGGATCAGAGCCTCCTAGGCCCATGCCTCTGGTCCCCACAGAGCTGCCTCCACAGAAGGGCAGCATCCAGGGGAGAAGAGGGCCTGGCTGCTCAGACTGTAGCCAGCCCCTCAGCACCAAGAAGGGTGCTCCACCTTCAGGAACCCCAGCCAGGTGCCCACAGCCCACAAACTTCTCTTTGCCTGAACAGATTTACATAGGTCCCTTCTGTAAGGCCTGAAGGACAGTCCCATTTGATGGAAGCAGGTCTGCTGAGTAATGATGAGTGAACGTGATGTTACCATCTACCCATCAATGCCCTCAGTGTGCCATCTCCTCCCTTCTGCAGGTCCAGGATCCAGTGAGCATTCGTAAGCACCTACTATGCGCTCTGCACCAGGATCACTGCAGTGCTGTGTGAGACATGGCACAAAGGGGCCAGCCGGCCCTCGGAGGCTCCAAGCACCCTGGAGGGCAGGTAAGTGGAGTCTACCCTCCCGGCCCCAGTCTCAGCTCCAGCCTGATGTGTGCGCTCCTACCCTGCCCAAATGTCCCTGGGGCCGCTCTTTGCAGTTGGGCCAGGCTGACAAATGGCAGCCGGCAATTCTAGTGTGCAAATGCTTCTTACTTGGTATCAACACCAGCTTGATGGCAGGGGGTGGGATGAGCACCAACCACTGCTCTTTATCCCTCGTGCTCCAACAAGGAGGTACCATCCCATTAGTCCTGTTCCCTGCTCAGTCCCTTCTGTCCCCAGTTTTCACATCTGAGAAGTGTGGAGCGGGGAAGAGTTATGTTAGATGCTCTCCAAGGGTTTTTGGACCATGTCTAGCCCACCAGTGCTCTGTGGGAGAGATGGACAAGAACAGCCCTGCCCACTGACCCCATGACCCTAGCGTTATGCAAAGCAAGGCCTTTGGCATTAACGGACTCCAGGTTGGGGGACGGGAGAGGGGAGCCGCTAAAAAACGATGTGCAACTTTAGAATCAAATCAGTCCAACTCTGTTCCTGACTCTGTGATCACCGGCAAGTGGTTTTTAATCTTTCTGAGCCTCAGTTTCCTCATCTGAGAGATGGGAATCCCATGATACCTATTTCATGGGGCTGTTCTGAAGATTACTGATAACAGCTACCACTTAGCAAGTGCTTGATCCGTGCCAGGCACCACACTGAGAGCTTCCCATCCACTCCATGAGGGCATGTGCAGAAGTGCTGGCCCTGTGCCAGCAAAAAGTAGGGCTCCACATGGTTGTTATTCTATGACAGCCCTCCTGCTCTGCATAAATATATTTAACAGGCAAAGGCTTCGTAAGCCCTTGGCACATAGTAAGCACTCAATAAACAGTGGGCTTTATTACTAGCCAGAGAGAAGGGACTCTTGTGAGGAGGTCCTACAGAAGGAGAAATATGGAGGAGTGGCTGACCCAAGATGATGGCTCACACACCTCTCCCAGGAGGGTCAGCCCCATGCCTAGCTAGGCAGTTCCCTGGCTAGGACTAGGACGGCAGCTCTTACTCACTCTTCCCAGAGAGTAGCTAATTAGCCTCCCAGCAGCCAGGAGCTCCCCAGATGAAAGGTGCTTAATACAAGCTCAAGGCGTAACCCCCATATTTATAACTAAGGTTCCCTGGGGTGAGGAAGGCCCCAGGGCAGAGAGACAGGCCAGATCAGGGCCTCGCCTTGTTTATGACGGAGGTTCCCAGGGAAGAGAGCCGGCTGGGGTGGCTGTGAGCCTGAGAAAGGGCTCTGGGTGGTGGGTGTGGGCTGCAGAGGGAGCCCCTCCCTAGGAGTGGGCGGGGCCCAGTGGCAGAGGAGGCAGAGTGAATGCTTCAGGGCCCAAGCTGTCTCCCAGAGTGGGAGCTCCAAGGTCAGGAGACAGCCTAGGATAGGGTAGATCAATGTGAGGCTCTGCTCCTGGGCTGCCAGGTCAGAATTCCAGTTTTGCTATGGCCATTCCAAGTCCCAGAGCCTCAGCTTCCTCATCTGTAAAATGGGGATAATGGTAACATTGACCTCACAGCTATTTACTGACAACACTTAGTACAGACAGGACCTGGCACCCACTATGTAAAGAATGAGGATTCATGCATTTGTTCATTCAACAGATATGTATTGAGCACCTGCTGTGTGCCAGGCACTGGGTGTTAGAAATACAGTCATGAGGCCGGGTGTGGTGGCTCACGCCTATAATCCCAGCAGTTTGGGAGGCCGAGGTGGGTGGATCACGAGGTCAAGAGATCGAGACCATCTGGTTAACATGGTGAAACCCTGTCTCTACTAAAAATACAAAAATTAGCTGGGCCTGGTGGCGCATGCCTGTAGTCCCAGCTACTAGGGAGGCTAAGGCAGGAGAATTTCTTGAACCCAGGAGGTGGAGGTTGCAGTGAGCCGAGATCGTGCCATTGCACTCCAGCGTGGGTAACAAGAGCGAAACTCCATCTCAAAAAAAGAAAAACAAAAGAAATACAGTCATGAACGAAACAGATCCAGTATCCCTTTGATTCTATAGGGAAGACAGACAACAGACACAAGAACCGAGAGCTAGGAAATACACTGCCTGGCAGTGACTGCACTGTGGGAATCGGGTATGAGGATGGGGTCAGGTGCTCGATACAGTGGCGGAAGAGCAGGTACCCAGGCAGATATGGGGAGATTCAGAAATAGTGGGGTTGAAGGGCCAACCCAAAGTGCGCAGCAAACCAGAGGCAGGAGCCTGGGACTGAAGCACAGGAGTCTTCACCCACAGCTGCCACAGCAGCCCTTGCAGCTCCCTCTGCCTCTCACTAAGGGGTGTGCCCAATGAAGCCACCCGCCCTCACCTCCCCCTTGGCTCCAGCACCTGACTCCTGCAGTCTGGAGTCCAGCAAGGCAAGTAACTGACACAGCTCCCGCGTCCTGACAGCTTCCATTCTTTGACATTCACCAGCGTCACTGGCTGAGCTCGGGCTACACGGCCATCTTGTCTCTGAGTCCTCCCAACCAACTGGTGAGGTCCGTAGCAACCCTGTGTTTTTGTTTTGTTTTGTTTTGTTTTTGAGATGGAGTCTCACTCTTCTCGCCCAGGCTGGAGTACAGTGGTGCGGTCTTGGCTCACTGCAACCTCCACCTCTCAGGTTCAAGTGGTTCTCCTGCCTCAGCCTCCTGAGTAGCTGGGACTACAGGCATGCGCCACCACGCCCGGCTAATTTTTTGTATTTTTAGTAGAGATGGGGTTTCACTGTGTTAGCCAGGGTGGTCTCGATCTACTGACTTTGTGATCCGCTGTCTTGGCCTCCCAAAGTGCTGGGATTATAGGTATGTGCCACCACACCTGGCCAACCCTGGGTTTTTTTTTTTTTTTTTTGCCAAGGTGAGGTTCACATAACATAAAATGAAGCATTGTAAAATGAGCACTTCAGTGGAATTTAGTGCGTTTGCAGTGTTGTGGAACCTCCACCTCTGTCTAGTTCCAAAACATTTTTATCACCCCAAAAGGAAACCCATACCCACTAAGCGGTTGCTCTCCTTTCCCTCCTCCCCCAGGCCCTGGAAACCACCTTCTACTTCCTGTCGCTATGGGGTTGCCTGTTCTGGATACTTCACCTATCCAGAGCTTGGGGTCTGACCTCTGTCACTTAACATCATGTTTTCGAGGTTTATCCGCATTGTAACATGTGTTGGTATTGCATCTCCATCTATGGCTAAATAATGTTCCATTGTCTGTAAGCACCCCCATCTTACAGATGAGGAGACAGGCCTGAGGTGCTGAGACTCCCAGCCCAAGTCCACACTGGAGAGACATGGTCTGTGCAAGCCTGCTGCCCAGATGGCCCCATCCTGGCACTGCCATCTGGGAGGAGGCTGCCACTGGGGGCGATGCTGGTCCCGGAATGGTGACCTGACCCCATCTGAGGTTCACTTCTCAGCACAGGTTCACAGGTATGGGTACTCTGGACTCCCAGGCACCCTGCTCCGGCCAAGACCACAGCGTGGCCACAGAGGCCACCTCCTTGGGGGAATTCCAGCCCCTGGCCAACTACAGACCATAGCACTCCCAGGGGTTCAGCCCTTTCTCACAACTGGGTTGTGACAGCTGGGAGGTATTCAGCCCTGGGGTAGCCTGGCGGGCAGGCCAGGTTGGGAACCTATCCCCAGCTGGCTTCCCAAGGCAACATGGCCAGACCCGTCGGGCAAGTGGACCACTCAGGTGGCACACATGTACTGAGCGCCCACTCTATACCAGCCTGGCACCACCAGGCCTCCAAGAAGCTCCCTTTCTGATGAGGATGAGCCACCCCAGAACAGAAACTGGGTGCTGGGGCCAGGACCAGGACAGAGGGGCGCTCCCAAGAATGAGCGCTGGCACTGAGCACAGGGAGCTCCCCGCCGGCAGCACCTGACACAGCACACACCGGGGCTCCCTGGCCTCAGGAAAGTGGGGCTGCCACATCAAGAAGGCCACGACACCAGGGGCCCTGCCAACGTGCAGCCTCAGGTGGAAGGCACGGATGCGGCAGTACGCAGGACCCTAGCATGCCTGTCTGGGGATGCCCACCTCAGCCCACTTGATGGCCAGTTGAGACTCAGTGTGCACCGTCCACGCACCCTGTTCTGACACTGCCTAGTGTCCAGTTATTCATTCATTCCACTCATTCATTTGGGGCCACTCTACTGAACAATGAGGATATAAAGTTGTAAAAACAAAACAAACATGTTGCTGTCCTCTAGAAGCTTAAAATACAGCAGACTGAGAAGGCAACTAGTAATGACCACCTGGCTAGGGGCAAGGAGACCAGAGGCAGGGCCTAGCCCATGGACAGCTGCAGCTGGAGTGTGTGTGTGTGTGTGTGTG
>NW_016107328.1:12096291-12100555 GCF_001604975.1 Cebus imitator
TGTGTGTGTGTGTGAGAGTGAGAGAGTGTGTGTGAGTGTGTGTGCTCACGTGTCCACAGCCGAACTCACCTCCAGACAATTATGCACCCCTACCCGCTCACCCCATCCAACTTCATCCCCACCAAGGCAGGTCTACTCAGTAAGTCAGGCTGAAAACATGAGCCTGGGAGGCTGGGGCTCCTTAACTGCCACCCCCACCTGCACCTCATCCAGGATAAAAGAGGCATTATTCAGCAAGGACATGGCCACTGAAAGTGCCATGGAGGACTGGCCAAGGGGAGGGGAAGGGCTCCCTACAGCCCTTTCCCTGCTGGGCTGAGTTGAATGGCCGTGTACTTACCCAGGCTGGTACAAAGCCACTGGCCCCAGGGCCATCCCCTGATGACACAGCACTTCCTGGCTACCAGTGCATGCTTAGTATGTCACATGCATTCCTTAAACCACTAAGGTTTTACCAGTGACTTACCCAAGGTCACCGGGCCAGTGTGTAGAAAATTTGCATTCTCGTGTAAGCCACTCCAAAGTCCACACTCACAGTTCTAACCCAACCAAGCCAAGGGGCCTGCCACAGTGCTCCCCTGTACACCTCCCACAGCTGCCTGTCTAAGGGAAAGAAGGAAATCCCTTCACACACAGCCCCTGCCCCAGCCGTGCTACAGTCCCTCTCTCTTCCTGTGCCCTAGCTGACCCCCTAGCTAAGTCCACCTTTTGGCATTCAGGGTGCACCTCCTGTCCCAGGGAGCTCCCTGAGGAGCTGGAGGGAACAGTCTGCACTGGGGCTGTGGGTGGAAGGGAAGAGGATGGGGCTAACTAGGTCCTGGGCACATAGGGCCTCACATGGGAAGGAAAACACTCCCTCAAAGGGCCAGATGCTCTCAGCCAGCTCCCACCCCCTGCTGCTGTCACGAACTTCCTTGCAGAGAGGGGAGACAGCAAGCTAGATCTTCCTCCAGGTGTCTTGGCTGACCTGAAAACCCCAGGGTGCCCTGAAAGAAAGAAGGCCAGGGAAGGAATGCGTGGGAAGGTGGGTGATTGTTGCCCTCCATTCCAGTGTTGAGTGTGGGGGCCATCTGCCCAGGGAGCATAGCCTAGCTGAGGGGCAGGAATGGGCCCCTGCGTGTCCCAGGGGCAGCCCAGGGCCAGATGGGGCTAACTACAGTCCCCATGGCCAGGACATGGCTACTGAGGGGCCCAGTGACCACAGCTATGTTCTCTGGGCTCTGGCTGAAGCACTTTGCATGCGTTAATCCTAAAGCCAATCTTTACAACCTCCCTGAAAGGAAGATGCACGAGGCCCCCGTTTTACACATGAAGAAACTAAGGCTCAGAGATTAGAGAAATGTGCCCATAGCCAGATGGCCAGGAAACAGTAGTCAGGATTCACATCCTTCTGATTCCAAAGGCTTTGCCCTTGACAACTGCTTAGAGCTTTTCTGCTGGCTGTGCCCTGCACTAGGCTGGCACCTAAAATGTTCAGGTATTCACTGGGATGAGGAGGGAGTAGACAGGTAAGGGGATATGTGAGAGGATATGGGGATGAGTGAGAGGACAAGTGAGTGCCTAAGTGAGTGGGTGACTGAGTGGTTGGGCAGTGAACAAGTCAGTGGACAAGCAGACTAATAAATGAATGGTGCGGTGATTAAAGGGCTGAGTGAGAGAGAGGAGCAATAGCTGCTCTGTCAAATGACCTCTGGGAGTGAAGAGGGAATGCGGCTTCTGAGAAATTGGGTGGTCCACTGGAATCTGGCTTACCATGAAGAATAGCCCCAGGTGGTCTCCCTCCCTGGAAAGGCGCTCACCCACAAAGGGACTCTGGAGGCCACAGGGTTTCTGCCTGCCAGACACACACACATTCCATGACCAAGTAATGGGCTGGCCAGGTCAATCATCTCTAGGGCTTTGGGAGCCCCATTGCTTAAGAGGAACCTGGGCCAGGTATCGATCAGCCTACCCCTGCTGGGAGGAAAAGAGGAAAAAGAGATCCATTGCTTCTGCCCAAGGTGGAGGTGGGAGTGGGTGGCCAAGAGGCCCCAACTGCTGTCCTGGGAGGGCAGGTAGGCCTGGCCGGGACAGAGCTCCTTTGCTCTGGCTGTTGGGCCCTAGGGGTCAGTGCCCGCGTCCTGTTTGCCTAAGGGGGTGGATGCAAGGTGGTGCAGATGTGCCTCAGCAAGGGGTCACTGCCATGGACAGGGAAGGCCAATGGGGTAAGGCAGGCTGGACTGGACCCAGGAGTCAGGATAACATGGCATAAAGGGGCGGTGGATCTTAGGGCTGGAGGCAGGGAAACTTAGGGTCTATAGCCCACCAACACCTTCCATAAGGCTCAAGGGGAAGGTAACTGGACCGAGTCAAAGGCAACTCCGTGAGTTAAAGGGCACGCAGAGGAACTCTCCCATCCAGCCCTCAGCCAGCTCTCCAAGGAAGACTGGAGCAAGCCAGGGGCAGGTGCTGGCCAACGTGCTTCTGGAGAACAGGTCCCAGATGCTGCTCAACTTGGGGTCAGAGGAATCCAAGAGGGGACCCCAGAGCCATGCCTGGTCAGGCACAGCCCCTCCTCAGTTGTGAGTTTTTACCCACTGCTCACTTCAGGACTCTGGGCTTGTCATGACATACAATGAGCTGACAGAGGGTATGAGGGCCTCTTGGAGTGGGTGGGGTGCACAGAAAACTGCTCAGCACCTTGGTGTCCTCCCTGTGCACTCAGGCCTTGCATGAGCTGCCTGTCCTGGAGGAAACCTTGAAGAGGACAGACAGCACTGCAGCTCCCTCACCTTTCTGCATAGGGTTCCAGGAAGCTGAGCAGGGCAAATGCTTTCACCACCCTGTTTTGAAAACAAACTGAGTAGGCCTGTTAGCCCCATATCTTCACATGGGGTCCTGGGGACTATACTCCATCCTGGAAAATGCCATAGAGGTCACTTTGGGCACAGGCACAGTGGCCATCCGAGGGGGTGTGTTTAGGGCCGGACACCTTCCGGTCCAGCACAGGCTGTGAGGAGCAGGCAAGTGCCCTCTAGTGGCCTCTCCCGACACAGGTTGCATAGAGCCCCAAAAGACAGCTTGCCTAGGAGCACAGGGACAACCCCAGCCATCTACAGGGTCTGGAAGTGCTGTGCAACTAACACTCAATTTTTTCAAAAGAAAAAAAGAGATAGCTCTACATCAGAAGGTCATTGCAAGATGGCAGAACAACATATATAGCCCTTTGGGATGGCTTTCTGCAAATATTAGTGATAATGACGACGCCAACAAGAGTAAAAGTTATCTTAATCCTCACAATGACCCATGAGGTAGGCCTTATTATTTCTAGTTTACAAATGAAAAAGGGGCTGCCAGGTGCGGTGGCTCATGCCGGTAATCCCAGCACTTTGGGAGGCCGAGGTGGAAGCATCGCTTGAGGCCAGGAATTTGAGACCAGCCTGGTCAAAATGGTGAAACCCCGTTTCTACTGAAAATACAAAAATTAACCAGGCATGGTGGCGGGTACCTGTAATCCCAGCTACTCAGGAGGCTGAGGCATGAAAATAACTTGAACCCACGAGCCAGAGGTTGCAGTGAGCCGAGATCACGCCACTGCACTCCAGCCTTGGCAACAGAGCAAGACTCTGTCTCAAATAAAAACAAAACAAAAAACACAAATGAAAAAGATACAGAACTTGGGTTTCAACTCAGCTGTGATGAGAAACTTGTGCTGGTGTTTAGGCACTCCGCTTTAACTCTTCAGATTTTAACAAGAGGCTATTTCCAACCAAAAGCGTAGCCTTTTCTCTCCTGTCTCCTGCTCCCAAGAGAGACTGCACTGTTGAGGGGAAAGCAGGGAAATGGCTCTTTCACCTCTCTGTGGTAAAAGGATCAATGATAAACTTTTCCTTCTCTTGTTATACTTTACAAAGGACTTTCACCTGTGTTATCTCATTTGCACGTCACACCAGCCCTGTGAGGGAGGAAGTATTAACCCCATCCCACATGTAACTACAAAGATAGCTGTCCACTCAGCTTCCAGCCCTGCATCTATATAAGCCCCATGGGGCCAAACTCAGGTGAAGTATCAATAAATTTAAAAAGATAACTGTCATATAAAGTATCTCCTCGGACCCCAACAGGATGAAGTTAAAAATCAATAACAGAAATATAACTGGAGGCTAGTCATGGTGGCTCACACCTGCAATCCCAGCAACTTGGGAGGCTGAGGCTCAAGATCACTTGAGCCCAGGGTTTGAGACCAGCCTGGGTAACATGCTGAAACCCTGTCTCCACAAAAAAA
>NW_016107328.1:12101107-12119229 GCF_001604975.1 Cebus imitator
GAAATTAAATCACAATATAGCAAAACTTATGAGACACAATAAAAGCCGTGCTAAGTTTGAAATTTGTAGCTACAAATGTTTACATTAAAAAACAAGAAAGATCAATAAATCAACAACCTAACTTTACAACTTAAGGAAGTATAAAGAGAAGAACAAACAACCCAATGCTAGCAAGAAGTAAGGAAATAACTATTAAAGCAGCAATAAATGAAACTGAGAATAGAAAAACAATAGAGAAGGCTGGGCGCAGTGGTTCATGTCTATAATCCCAGCGCCCTGGGAGGCCAAGGCAGGCAGATCACTTGAGCTCAGGAGTCCAAGACCAGCATGAGCAACATGGCGAAGCCCACCTCTACCAAAAATACAAAAAATTCTCTGGGCAGGGTGGTGTGTGTAGTTGTAGTCCCAGCCACTCAGAGGCTAAGATGGGAGGATTCCTTGAGCCTAGGAAGCAGAAATCGCAGTGAGCCTAGATCATGCCACTGCACTGCAGCCTGGGTGACAGAGCAAGACCTTGTCTAAAAAAAAACAAAAACAAACAAACGAAAGAAAAAGAAAAATAGAGAAAAACCAGCAAAACCAAAAGTTAGTTTTTTGAAATGATCAACAAAATTAAACCTTTAGCTAGATGGACTAATAAAAAAGAAAGAAAGAAGCCTCAAATTACTGAAATCAGAAATGAAAGTGGGAACATTTATTTCCGATTCTATGGAAATAAAAAGGATTCTAAGAGAGTACTGTGGACAAATGTACACCAACAAATTGGATAGCTTAGATGAAATAGACATATTCATAAAACCTACCAAGACTAAATCAAGAAGAAATTGAAAATCTGAATAAACCTATAACTAGTAAGGGGATTGACTCAGTAATCCAAAACCTTCCACCAAAAAAATGCTCTAGACTTGATGGATTCACTGGTGAAACCTATCAAATATCTAAAGAACTAACACCCATCTTTTCAAACGTTTTTAAAAATTGAAAAGGAGGGGTTGAGAACAGTGGTTCATACCTATAATCTCAGCACTTTGGGAGGCTGAGACAGGCAGATCGCTTGAGAGTTTGAGACCAGCCTGGGAAACATAGCAAGACCTTGTCTCTAAAAGAAATACAAAAATTAGTTGGGCATCATGGTGCACACCTGTGATCCCAGCTACTCTAGAGGCTGAAGTGAGAGAATAACTTGAGCCCAGGAGGTTGAGGCTGCAGTTAGCCATGATCATGCTACTGCACTCCAGCCTGGGCAACAGAGCAAGATCCTATCTGGAAAAAAGTAAAGGAGAAAACACTTCCTAATTCATTCTACCAGCCCAGTATTACCCTGAAGGCAATGCCAAACAGACATGCCAAGAAAACAATAGACCAATATCCCTTAAGAACACTGATGCAAAAACCTCAACAAAATGTTGGCAAACCAAATTCAGCAGCATGTTAAAAGGATTACACACATGACCAAGTGAGATTTATTCCTGGAATACAAGGATGATTCAACATACAAAAAATGATCACTATAATGTACCACATTAACAGACAAAAAGGAAAAAATGATAATCTCGATGCAGCAAATCATTTGTCAAAAATTCAATACCATTTCATGATAAAAACACTCAACAAATTAGGAATACAATTCTAGATGTTCAACAACAGATGAATGGATAAAGAAAATGTGGTATGCATACACAATGTAATAGTCTTTAGCTATTTCAAAAAGAATGAAACTGCTCCAACCCAGGAAGCTGAGGTTGCAGTGAGCCAAGATTGCACCACTGCACTCCAGCCTGGGCAACAGAGTGAGACTCTGTCTCAAAAAAAAAAATTGATTCCTAGGTATTTTATATTATTTGTAGCTATTATAAATGGGATTGCTTTCTTGATTTCTTTTTCAGATAGTTTGCTGTTGATGTATGTAAATGCTACTAATTTTTGTACATTGATTTTGCAACTTTACTGAATTCATTTATCAGCTCTAACGGTTTTTTTTTTTGTGTGTGGAATCTATAGCTTTTTCTAAGTATGAAATTATGTGATTTGTGAACAGAGCTAATTTGATTTCTTTTTGATTTCCAATTTGGATGCTCTTTATTTCTTTCACTTGACTGCTTGCTCTGGCCAGTACTTCCAAGATTATGTTAAATAAAAGGTTGAGAGTGGGCATTCTCATCATGTTCCACATCTTAGAGAAAGGGCTTTCCATTTTTCCTTATTCAGTATGATGTTAGCTGACAGTTTGTCAGATATGGCCTGTATTATTTTAAGATATGTTCCTTCTCGACTCAATTTGTTGAGAGTTTTTATCATAAAGGGATGTTGAATTTTATTGAATGCTTTTTCAACTTCTATTCAAATGGTCATATGGTTCTATTAATGTGATGTATCACATTTATTGATTTGCAAATGTTGAACCATCCTTACATCTCTAGGATGAATCCCACTTGGTCATGGCAAATGGTCTTTTTAATGTGTTACTGAATTCAGTTTGCTACCATTTTATTGAGGGGTTTTGCATCTACTTTTATCAGTAATAGCAGCCTGTTGTTTCTTTTCTTGTCATATCCTTGCCTAGTTTTGCTATCAGGGTAATGACAGGCTTATGGAACAAGTTTGGAAGTATTCCCTCTTCTTCAGTTTTTTTGAAGAGTTCGCATGGAATTCGTATTAGTTCTTCTTTAAATGTTTGGTAGAGTTCAGCAGTGAAGCTATCGTGTCCTAGGCTTTTCTTGATGGAAGACTCTTTGTTACAGCTTCAGTTTCATTAGTCATTATTGGCTTGTTCAGGTTTTCTGTTTTCTTCATGGTTCAGCCTTGATAGGTGTATATGTTCAGGAATTTATCCATTTCTTCTAGGTTTTCTAATTTGTAGGCACATAGTTGTTTGTAATGTCTCTAATGATTCTTTGAACTTCTGTAGTCTCACTTGATGTCTCCTTTTCAGTTTCTGATCTTGTTTATTTGGATTTTTTCTCTTTTTTCTTAGTCTAGTTAAATGTTTGTTGATTTTATTTTTTTCAAAAGAACCAACTTTTTGTTTTATTGATCTTCTGTGTTATTTTAAATCTCAATTTCATTTACTTCTGCTCTAATCTTTGTTATTTATTTCCTTCTACTAATTTAGGGTTTGGTTTGTTCTTGCTTTTCTAGTTTCTTGAGGTACATCACTAGGTTATTTATTTGAGGTCTTTCTACTGTTTTGATATGACTGTTTATTGCTATAAGCTTCTTTCTTACTATTGCCTTTGCTGCCTCCCACAAATTCTGGTATATTTCCTTTTCATTTGTTTCAAGAGACTTTTTACATTTCTTTCTTAATTTATTCATTGACCCATTCATTATTCAGGAGCATGTTGCTTAGTTTCTATGTATTTGTGTAGTTTCTGAGGTTCTTCTTGTTATTGATTTCTAGTTTTATTCCACTGTAGCCAGAAAAGATACTTGATATTATTTCTTCTTTTCTGAATTTGTTGAGACTTGTTTTATAGCCTAAGACATGGTCTACTCTGGAGAATATTTCATATGCTGATGAAAAGAATGTGTATTCCACAGCAGTTGGGTGAAATAGTCTGTAAATATTAGTTAGGTCTACTTTGTCTAGTGTGCAGTCAGAATGTTTGTTTGTTGATGTTTTGTCTGGATGTTCGTGTATTACTGAGAGTGGAATGTTGACATTCCTACTATTGTTATATTGTAGTCTATCTCTCCCTTTAGATCAGTTTATGTTTGATTTATATATTTGGCAGCTCTAGTAGTTACTGTATAGATATTTATAATTGTTGTATCATCTTGCTGAATTGACCCCTTTATCATCATATAGTGACCTTGTCTCTTTTTATAGTCTTTGACTTGTAGTCTATTTTATCTGCTATAAGCATACCTACTTCTCCTCTATTTTGGTTTCCAGTTGCATAGAATATCTTATTTTCACTCAACACACTTCCAGTCTATGTGTATCTTAAAAAAAAAAAAAAAGGATCATTCTGTCTTCTAAGCTGGAGTGCAGTGGTACGATCATAGCTCAGAGCAGCCTCAATATCCTGGGCTCTATGTGTGTCTTTATAGGTGAAATGGGCTTCTTTTTGTAGGCAGCATATAGTTGGGTATTGTTTCTTTATCCATTTAGCCATTCTATGCCTTTTAATTGGAGAATATAATCCATTTATATTCAGTGTTATTTTGATAAATAAGAACTTACTACACCATTTTGTTGCTTGTTTTTTGGTTGTTTTGTAACTCCTCTTTTCCTTTCTCTCTTTCTTACTGTCTTCCTTTGTGGTTAAGTGATTTTTCTGTGGTAGTATGTTTTAATTAATTGCTTTTTATTTTCAGTAAATCTATTATAGGTTTTTGCATTGTGGTTACTATGAGGCTTACAGAAAACATCTTGTAAATATAACAAGTCATTTTACAGAGGTGGCAACTTATCACAGTTCTAGATCACAAAAAAAATGATAGAAACAAAAACTGAAAAAATCTCTACACTTGAAATCCATGCTCCCCCCACATTTGGTCTTTTTATTGTCTCAATTTACATACTTGTATACTGCCTATCTCTTAATAGACTGCTGTAGCTATTATTGTTTTTGATAGATTTGCCCTTTAGGTTTCATACTAGAGTTATGCATGGATTGCACACCACATTTACAATGTTAGAGTATTCTGGGTTTGTCCGTGTATTTAATTTTACCAGTGGATTTTATACTTTCAAATGTTTTCTTTTTGCATGTTAGTGGGGTGTTTTTTTCCTTCTGGTTGAAGATCTGTCTTTAGCATTTCTTGTAAGATGAGTCTGGTGGTGGTGAATTCTCTCAGTTTTGTTTGAGAAGGATTCTATCTCTCCTTAATATTTGAAGGACAACTTTGCTGGATACAGTATTCTTGGATAGCAGGGTTGTTTTATTTTGTTTTGTTTTGTTTTCCAGCACTTTGAAAATGTCATCCTACTCCCTCCTGGCCAGTGTGGTTTTCATTGAACAGTCTATTGCCAGACAAATTGGTGCTCGTTTATATGTTATTTGCTATTATCTTGCTGCTTTTAGGATTCTTTCTTTATCTTAGACTTTTGAGAGAAAATTATTATATGCCTTGGGGTGCTCTTATTTGGATAGAATCTATATGGTGTTCTCTGACCTTCTGACACTGGATATTTATATCTTTCTCAAATTTTGGAAGGTTTTCTGTTATTATTTCTTTGAATAGGGTTTCTGCCCCTTGCTCTTGCATATATCCCTCTTGAATACCAGTAATTCTTAGATTTGGTGTTTAGAGGTAATTTTCTATATCTTGTAAACAATCTTCATTCCTTTTCATTCTTCTTTTTTCTCCTATGGCTATATTTTCAATTAACCTGTCTTCAAGCTCACTAATTATTTCCTCTACTTAATCCATTCTCCTGTTATGCACTGCTAATGCATTTTTCCATTTGGCAAATGTATTTCTCAGTTCCAAGATTTCTGTTTGTTTGATTTTTTTTTTTAATCATTTCAATCTCTTTGTTAGATTTTCTCAGCTGGGCACGGTGGCTCATGCCTGTAATCTCAGCACTTTGGGAGGCCAAGACAGGTGGCTTGTCTGAGGTCAGGAGTTCAAGGCCAGCCTGACCAAAATGGTGAAACCCCGTCTGTATTTAAAAAAAAAATTAGCTGGGCATGGTGGCAGGTGCATGTAATCCTAGCTACTTGGGAGGCTGAAGGAGAAGAATCGCTTGAACCTGGGAGGCATATTTTGCAGTAAGCCAAGATCGCAACCATTGCACTCCAGCCTGGACAACAAGATCAAAACTCCTCAAAAAAAAAAAAAATTCTCACAAATTTCTGAATTGATTTTATGTGTTATCTTGGAGAGCAATGAGTTTTCTTAAAACTGCTATTTTAAGCTATTGGTCAAAGGGCTCATGTACTACTGTCCCATTAGAGTTAGTCTCTTGTTCCTTGCTTTATCCATTACAGGAGGTCATGGTTCCCTGTTTGCTATTGTTTCTTGTGGATGTCTCCTTTGTCTTTGCATTGAAGGATCAGTTATTTATTCCAGTCTTCTAAGTTAGAAGGGTTTGGAGAGCTCAGAAGAAGATAGGAAGATGAGGGAAAATTTGGAACTTTTTAGATACTGGTTAAATGGTTGTGACCAAAATACTGATAGAGATATATCCAGTGAAGGCCAGGCTGAGGAGGTCTCAGATGGAAATGTGTAAGTTATTGAGAACTGGATTAAAGTCATTTGTGTTATCCCCTAGCATAGAACTTGGCTGCATTGTTTTCATGTCCTCAGAATCTGTGGATGTTTGAACATAAGAGTGATGACCTAGGGTATCATATGGAAGACATTTTTAAGCAGCAAAGCATTCAAGAAGTGGCATGTAGCCAGGCATGGCAGCTCAAACCTGCAATCCCAGCACTTTGGGAGGCCAAAGCTGAAGGATTGCTTGAGCCCAGGAGTTCAGCCTGGGTAAATAGTGAGACCTCCATCTCTACAAAAGATTTAAAAACTAGCCAGACATGGCAGTGCATTCCTGTGGTCCCAGCCACTCAGGAGACTGAGACAGGAGAATCACTTGAGCCTGGGAGGTCAAGGCTGAAGTAAGCCCTGATCATTCTACTGCTCTCCAGACTGGGTGACAGAGAAAGACCCTGTCTCAAAAAAAAATTATTTTTAGGAAAAAATAAATATAGGAGTGATGTGGCCGCTTCTAACAGTCTACAATCAGATGCAGGAATAAAGAAATGACTGAAAGTTGGAACTTATATTTCAAAGGGGAGCAGAGCATAGAATTTTGGAAAATTTGCAACCTGGCCCTGTGGCAGAGAAAGAAAAATAATTTTCAGGGAAAAAATACCAGCAGGCTGTAGAACAACCACTTGCTAGACAGAGTGGCACAACTAAAAGGGAGCCAAGTGCTGATATCAAAGACCAGGGAAAAGGCTGTGGAGGTATTTCAGAAACCTTGGAGACAGCCCCTCCCATTATAGACCCAGAGGCGTTGGAGGGAAGAATGGTTTTAGGGGCCAGGCCCAGAATGCAGCTGCCCTCCTCAGCCTCAGGAGGCTGCCCCCCACATTCCAGCCACTTCAGCTCTAGCCTCAACTCAGAGGAGCCCAGGTACAGCTTGGGCTACCACTCCAGAGAGTGCAAGCTGCAAGCCTTGCTGGCTTCCATGTGGTGTTAAGCCTGCAGGCTCACAGAGTGCAAAAGTAAAGGAAGCTGCCAGCTTCCTGCTTGATTTCAAAGGATGTATCAGAAAGCCTGAGTGTCCAGGCAAAAGCCTCTTGCAGGGGTAGAACCCTTATGGAGAACCTCTACTAGGGCAGCACCAAGGGGAAAGGTAGGGTTGGAGCCCTGCATAAGAGTCCCTACCAGGGAACTGGCTAGTGGAGCTGTGGGAAGGGGTCTACTGCCCTGCAGACCCCAGGATGGTAGAGCCATGGGCAGCTTGCATCCTGAGTCTGGGAAAGCCACAGGCACTCAACCTCAACCTGTGAGAGCAGACACAGAGGCTGCACCTTGCGAAGCCACAGAGGCAAGGCTGCTTGAGGCCTTGGGAGTCCACCCCTTGCACCAGTGTGTTCTGGATACAGGACATGAAGTTAAGGATTATTTGGGAGCTTTGAGGTTTAATGTCTGCCCTATTGAGTTTCAGATATGCATGGAGCCTTTAGTCTCTTTTGACAAATTTCTCCCTTTTGGAATGACAATGTTTACCCAATGCCTGTACTGCCATTTTATCTTGGGAGTAAATAACTATTTGATTGTATGGGCAGAGAGATGGAAGGAGATGAGACTCAGATGAGAAAGGACTTTGGACTTGAAGCTGGAATGAGTTAAGACTTTTGGAGACTACTGGCAGGGAATGATTGTATTTTGCAATGTGAGAAGGACATGATATTTAGGGGGCCTGGGGTGGAATAATATGGCTTGGATGTCTGTTTCATCCAAATCTCATGTGGAAATGTAATCCCCAGTGTTGGAGGTGGGCCTGGTGGGAGGTCGCACCACTGGGTGGGGTGGCTTAGTGCCGTCTCCTTGGAGATAAGTGAGTTCTTGCTCTGAGTTCATGAGAGAGCTGGTTGTTCGAAAGTGTGTGACACCTCCGCCCTCTCTCTCTTGCTCCACTTTCACCATGTAACATGCCTGCTGCCCCTTCACCTTCCACCATGGTTGAAAGCTTCCTGAGGCCTCACCAGAAGCTGAGCAGATGCCAGTGCCATGCTTCCTGTACGGCCTGCAGAGCAGTGAACCAGTTAAACTGCTTTCCTTTACAAATTGCCCAGGCTCAGGGATTCCTTTATAGCAATGCAAGAACAGATGAACACACTAATTAGGGACACGCAAATCAAAACTATAATGAGATACCACTCATACACATTAAGATGGTCACTATTAAAAAAACAGAAAATAACAAGTGTTGCTGAAAATGTGGAGAAATTGGAACCTTTGTGCAATGTTGGTGGGAATGCAAAATGATGTGTCTACTGTTTCTCAAAAAATTAAAAATAGAATTATTATATGATCCAGCAACTTCGTTTCTGGGTATATACCCAAAAGAATTGAAAGAAGGGTCTCAGATATTTGTACACCATGTTGATAGCATCATTATTCACAATAGCTAAAATGTGAAGGCACCCTGAGTGTCCATCAATGAATGAATGGAGAAGCATAATGTGGTATATACATGTAATAGAATATTATTTAGCCTTAAAAAAACCCTCTGACATATGCCGCAACATGAATGAGCCTTGAAGACATTTTGCTACGTGAAATAGGCCAGTCACAGAAGGACAAATGATATATGAGTCCACTTACATGAAGTACCTGCAGTAGTCAAAACCATGGAGACAGAAAGTAGAATGTTGGTTTCCAAGGCTAGGACAGGGAGGCATGGGGAATTACTGTTTAGGGAGTATAGCATTTGTTTTACGAGATAAAAAGTGTTATAGAGACAGATGGTGGTGACTGGTTGCCCGACATTATGAATGCCCTTAATACCACTAACTATACACTTAAATGGTTAAGATGAGGCTGGGCATGATGGCCTCAACTTAACCTATGATCCCAACACTTTGAGAGGCTGAGGCATGAGGATCAGTTGAGCTGGGAGTTCAAGACCAGCCTGGGCAACACAGGGAGACCCTGCATCTACAAAAATAAAAATAAAAATAATTAGCCACAATACACTGTGTCTACCATAATAAATTGTGGTAGTGTGCAGCTGTGTCCCAGCTGCTCAGCTATTTGGGAGGCTGGGCAGGAGGATTGCTTGAGCCCTGGAGGTCGAGGCTGCAGTGAGTCATGATTGTCCCACTGCACTCCAGCCTGGGCAACAGAGTGAGATCCTGTTTAAAAAAAAATGGTTAAGTTAGTAAATGTTATGTTATGTGTATATTACCACAATTTTTAAAATGGAAAAAATAAGATCATCAGTATTATTAGTCATCAGGGAACTGTAAAATAAAACCACAATGAAATATCCTGTACACCCACAGGAATAGCTAAAATTAAAATACCTGACAAAATGGGAACTTTCACACATTGTTGGTGTTACAGACTGATTGTGTCCCTCCAGATCTCAGATGTCGGAACCTCCAGTGTGGCTGTATTTGGTGATAGGACCATTAAGATTAAGATTAAGGTTAAATACAGTCATAAAGGCTGGTGGGCCCTGATTCAACAGGATTAATGTCCTTATAAGAAAAGGCACTGAAGAGCACGCTCTCTCTCTCTCTCTTTCTGTCTCTCTGTCTCTGTCTCTCTCTCTCCCTCTCCCTCTTTTTCCTCTCCCTCCTCTCCCCCTCTCTCTCTGTCTCCCTCCCTGCACTCACACACTAAAAAAAGATCATGTAAGCATGCAGCAAGATGGCAGCGACCTTCTTGGCTGGAAGAAAGCCCTCACCCTGGCACCCTGACCTGGGGCTTCCTGCCTCCAGAACTGTGAGAAAGTAAATGTTGTTTGAGCCATCCTGCCTATGGTATTTTGTTATGGCAGCTTGAGCTCATTAATACAGTGGGTAAAAGCATAAAGTAGCACAGCCACTCTGTAATAGGGCTGGTGGTTTCTTATAAAACTAAACATAACCTACCCTATGACCTAGCAACTCCACTTCTAGGTATTTATCCAAGAGAAATGTAAATGTATGATCACAAAAAGACATACAGGAATTTTCCTAGCAGCCTAATTTGCAATAACCAAAAATCAGAAACAGCGTAGTAGATGAACAAACTGCAATGCACCTATACAACGGAATACCACACAGCAATACAAAGGGCCAGATGACTGATACACACAGTGACACAGCTCTGTCTAAAAGCATTATGCTGCATAAATGAAGGGTTGCACAAGAGTACCTATCATATGATTCCATGGATACGGAGTTCTAAAACTGGCCAAGTAATTTATGTTGCGGAAAATAAGTCAAAACAACTGCTGCCTCTAGGAACTGGAGCAGGGATCGATTAGGAAGAGGTACGAGGAAACTTTCTGGGTGGCTGGTTAGGCTTTATATCTTGACTGGAGTCCAAGTTTACATTGGTAGATGTGCACTTGTTAAAACTCAGAGGTACAGTTCATATACATATTTCATTGTATATATTTTACCTCAAAGAGAATGTAATAAATATTGAATCCTGGGCAGTAACTTGCATATGGAACTATGTCAGGGACATGTACCGACTGGTTCCCATCCCTCTCTAGGCTTCTCTCTGCTGCTGCGTCTGTGACACCAGCATGGTTTACTCCCATGAGTTACGGCTGAGATGGCTGCGAGCTGTGCTTCTTAAACTCCCCCATGCAAACAAATCACCTGAACAGCTTGAAAAGATGCAGATTCTGAGTGGGTAGACCTGGGCAGGGGCCTGAGATTCTGCACTTCTAACAAGTGCCCAGGTGCTGCTGCTGCTGCTGGTAAGTCTTCAGACCACACTTTGAGTAGCAAGGACTTAGAATCTCACCCTTCTACCTCTTCACCTTTGTTCTCACGAGCTCTTTCTTCTCCAGCTTGGTTTGCTTTCCCCATACCGTGCACTTGACTTGGCTGTGCCCATCCATATCCCACCTTTTCTTATCCCTCCTTTTCCAGTAGATGACAACTGATATTAATGATCATGATGAGTAACAACAATAACAATCCCTCGTGAGGCCTTACTACTGCCAGGGACTACGCTGCATGCTCCACAAGCATTACTGTGCTTAATCCTCTTAACAGCCCTCTGTGGTCAATACTAGTATTGCTCCCGATTTACAGATGAAGAAACCTTAGGGAGGTTAAGTATTTGCCCAAGGTCGCAGAGGCTTAGCCATCTGGGTGCTTCCCTTTGCTCCAGTTGCTGACAATCTTGTGGTAACTGTGTGTGTGTGTGTGTGTGTGTGTGTGTGCGCGCGCGCGCGTGTGCGCGGGCACGCACTTGTACACTGGCATGTTTTCACCTTCCACCGAGATGACACTGTTCTACAGGGTAGAGACCAAATAATTCTCTTTATCTCTTCCCTTTCTGTCTCCTTTCTTCTTTCTCTCTCTCTTTCTCTTCCCAATTATAGCCTTTGCCAAAGCAAGGCCTCTTCTTCAAAATAGGACACACCCCTCCCAGCCTCATCTGTGACCACGGCACGGGGCGCCACTCTCCTCTCCCACAGGCTCAGGGCATCCCCCATCTCGGAACTCCCTGCTCTTGCCCCGTGACCCCCAGCGGCCGCTGTCTCCCCCTGCCCTGGTTCAGCTTATCCCTACTCCGATGGCTCCTTCCAGTCTAGTCTCCCCATCCCAGGGCGTCTGGAACCTGGGCAGTGGCCTGGCCCCCTTGACTTGGAGGAGACCCCTGAAAGCTGCCCATCTCCCACCCCAAACACACCTTCAACAACCCCCTTAGATCCTGGTGGCTGCTATTCCCCCCTTGCGCTGCAGGCTCTGTAGGTCAGGGACCAGGCCCGTCTTGTCACGGCTGTGTCACCAGGGCCTGGCATTTAGCCACAGTAGGTAGGCGAGGGAGGGGGTCTCCCAGCCTGGCCTGGGCTGGGCGAAGCATCTTCAGCACACCCAAGTGATCTTGCACCTATTCGGTCTCTCTGCTACCCTCCAGCGTAAGCCCGGAAGCCCTCAGGCTCAGGCTGTCCTCAGACCTAGGATATTGCCCACCCCAAGCCCCAAATCCTACGCTGCAGTTCCCAGCCCTTCCTTCTCCAGCACCCCTTCCTCTTCCCACAGGCTGCTCCGTGGTTTCTCTCTGCCCTCCCCAAGACTGCTCTTGGGAGGGCATGTTACTTTCCCAGACAAGCTCAGAGATGCAATTTCTCCTCCTAAGAGGTTAGGCTAATTGCTCTTCCCAGAAGAAAATCCTCGGAGGTTTTCCTTGTGGTGGACTGGAAGGTTTGAAAATTATATGTTCAGAGCAACATCAGGTTACTATATTAAATCCAGTTTCACGGATCGCGGCCACGGGGAGCACAAGCGCCACCTGCTGGCCCACCGCGGAATTCCAAGAGAGGACGAGACCCGAACACAACGGGCTCAGGACGCGCGGTCCCCGGTCACTGTCCAAGTGTACCGTCCTCCATTTTGCTTTGGTTTTTCTCATTGTTGGAGTATTTTTTTTATTGATACATTATAGATGTACATATATTGGGGGTACATGTGTTTTTTTAAGAATTTAATTCGTTTTTTATTCTCCCCCCCCCGCCCCTGCCCCTCCCCGACCTCTCTTCTTTTGGGGCAGGATCTCCCTCTGTGGCCCAAGCTGGTCTCAAACTCCCAGCCTCAAGCTCTTCTTCCACTTCCGCCTCCCACAGTGCTGGGATCACAGGCGTGAGCCCCACGCCCAGCCTCAGGTGATATTTTTATTGCATGTATACAACATGTAAAGGGAAAATCAGGGCCATTAGAATACACATCACCCCAACCATTTATCTTATAATGTTGGGAACATTATAAGTCTTCTAGCTATTTTGAAATATGCAATAAGTTATTGTTAATTATAATTCCCCTGCAGTATTATCAGCTACTAGATATTCCCTCTGTGTAGCTGTATGTTTGTACCCATTAGCCAAATTGTCTCATCTCCCCCAGCCCCCCTTCCCAGCCTCTGTTAACTATCATTCTACCCTCTAGCTCCATGAGATCCACTTTTGTTTTTAGCTTCCACATGAGTGAAATCATGTGGCATTTGTCTTTCTGTGCCTGGCTTATTTCACATAGCATGTTGATCACCATTCCATCCATGTTGCTGCAAATGACAGGATTTTATCATTTTTTATAGCTGAATAATATTCCATTGTGTATATAGGTCACATTTTCTTTCTTTCTTCATCCATTGATGGCACTTACATTGATTCCATATCTTGGCCATCATGAATAGTGCTGCAATGAACAGGAGTGCAAATATCTCTTCAATTTACTGATTTCCTTTCTTTTGGACAAATATAGATATAGATATATCCATATAAACGACGGTCCATCCATGTGATGGGAAAACCAGCAAACCACTGAAAACGATGAGCTCCATACCCACGTATGCAGAGCCTTCTTCAAGAAGCAATGTTGGGTGAGAAAGCACCATGGTGAGTGTCTGGACTGTGGTGATGGTTGTACAACTCTATAAATTTACCTTAAAAATCGCTGAGCTGAACTGGGCATGGCGACTCACACCTGTAATCCCAGCACTTTGGGAGGCCGAGGCAGGCAGATTGTTTGAGCCCAAGAGTTTGAGACCAGCCTGGGAAACATGGTGAAACTCATCTCTACAAAAAATTAAAAAATTAGCCAGGCATGGTGGTGCATGGCTGTAGTCCCAGCTACTAGGGAGGCTGAGGTGGCAGAATTGCTTGAACTTGGGAGGTCAAGGCTGCAGTGAGCTGAGGTCATGTCACTACATTTGAGCCTGAGCAACAGAGTGAGACCTCTGTGACCATCTCACACATGCATAAAAAGAAAAACAAAAGTCACTGAACTATGCTCTTTAAATGAGGGAATTGTATGTGAATTATACATTAATAAAATGTTTTTTAAAGATTATAAAATATATAACATTCTTTTCTATAAAACTAAATAAAAATACACATATAGGTTGGTGTATGCATGGTAACCTTCTGGAAGAATATATAAGAAACTTAACAGTGATTATTTCTTGGGGAGGGGAGAGGTTTATTACATACACTGTACAATATATATTTTTTTTACCATAGCATGTACATTCAGTAATTTTTAATAGTTTCATTTGTCCTTTTATAGATTATCCATTACAATAGTTTCCACAGCAGCAATGGACCCAGGAATTTAAATAGAGTAAAAAATGCCTTTAATATTTTAACAACTTGAATGAGGAATTTTTTTCTCCACCAAAAGGCATAGTTTTTCTACACAAGGAACTTACCTCCTTATAAATAGAATTTAAAGAAAACATTTCTTCCATGATGATAAGACCTGGAATAAACACACACACAGTGGTTTTTTTTTTTTTTTTTTTTTTTTTTTTTTTTTTTTTTTTTTTTTTTTTTTTTTTTAAAATAATTGTTTGTTATAGAAATTTTAAAATACAGAAAAACATTAAAAAGAAGAAAACAACAGTCACCTGTAACCTCACCCAGTTACAGCAACTGCTAACATGTTGGTGTATTTTCAGCCAATTCCTATGTGTACACAGTTTTCTGGTTTACAGTGTTATGAACCCACTACAAATAATTGTGTATTCTCTTTTTTTCCCATCAATTCCCATATCATGCAAACTTTCCCATGTCCTTAAAATATTATTCAAGAACGTGATTGTACATCCTATAGTCATTTTCTAATTTATTTAACGAATCTCTCTTGTTGGTTGCTTCCAAGCAACAAGATTTATAAAGATTTACTTTATAAATAGTGCTACAGACACCCTGAAACATGGCTTTGTGCACGTCTCTGACAGCTTTCCTGGAGTTGCTGCTTGAGCTGGACTATCTTTAATAGCAAAGGACAGATATATCTCAACACTCCGGAAGCAGGTTGCCAATGCTGTCTCCATAAAGATCAGACAGTTAGATGGATTGTGGCCCAAGCTGGTCTCAAACTCCCGTACCTCAGGTATAAGAGGTACGGCCAATACTCATGCAAAGGAGGTGACATTCTTGGAGTCATATTTATTTATTTACTTTTATTTTTTTGAGACAGATTCTCACTCTGTCACCCAGGCTGGAGTGCAGTGCACAATCTCAGCTCACTACAACCTCCGTCTCTTGGGCTCAAGTAGTTCTCCTGCCTCAGCCTCCCGAGTAGCTGGGATTACAGACACCCGCCACCACAACCAGCTAATTTTTATATTTTTAGTAGAGACAGGGTTTCGTCATGTTGGCCAGGCCGGTCTTGAGCTCCTGACCTCAGGTGATCCGCCTGCCTTGGTGTCCCAAAGTGCTGGGATTACAGGTGTGAGCCACCACACCTGGCCTGAGTCACATTTATTGAATACAATACCTGCTAAGCTCAAAGCATGCTACTAGGCACTTTATACATATTATTTCACTTCATGCTTACAATGAGACAGATACTTTCTCCCTTTTACCTATAGGAAACTGAGGCTAGGACACTTGCTCATCGACTGTCTCCCAGAGAGTTAGTGCCAAAGCTAGAGCTGAAAATCAGGTCTGTCTGATTCCAAAACCCATACTCTTCCATTAACAGGGAGAAAAGAAGGCTATGGTACATTTGCCAAAGAAAATCACTTTTCTAGTTGTCCAGGTGCCAAGGGCCACAGTCAGGGTTTCAGAATAAACTGGGAGTCCTTGAATGGATCAATAGGTTTTGAAATGCAAATATAACTCGTTAAACTTTTTATTTTTTAGAGACAGGGTCTCACTTTGTCACTCAGGCTGGAGTGCAGTGTGCAGTTATGGCTCACTGCAGTCTTGACCTCCTGGGCTCCAGGGATCCTCTCACCTCAGCCTCCCAAGTAGCTGGGGCTACAGGTGCTGCCACCATGCCAGGCTAATTTTTATTTTTGGTAGAGATAAGGTCTCACTATGTTGACCAGACTGGTCTCAAACTCCTGGCTTCAAGCAGTCCTCTTACTTCAGCCTCCCAAAGTGCTGAGATTTCAGGCATGAGCCACTGCACCCAATCTGAAATGTAAATATAACTTTCATAAAGAGAAAAAAAAAAAAAACACCCCGCAACTATCAACCATTTGGCCAGGACATCTCAAAACAACAGCAACAACAAATTTTTGGAAACAAATTTCTGATTCATAGTCATCAGCCTTACTTTAAAAGTGTGGCAAAAAGTAAGTACATTCATGTGTTGTATATTAAAGGAAAATACAGCCAGGCACGGTGGCTTGTAATCCCAGCACTTTGGGAAGCTGAGGTAGGAGGGCCACTTGAGGCCAGGAGTTTGAGACCAGCCTGGGAAATATACGAAGAATCCCATCTCTACAGAAATTTTTTTGTAATAGTGGCTTGCATCTATAGTCCCAGCTATTGGAGAGGGTGAGACAAGACGCTCTTTTGAGCCCAAGAGGTCAAGGCTGCAGTAAGCTGTGATCATCACTGCATTCTAGCCTAGGCAACAGAGTGAGACCCTGTCTCAAAACAAAACACAAACAAAATAAAATAAAGGAAAACACTGGATAGGACAAAACTGATGGGAAAGCCCAAGCACAGGCCGTAGCTGGGTGGACAAAAAGCTCAGAGATCCCCCCTCCCCCCCCACCCCCCCAGCCCCACCATGCCTGAACTAGTGCCTGGGGCACACATGGTCAGGAATGCAGCTCTACCACGGCGGAGCGAGTCCACTTCACTCCATTCTGACCTCTACAGGCGGTAGCCAGGGGAAGTCAAATAGGCCCACAGGCCTCTGGAGAGCTGGGAGACGGGGAGGCCAATAGCCGTGGCCCAGAGCTCCCAGAAGCACTCGGGCACCTGAGCCACTGCAGATCCAGACTTTCCCGGGGCCCCACAGCCACAGTGGAAAGCAGCCAACAGGCTGTCACTCCACTGTTTAGGGACGGGGAGAAAGACTGAGGCTGGAGAAAAGCAGGGGATGGTGGGGGACATTGTGGGGGCAGAAATTTATATGCTGCAAGGTACATATATAGTTTGGAATTTTCTAATAACATCAAATGAGGAAAAAGAAACAAGTGAAAAAAAAATTTTTTTTTCGAGGCTGGGTCTCACTCTGGAGTGCAGACAAAGTGCTGAACTGCAGTGGTGCCATTTTGGCTCACTACAGCCTCCACCTCCTGGGTTCAAGTGATCCTCCTGCCTCAGCCTCCCTAGTAGCTGGGATTACAGGCACACACTACCATGCCTGGCTAATTTTTGTATTTTTAGTAGAGATGGGGGTTTGCTGTGTTGGCTTGCCTGGTCTCGAACTCTTGACCTCAAGTGATCCACGTGCCTTGGCCTCCCATAGTGCTAAGATTGCAGGCGTGAGCTACCCTACACCTAGCCAGGTGAAATTAAGTTTGAAATATGTTATTCAACACAATATATAAAAGATTTAATTTATTTTACAAATTTATATATAGATATATGTTTAAATAAATATACTAGTGCAGGTCTAGGCTTGGCTCAACCTGTCAGCATCCCTGGAACATGCCCAGCACTGTGTTCCAGTCCCTGCCTCACCTGCACAGCACCACCATGTCTTACATCCATCAGCTGCTCACAAAACAGGAAAAGCAGCTCCTAAGATACACCTGGGATCTCGCCAGGCACTTATGAGGCAGGCGATGCTCTCAAATCACTTAGCCTCTGCTAACTCTGTTTCCTCATCTACAGCAGAGGGAGCCCAAGGGCTGTCCTACTTCCCTCCCAGGTCCTGGGGTGGAGGGAATTCACTTGGAAAGCTGCCAGTGTGTCACAAACAGACCTCATGGCAAGGTAAGAAATGGGCACATTTGTCCTCCTGCGTGGCCTGTTCACTTTCACTTCCTCCCTTCTAAGAGCAGAGGGCTAGTGGCAGACTCTGCACATCTACTGTTGCTCAGCTCTGCCTGCAGGAACTGCAGAGAAATCAAAAATGGCTTTCCTGGGCCGGGTGCAATGGCTCAGGCCTGTAATCCCAGCACTTTGGGAGGTTGAGGCAGGCAGATCACTTGAGGTCAGGAGTTTGAGACCAGCCTGGGCAACATGGCGAAACCCTATCTCTACTAAAAATACAAAAATTAGCCAGGTATGGTGGTGT
>NW_016107328.1:12119339-12143886 GCF_001604975.1 Cebus imitator
AAAAAAAAAAAAAAAAAAAAAAAAAAAAAAAAAAAAAAAAAAAAAAAAAAAAAAAAAAAACACAAAAGAAAGAAAATGGCTTCCCTGGCCTCAGAAAGGCTTGTGGACTCAAACAGGCCTTGAGAGAAGCTGGAAACCACAGGCAAAGCTGAGACCCTCAAGCACAAGCCACCCGGGGCAGCAGCATGTGCCAAAGGACCAAGCGGCAGTACCAGGGCAGAGGTGACTTCCGGAGTGGGGCTGCTCAGTCAGTCATTGTATCCTGCTGTCTTCCAGACGCAGAAGCCCCCGAAGCATAAAAACCGCGAATCAGAAAAAAGAGAATTGCTGCATTTCGTCTATCCTAAGATGTACTTCTTTTGGTAATACCTTTTGTTATCTCTGAAATCTGAGTGCATCTTACAGCTGACGGCAGATCAGTTTACTTGGCAGCCGTTTTCCTTTCTTGGAGGAGCTAAAGTAAAGGTGCCTCTTCACTTGAGTGACATGTCAGATTCAGCGAAATATAGGATGACTTACGGAGTTCTGCTTATGCTGCAGGCATCATTTTGGCCAGTTAGCACACACTGTCACGCCCCTCCAAGAGGGAAGCAGCTCAGAGGGGTTCAGAGACCTTCCCAGAGTCACACAGCAGAAGCACCTTTGAACCCAAGTGTGCTAGGGCCCAGTGCATCTGTCCTTCTCACTATATTGTCCTAGTCTCCTTCCCTTCTAGGTGAAGTGAGGGGGGACGAGGCCAAAGTCAGTTTGTCATTTGTCATTTCGGTCCTCAGGTCAGTGGGTCCCGGATAATTCTCCAGGGTAGGTCACTCCTCTGCCACCTCTATTTGGGCCCTTATTACAATAGACCAAATGTTTGTGTCCCCACAAAACTCATATGTGGAAACCTAATCCCCAGTGTGATGGTATTGGATATGGAGCCTTTAGGGGTGATTCAGTGATGGAATTTGTGTCCTTTATTTATTTGCTTGTTAAATTGATACATATATATTTTTTGAGATAGGATTTCACTCTGTCGCCCAGGCTGGAGTGCAATGGCCTGATCTCGGCTCATTGCAGCCTCTGCCTCCTGGGCTCAAGTGGTCCTCCCATCTCAGCCTTCTGAGTTTCTGGGGACTACAGGTGCATGCCACCACATCTAGCTCCTTTTTGTATTTTTTGTAGAGATGGGGTTGGTCTCGAACTCCTGGGCTCAATCTTCCACCTGCCCTGGCCTCCCAAAATTCTGGGATTATAGGCGTGAGCCACTGCGCCCCACCCAAGTGTCCTTTTAAAAGAGAGCTTAGAGAACTCCCTTATCCCTTCCACCCTATGAGGGCACAGTGAGAAAGCAGCCCTCTATGGACCAGGAAGTGAGCCTTCATCTCGCCACATCTGCCAGTGCCCTGATCTTCAACTTTCCAGGCTCTGGCACTGGGAAAAATAAATGTGTGTTGTTTAAGCCACACAGTCTATGGTGTTTTCTTGCAGTCGCCTGAACAGTCTAAGACACTTACTGATCAGCTCCACACTCAGAAGCTTCCAGGGAGCCCTGGCTCGCTGCTCACATCTCACCTGGGTCTGGGCAGCTCTGTAAACCTGGCCTCCCGCGCCTCCCTCCTCCCCCCACACTGCCCAGCTCTAGCTGTGGGTTTCCTGTGGCCTTCCCAGGCCCACTGGGCTCCTTACTGGCCAAACCGGCTCCTCCATCCACACCCAGCCCTGGGTAAAGAGGCCGAAGTTTCTCCTCCAGGTGGCAGCTTTGGGAAGGACACTAATTGCAAGCTCTCCAGTCAGGCTGGAAGTGGCAGGCTCCATGGCCAGCCCAGGGCTCCCACTTTCAGGCCAGCACTGACCTAAGGGACAGCTGGAAAGGCCTGCCTGGGTTCTGGTCTCGGGACCACCAAGGGACAGCAGGCCAAACCAGGGTCACTGTCCCCCACAGAGGCAGAGAGTCATCTTTCTTTTCCTCTATGCTGCAGCCCTCTCGACCCCGAAGACCCAATATTCTCCATGTGCACCCTCCCTGGCTCTGGCTTTGCCCTTGCAGACCCCTGCATGTTCAGTTTCTTCCCGCCAGGGCTGGAGGACCCCCAAGTTGAGCTTCCAGTCTTGGTCGGGAGGTGGCCTCCATGCAGTCGTCTGTGCCCCCAGGCCCTCCCCACCTCTCCCCCAGCCCGGGACATGCTTCCGACAGGGTCTTTCCAACCACCACTGCGGCTTTACTTACTCCTGGCTCCATGAGTGTTTGTATCCATGATGAGTGGACATTGGGACGGTGCTAGAGTCTCCCTATAGAGGGGACCCAGAAGAGTACTAGACAGACAGTTACATTAGAGGGTGGCAAGGGTTACAGTAGTGCCCCGAGCTGGAGCCAGCCCCCACCACTCTGTGAGACCAGCAGTACGCACCGCTCCTCAACTCTGTGGTCAGTGACGTCAACTCCATAGATGGAAACCAGCCATGCAAGGAGCATTTACACCACGGAAATCAGCAAACTGCAAACCGGAGCTTCTTCCCCATTCAGCACGTTGTTCAACATTTCCTAGCACCCCACTGCAGAAGCAGCATTACCAGGGACTGTGAGCCCCGAGAAGGCTGCTGGCTTCATTTAGGTTCTCCCTAAAAACAGACCCTGAGACAAGGACTTGAGAGAAAGTAGTTTTTTTGGAAGGTGACATAGGGGAGAGAAAACGATGTCTTTTCCTCACCCATTGCAAGACTCATGGGTGATCAGCCATGAACCCCACAACAAAAGACAGATTTACAAAAGAAAAGCATACACCTTTAATTAATGTAAGTTTTATATGACACCGGAGGCTTTAGAAAATGAAGACCCAAAGAAACAGGAAATTTATACATTGTTTTTTTTTTGTTTTTGTTTTTTTTTTTTTTTGAGATAGAGTCTTGCATTGTTGCCTGGGCTGGAGTGCAATGGTGCAATCTTAGCTCACTGCAACCTCTGCCTCCCTGGTTCAAGCAGTTCTCCTGCTTCAGCCTCCTGAGTAGCTGGAACTAAACAGGCATGTGCCGCCACACCCGGCTAATTTTTTGTATTATTAGTAGAGATGGGGTTTCACTATATTGGCCAGGCTGGTTCGAACTTCTGACCTCATGATCCACCCACGTTGGCCTCTCTGAGTGCTGGGATTACAGGTGTGAGCCACCTCGGCTGGCTGAAATTTGTACATCCTTAAGGACAGTCATGAAAAAGTAGCTTGGACCAAGGGTGTATAATCTAATGGTAAAAATCTTGGGGAACTTAGCAAACAGAACAACAAACTGAACAAACAAAAGTCTTGTTTTTCCTGGCCTCTCTGTACTTCAGAGATAAGGGCATTCATGACGATGACCTACTTCGGGGTAGAAGGGAATGAGGTCAGAAAGTGACCCTCTTGCCTCTATGGTTTTCTCAGTTTCCTGTATCTTCAAATACTGTGCCAAGGTGCCTTATCTGGGGATATCTGAGCCCCATCAGTGACCACAGAGAGCAATAGCAGTGAGGCAGGGGAGGGAAGGGGCTTCTTTAGACAGGGATTATTAAGCCATTTGCCAGTGTGGCCAGTCGGAACGCCATCCTACCAGGCATGGCAGACGGTATAGCAGACCTCAACAGCCGCACGACGCCATGAGCAAGTTTACTCACCAACCCCGTCACCATTTGGCCTGCATTGACTTCCTGGTGCTTCCTGCGGGCTCCGTGCCTGAACCCAGCTTGCTCCTGCTTCCAGGAAAAACGCTGTACCTGAGGCACTCAGTGCAGGCAGCCGCCCTCAGACAGAGGTGACCTGGGTGGGGAACCACCATGTCTGGTAAGGGAGCCCACTTAGACTGGAGGCTCAGCGCCCCTAGACTATACATTTCCTGCCTGCAGAGACTGCTCCTCTGCCCTTGGGCTTCCTTGAGACGGGTCAGGAGAGTCATAAGATTGTTGTGGCTTAGAAATGCTACCCAAGCCAGGCGAGGTGGCTCACACCTGTAATCCCAGCTCTTTGGGAGGCTGAGGCAGGTGGATCACTTGAGGTCAGGAGTTCGAGACCAGCCTGGCCAATGTGGCAAAACCCCATCTCTACTAAAAATACAAAAATAAAAAAAACTAGCTGGATGTGGTTGTGTGCCGTTGTAATCCCAGCCACTTGGAAGGCTGAGGCAGGAGGATCGCTTGAACCCGGGAGGCAGAGGCTGCAGTGAACTGAGATTGTGCCATCACACTCCAGCCTGGGCCACAGAGTGAGACTCCATCTTGAAAAAAAGAAAGAAAGAAAGAAAAAGAAAAGCTACCCCAAAATATGGCACTTGGGCCTTTGAGAAAACAGCAAAACCTAGAAAGCTCATTCTCTGACCTCCCTCCCTTCTCCCCGAAGACCCTCATGTGAGAGGCATCCTGCGCTGTACACAGAGAAAAGAAATGTCACATGGGAACGCCAAGAACAGTCTGAGCAAACAGGCCTTGCTGAGTTCCCCGGTTTTTAAATTTTAGATCCTCTCGTCCTGTGCTCCGATCCTACTTCTGTACGACTGTCCATAAAAGCATAGGTTTCCTGAGGTCTGTGAGTCTTCATTTCCCGAAGGCTCCCGAGTCACGTAAAACTGCTATTGAATACATTTGTTATGCTTTCCTCTTATTAATCTGTCTTTTGTTATAAGGGTGTTAGCCGTGAACCTTGCGCCGGGTGAGGAAGATATTACTTTTCTCCCCCACGAGATCAAAACTATTTTTATTACAATACTAAGACCTTAGTATTTTGCCCTCTTATTCTCTTCTAAGGGTACAGAATTTTCCAGAGGCTGCATGACATGTGACATTGCAGTAGAGTGAATACAGAAGCAAATACGAGTGTCCAGCTGGTTTCTGTTAAGCCAGACATTAAAAAGTTTTGAAAAAAATGTATTAAAAAGACTGATTTGGGGCCAGGCGCAGCAGTGGCTCACGCCTGTAATCCCAACACTTTGGGAGGTGGAGGTGGGTGGATCACCTGAGGTCAGGAGTTTGAGACTAGCCTGGCCAACATGGCGAAACTCCATGTCTACCGAAAATACAAAAATTAGCCAGGTGTGGTGGCACCAAAAAAAAAAAAAACAATGACAACAACTGATTGGGGTTGGTGCCCGGAGGCTGGGGAGGGTAGTAAGGGGGTGGGAGGAGGTGGGGGCCACCAATGGGTACAAAAAATAAATAGAAATAATGGATAAGATGTAATATTAGCACCACAGGTGACCATCATCAATAATTTAATTGTACATTCTAAAATAATTATAAGAGTAGAATTAGATTCTTTGTAATACAAAGGGTAAATGCCTGAGGGGCTGGATGCCCGGTTCCCCATGGTGCGATTCTTATGCATTGCATGCCTGCACCAAAACATCTTGTGTTCCTCATAAATGTATACACCCACTGTGTACTCACAAAAATTAAAAATTATTTTAAGGCCGGGCGCGGTGGCTCAAGCCTGTAATCCCAGCACTGTGGGAGGCCAAGGCGGGTGGATCACGAGGTCAAGAGATCGAGACCATCCTGGTCAACATGGTGAAACCCCGTCTCTACTAAAAATACAAAAAATTGGCTAGGGTGGTTGTCGGCGCATATACTCCCTTCTACTCGGGAGACTGAGGCACAAGGTTGGCCTGAAGCGGGGAGGGGAAGGTTGCAGTAAGCAAAAATTGTAACACACAAAAATGGGTGAAAGAGAAAAACTTTTTCTAAAAAAAAAAAAAAAAATTATTTTAAAAATAATACTGATTTTCTCACTTATTTTTTGTTTTGGAAGATATAATTTAAAAAATTATTATAAATATAACAATATTTACATTCATTATTTTTAATTAATAAATACTACTTTAACTTTTTCTTAATTTTCATTTCTAACATGGTAAACATTGACAGTGTCGGGGCTCAGAAAACGATACCCTGAAGTCTGGAGCTTGGGCAGGCTGAGTGCTTTGAACTAAACGAGATCAGAAGACCTCAGAAGCAAAGTCTCTCTCTGACATTCTGCTACCCTCATTTCTCCTTTTCCCGTTTCTCCCCCAAGAAGGTCATAGCAGGTCATAGAAACTAGAATTTCTCTTCGCCAAGGCATGTCATTAAAACTAGAACCCCTCTCCCGCAAAGCAAGCCATAAAACCTAGAGGGATCCCTCTGACATGCCTCCCCTCAAGGCTGCCATAAGACCCTCATTCCAGAAGGAACCCACCGCATACCTGGGGCGAGGACATGCCTCACAGAGAGGCCAAGAAGAATCTGAAGAAACAGGCCTTGCTAAGATCCCCCCAGTTCATTACCACTGGGTCATCCTCCCGGCTCTTTGCGTCTTCATTTCTGAAGCCTCCCATGTCGTGTAAAACTTACACTGAATACCCTTGTTATGCTTCTCTCTGGTTAATCTGTCTCTTGTAATAAGGGCATCAGGGTGGACCTTGTGATGGGTGAGGACAAGGTATATTACAGAAGGCTTGCTACAGGTGGAGGTGCCAGTATTGTAGAAAAATGCTTTGCCATATTCCCCCTCATTCAACCCTTCAAAGAGGCTTAAAACAGAGGTCATTTTGAACTCCATGAGGAAATCAAGGTTTAGAGAATCAAGTTGCTTAAGGACACAAAGTTGGCAAGGGACAGAGCTAGGATTTGAACACAAGCAATCAGACCCTGGGGCCTGAACCTTCAAGCCCACAATTTCCTTTATATCCTACTGTGGCCTTCATTTCTTAGCGCTCCTCCACACCATCGCACACGCTTCAGCTGCGCCTGTGTGGTAATACATGGGGGCCATGGGGGAGTCTTAGCGTCAACTTGACATCTGTGTGTGTCGCACTTAAGTGTATCTCAAATTGGAGCACTGAGACCCTTCAGAAACTAAAATTCTATGAGCATTTTTTAAGTTTTGTGTTTATTTTAATAAACAGTCTTAAGATTTTTTACGAGTTTTTTTTTCAGCAATCTGCATATTTTATTTTTTAATTTGAGACAGTGTCTCCATCTGTCCTCAGGCTGGAGTACAGCGGCACGTTCTCTGCTCACTGTAGCCTCAACCTCCTGGGCTCAAGCAAGCCTCCTCTTCTCAGAGCAGCTAGGACCACAGGCACATGCCACCATGCCCGGTTCGTTTTATTATTATTATTAGCAGTAGTATTATTATTTGTAGAGATGGAGTCTCTGTATTTTGCCCAGGGTGGTCTTGAACTTCTGGGCTCAATTGATCCTCCTACATTGGCCTCCCGAGGTGATGAGCTTACAGTGGGATTACAGGTATGACCCACTGTGGCTGGCCAGCCTGCATTTGTTTTGTTTTGTTTTGTTTTTTCGAGACAGGGTTTTGCTCTGTCACCCAGGTTGGAGGGCAGTGGTGCAATCTCAGCTCACTGCAACCTCCCGGGCTCAAGCGATCCATCCACCCCAGCCACCTGAGCAGGTGGGACTCCAGGCATATAGAGGCAGGTTTTTCCACGTTTCCCAGGCTGGTCTTGCACTCCTGAGCTCAAGTGATTCACCTGCCTCTGCTTCCCAAAGCGCTGGGATTACAGGTGTGAGCCACCGCACCTGGCCTGCATTTTAAACAAGCAGCCCAGCTGCTGTGCAGATGAGGCAGAACCTCAGATCACAGTCAGAAAACCTGGCTCCTGGACAGTGGTTCTCAAAATACAGCCCCTAGACCAGCAATACCACATCACCTGGAAACTTGTTAGAAATGTTAATGTTCTTGGTCTCCCCCAAGACCTATAGAACCAGAACCTCAGAGACGAGACCTGGCAATCTGATCTGATGAGCCCTCCAGGTGATTCTGATTCATGTTAAAGTCTGTGAATCACCTGCCTGAGAAAAGGTTCAATTTAAAATCGGCAGTAAAGGGCAAAAGTTCTTCCAGCTCCTACGGACTAGTCTCCAGTTCCCATCCACACAACGGCGCCGGATCCAGCTCTTGCTGAGGGCAGTGCATGTTGGCGCTGCAGGGAGGAGAAGGCCCCAGAGACCGGGAAGGAAGGTAGGGACCATGGCTTCCTCTTTCTTTATTGGGCGCTTTGTAGAAGTCACACAGGTCTAAAAGTTACACTGCTAAATAATTATTTAAAAACTGACCAGGATGAAGGTCCTGGTCCAGAGCTCCAAACCAGAAGCAAAAAGGAAGGGGGGTGGTAGGCTGGGGGGTATTCCTCTAACATGACCAAAACCCAAAAAATGAAGATTCGAAGCTCCTCTGTGGGCCAAATCCAGGGCTTGGGCCCTCGGGCTAACCGGCAGGTGAGCCTGACTCCATCACACTCAGAGTAAGGTAACCGGCGAGGACTGGAGGGAATGACCAGCGGAGTCCAGATGGGACAGACATAACTGGAAGGAGGACAGGAAATGGACAGGTACTGTCCTGTTAGACGTGGCGCTCGAGTGAAGAGACCACCAGGCAGGCTTGGTGTGGGCAACGAGGCCGTTTTATTTCGTGCTTGGGTGCAAGTGGGCCAAGTCCGGGAAACGAGTTAGGCGAGGGGCGTAGGAATGAGGACTGGTTATATAGGTTGGGGCAACTAGTCAGTTAAAGGTGGTAATTTACTTTAGGGAGGGAAGGGCGTCACAGGATGCCTGGTCACAAGGGTAGGGGTTATCTATTACAAACAGGCATGGGCATACGGGTGGGGGTTGTCAGTTGCAAGCAGAGGGGAGAATGCAGTAAATTACTTAGTTACAGGTGTGGGGGGTCTTGAGACACCTAATGTCGAGAGGGGAAGCTTTGCAAGGCTGAGCCGGAGCAATGGTCGAAGGTTACAGAGGAAGAGCAAGTGGTTGAGGCAGGAGCTGGTTGTTTCACTTCTTTGTGGCCTTGGTTACCTCAGACTTTCTGGCTCCTGGAGACCATTAGGAGGTGTATAGGCAGGTCACCAAGGCTGTAATGGCCAGCCTTGGACTTGGACGCTTGATGTTCCCATCTTCTTATATATGTCTAAAGAAATGTTAGAGAAAGGAGTAGGTGATATTTCTCGAGGCCTCTTCAAGCGTGACGGGACTGCGCAGACACCTACAAGAAAAGTCTGAAACAGGACTGGGGATAAGACAGACAAATGAACGGGCAGGGTTGGCAAGGCGTCTTGTCTTAAGCTGCTGAGAGGTCCTGGGACAGGGGTGATATTGTGGGGTTGTTAAAAGTAGCGTTTGCCATATAGAGTGACTAGTGGTGGCCTGGATACGGTTTTGTAGGAATTGAGAGACTAATCGGAAAATGCAAGGTCCGAATAAGAGAAGGAGGAAGACGGACGTTAGGGGAGTCAGGATTGGAAAAAGCCATGTCATCCAGCTCGAAAACAGCCAGGTGAAGTCGGCACAGTTCTTTGCCTGGTTAGCAGATTTCTGGGCCCTGTCTTTGAGCTTTTTGACATTATCATAAACTAGGCTGGACTGATTTAAGTAAAAGCAGCATTCCTCATTTAGAAAGATACAGAGTCCTCCCTTTTCTGCAGCTAGGAAGTCGAAGCCATGGCGGTTCTGAAGGACAACTGCAGCTAAAGCGTCGATTCGAGGCTGGAGGACGGACAAGGTATCGTGTATGTCTGTAATGCTAGCAGAGAAATCAGTAGACAGACTAAGGGAAAAGAAGAATACCGCCTGCTGGTGGGGATATTGGTACGTTTGCTGCCTCCTTGGCCGTCTCATTGGCAGAAGCGTTTCCTCGGGCAATGGGATTTAAAGTTTTTTGATGTCCTTTACAGCGGACAACTCCAGCCTTGGCTGGGGGAAGGGCACCTTTAAGGAGATCTTTTATTAAAGAAGCATTGATAATGGTGGGTCCTTGTATACTGAGAAAGCCCCTTTTTTCCAGATGACAGCGTGGTGATGGAGGATGTGGAAAGCATATTTGGAGTCGGTGTAGATGTTGACTTTTAGCCCTTTTGCCAGGGTGAGAGCACGTGTGGTGCTATCAATTCAGCTTGTTGAGAAGCAGTGGATGGAGGGAGGGTGGCAGCTTCTATGACAGGAGTGTGGGAGACAACAGCACAGCCAGCTTTTCTTGGAGAGGACTGGTTAGGTTTTGAAGAGCTGCCATCAACAAATCATGTGTGATCAGAGCCTGGAAGAGGGCAAAGAGAGAGGTGGGGAAAGGGGAGACGGCAGTGTGGGTTAGGGAGACACAGCCGTGTGGGGCGGGACTTGCATTTGTTTGGTATTAGGTGGGAGGCCGGATTAAAATCGGGGCCCTGTGCAATAGCCACAGTGGGAGTTTCAACAAAGAGCGAATAGAGTTGGATAAGACACGGAGCAGATGACAGATGTGGAAGATGCGCAGAGGACGCTGAAGCCTGAAGACTGAGGGCTGTGTAGAGTGAGTGAGGCATAGCCTGTGGTTTTGAAAGCCTCAAGAAGGAGTAGAGCAGCGGCAGCTGCCACACGTAGGCGTGAGGACCAGCGTAGGACAGTGAGGTCAAGTCGTTTAGAGAGGAAGGCAACAGGACACGGACCTGGCTCTTATGTAAGAACTCCAACTGCACAGCCCTGAATTTCAGCAGTGTATAAGGAAAAGGGTTGGGTTGAATTGGTATCGCAGAGAACAGGTTAAGGGTTTTGTACAGGTGGTTGGAAATAATAGGTGCAATTATGTGGGGCAGCCAAGGGAGCAGGAGGAATAGGCAGAGAAGTTACACGGGGTACCTTGGAAAGGAAGGTTATTTATTTACTTCAGAAGACAGTTAAGGGTGACAGCTGGGGGTGGAACCAGCAGCTCTCTTGGCACACAGAATGGAGGAAGAGGGTGAAGTGGCAAGATGGACAGGAGCAGGGCATTTAAGTTTCCTTAGGAATTTGGGTGAGCTTTAGAGAAACTGGGGAGAGTATGGGGGTTTGGCACTACAGGATGGATGGGGAGATGGTGTTCCGTACCTAGGGTTAAGATAGCGGGACATAAGAGGAGCTATTGAGGGAAGTACGGGTTGGGGAGCAGGGCGGCAATGAAGTGTGGCTGTAGCCCGGGAATAGCGAAGGAGGCAGATGATTTTGTTAGGATACCTTGGCCTAACGGGAACTGGACAAGTGGGGAAGATTAGGAAAGGAATGCTGGCCTAATTGACACTAGACTTGGGGAGTTTTGAGAGGACTGGACGCCTTGCCATCAATTTCGTCAACAGTTATGGAGGCCAAGGAGACAAGTTAGTGTGGAGTGATTAAGAAGGGGATGGACTTACTCCACCGTAAGTTACCTGAAGCTTGGCGTCTGTGATAGTCCAGGGGGCCTCCAAGATGTTTGGGCAGCATCAGTCTCTAGCCGCCAAATGGAGGGTCAGCGATGTGAGTAGGACAGCTTGACTTCCAGTGGGGTCCCGCACAGGCGGGGCAGGGCTTAGGAGGAATCCTGGGCTGCGGGCATTCCTTGGCCCAGTGGCCAGGTTTCCCACACTTGAAGCAAGGTCTGGAAGTGGGGGGGCGGGACGCTGCAGTCTGGGCACTTTGAAGCCTTTGTGAGCCAGTAGTGTGGCTGGGGTTTGTCTTACGGCAGAGGCAAGCATTTGTAATTCTGAGATGCACTGCCACCAGGCAGGTTCTTCCCTATTAGTGAACACCTTTAAGGCGAGGTTGATTAATTCCTGTTGTGGGGTTTGAGGGCCAGATTTTTATTTCTGTAGCTTTTTTAATGTTAGGGGATGATTGGGTGATAAGCGTTTTTCAGGGGTGAGAGTAGAAGTAAGGATGACATTTAAGTGACTCCAGGTGAAATTATAGGACTGGGTTAAGTATTGGAGGATCTGATGAAAAGGAGCCTAACCGTTGGCCAATTTGGGAAAGGTTGTATAAAGAGAAAGGAACGTGCACCCTAACTGTGCCTTCGGCTCCAGCCACCTCTTGAAGCGGGAATTGTTGGGCAGGGGCAGTGGAGTTAGCCGTGGGACTACACTGCAAGTCTGACCAGGTATGAGGTGGGGAGGTGACGGGAGGCGCATAAGGAGGTGGAATGTGGGCAGAGGAGGAGGAGGGAGGCTCTGGGAGGGAGGTTAGGGCCTGGATTAGGGTCTGGTTCGGACAGGTGGGGAGAAGAAAGGTCGGAAGGGTCAATGGACAAGGAGGATTCTGAATCACTGGCGGAGGTAGGAGGAGCAGATGGAAGGGAGAGAAGGGAAACTTGGGATGGGTGGCATCAAAAGCAGAGATTAGGGACGGATTGGAGTGTAAAAAAAAAATGCCTGGACATGGACACCTCAGACCATTTGCCCATTTGTTGATAAAAATTGTCTAGGTCTCGCAGAATAGAAGAATGCCTTCTCCTTGATCTCTGGCAGCACTTCTTAGGTACTCAAAAGGCAGAGATCTAAGTCCAGCTGCTCTTGGAAATGCTGATGTTAACGGCTTGTCTTGACATGAGAGTGTTTTCGGATCACGCCATCTGTGGGTAGCAGCTCTCCAGTTAGCAGCTTGGGAATAGTGGACTTCTCTGCTCCATTGGGTCCTGCCAGAGCCACTCGTGTGTCAAGGGCAATTCCAAATTCTAGATTACCGGCAGGTGCAAGGCCCACCTTTTGTATGCTTGAAGCTGGCCCGCTGGGCCAGGTTGGCACTCCAGGATCAAGCCTCGTGAGGTAGTTCTTCATGTGTGCAATCTGATCTTGCTCCCAGTGACACCTCTTCATCTGATTCTCCTCCAGCTCTAGCCGCTCTCACAGTCTTCAGGCTTCAGTGTCCTCTGCGCATCTTCCACGTCTGTCATCTGCTCTGTGTCTTATCCAACTCTCTTCGCTCTTTGTTGAAACTCCCACTGTGGCTATTGCACACGACCCCGATTTTAATCCGGCCTCTCACCTAATACCAAACAAATGCAAGTCCCGCCCCGCACGGCTGTGTCTCCCCTTTCCCCACCTCTCTCTTTGCCCTCTTCCAGGCTCTGATCACACATGGTTTATTGATGGCAGCTCTTCAAAACCTAACCAGTCCTCTCCAAGAAAAGCTGGCCATGCTGTTGTCTCCCACACTCCTATCATTAGAAGCTGCCACCCTCCCTGCATCTACTACTATCAACAAGCTGAATTGCAAGTAGCTGGGATTATAGGCTCCTGCCACCACACCCAGCTTATTTTTGTGTTTTCGTAGAGACAGGGTTTCACCATGTTGGTCAGGCTGGTCTCAAACTCCTGACCTCAGGTGATCCACCTGCTTTGGGCTCCCAAAGTGCTGGGATTACAGGCGTGAGCCATCTCGCCCGGTCCCAACACTCTTTCCAACAGGGAGAACAAGGTTAGCCACTTAAGACAGCTTTAGATCCTGTCAGCCTGGAGATGGTACCAGAGGAATCTACATTAACAAGCGTTACTGACTAGCCTTTGTCTGCCATTTTTTGCCTTCCCCACAAGCTGCTGCTCCTAGAGACTCAAAGCCCTTTTCCTTTGTCTTGTCACCACTCTAAATATGGACTGTTCTTTCTTGAAGACGCTACATAAGCTAGAATTCAAAGCCACCTCTTTAAGAACTATTTATTCTCTGAGTGTTCCCCATGTGTACATAAAATATACATTTAACAAACTTAATCTGGGGCTCTAACTACACACCCATGGGGGCTATTATTTTCCCCTGCAATACCCCCAAGGCATGATGCCTTGGCATGCCAGGGATTTTTGTTTTTTTTTGAGATGGGGCCTTACTCCGTTGCTTAGGTTGGGGTGCAGTGGTGCGATCCCAGCTCACAGCAGCCTCGAACTCCTGGGCTCAAGTGATCCTCCTACTTGGCTTCCTGAGTTTCTGGGATTACAGGCATGCGCCACCACTCCCGCCAGCTTAGGATTTTGAGCTGTAGGGTATTGAGGGGGCCACAGAAACAAAGAACTCTCTGATGTTTTTTCCTCCAAAGCAGGTCATGGAAACTAGAATTTCTCTCCCCCAAAGCAAGCCATAAAACTTAGGAAGGTCACTCTTTGACCTCCTCCCTTTTCCTCTGAAGACCATTATGTGACAGGTGTCCTGTCCCATACCTGGAGGCCAAGGAGGGTCTGAAGAAAGGGGTCTCTCTAAGCTTCCCTCAGTTTATTACCATTAGGTTATACCCGCTTTTTGTCCAACCGCAATTCTGCACAACTGCCCATTCTTCATCAAACCTAAGTACAAAAATGCCGTTTCCCTGGGTCTTTATTTCTAAAGGCTCCCATGTGACATAAAACTGGTTAAATACATTTGTTAAGCTTTCCTCTTGTTGTCTGCCTCATTGAACCTCTCAATGAGTGAAGGAAAGGTCTTACTTTTTCTCCCCTACAGCCTGCCTTCCTAGAGATCATTCTATCTGTAGTTTTCTCCAAATTAAACTTCTTTATATATGATTATAAAAGTGATACTTGATTCATGCAGAAAAAAAAAAAAAAGCCAGTGCAACATGGTATAAAGAGGAAAGTGTGAGGGGCAGAACGTGAGGAGAGGAGCAACTTCAGGGGTGGAAATGAAGGCCACCCTACTGATCCTGGGGAGGAACTGGGAGCGACAGGGCCCAAACTGTGAAATAGCTGGCCTCACCCTGCTCCCAAACTTTCCCAGAGCTTTCATGCTGCCCTGGTTCCTGGGACCCTGTGACAACCCTGGGCTTGTCTTCATGGGATCTTTTGCCTGTGGAGGATGTGTTCTGATTTAACAGCATTTGGCAGGTTCCCCTGAGAAGCAGCCCCAAGGTGACCAGGACTTGGCTCCCAAATGTCCAGTTAGAGCACTTTCTCTCCCCCACATGACCTTTCCCTAGGGATGAACAGCTCCAGACACCAGGATTGATGTCACTTTAGTGACAGCTGGGGCAGGTGCTCCATAGGTCCCCCAGTTCCTCATCGCACAAGCCTGCTCCCAGCAGATAGGGCATTTCAGCTCAACAGATATGATCTGTGACCTTCACCAGACGACACTCAAAGGCCCTCAACGACATCAAGGCACACAATTTCCATGGGGAGACCCATGGTAAGCACATAATGGAATGCCAAATGAAGCAGGTGCAGGGCCACAAGTTAGAAAAAAGCAGACAGAGACTAGTTCTCTCTTGAAGGTATCAGAGCCTGGTATCCTCATCTGCAAACTGGAGGCGCCTACTCAAACAGCCACCAAGAGGAGATGAGATGGTGGATATGAAAGCATTGATCCAAATGCTGGCATGCAGCATAAGTTGAATCAGAATACAGATATGAGTATTAGAAAGTTCTCTCTGTGCATACAAAATCTCCCTCTTGGTAATGATGAGGTTTTAATCTAGCACTTCTCAAATGTGCTTCATGAACTTGTTTCCATTACTGGACCCCACTCAGAATGTCCTAGGGACAAATTCCCAGTCGTCTTTGCTCTTCTTAGAAATAATCAGAATTGGGCCAGGTGTGGTGGCTCACACTTGTAATCCCAGCACTTTGGGAGGCCAAGGTGGGCAGATCATGAGGTCAGGAGATCAAGACCATCCTGGCCAACATGGTGAAACTTCATCTCTACTAAAAATACAAAAATTGTTGGGTGTGGTGGTGTGTGTCTGTAATCCCAGCTGCTCAGGAGGCTGAGGCAGAAGAATCGCTTGAACCCAGGAGGTGGAGTTTGCAGTGAGCCAAGATTGAGCCACTGTACTCCAGCCTGGCAACAGACCAAGTCTCCGTCTTTAAAAAAAAATCAGAATATCTAGGGACAGAATCCTACATGCTGCCTCTTTACCAATTTCCCTAAACAATTCTTGGGCATCGCAAAGTTTGAGAACCACTGGTGAAGTAATTAAAACATTGCTTCTGGGGATGAGAGAAATAGCTTCAAGTCCTAGCTCTGTCATTCACTGGTGATCTCAGGCCATGGCTTCCTGTTTTTGTTTTTTGAGACAGGGTCTCTCTCTGTGACCCAGCCAGGAATACAGTGGTGTGATCATAGCTCACTGCAGCCTCAACCTCCTGGGCTCAGGGGATCTCCCCTCTCAGCCTCCCAAGTAGCAGCTGGGACTGCAGACATGTGCCATCATACCTGGCTATTTTTTTTTTTTTTTTTGGTAGAGACAGGGGTCTCACTATATTGCCCAGGCTGCTCTTGAGCTCTCAGATTCAAGCAGTCTGCCCACCTCAGCCTCCCAAAGTGTTAGGATTACAGGCATGAGCCACATAGCCTGGCCTTGTTTTTTTAAGTTGGGATAATAATGGTACCTGTGATGATTAAAGGGATGTCAATTGCTTGAGATTTAGGCCAATCTAAAGTAAGTGCTCGGTAAATGTTAGTTATTGTTTTTCTCCTGCTAAATGCACCTGGTTGCTTCAGCTGTCCCTTTGTGGCACAGATCCAAGCCCTTTCCGCCCCGCAGGAATACCCCACCCGTATTCCCACTAGGAGCAGTCCCAGGAGCCCTGGGAGGAAGCTGGGGGAAGGGTTTGACTTTGCTTCCCGGTCCTCTTCTGACATGCTTCAATAGCACACTTGGCCACTGGAGGGCAGCATCCACTCACTCTTTTCTTAGGAAGTTGCTTCTAAACAACCATTTTCCAGCTGTAGAGGTGCAGAAGATAGAAGGAAGCCTTCATGGGGGCTTACGGGACACTGGGTTAGTTGCTTTATCCTAGTGGTTCATTTTATGCATCCTATTCCAGGCAGCCCTTAGTAAACAGATACAAACTATCACAGAATATAGGTTCTATAATTTATTTTTATTTTTGAGATGGAGCATCACTCTGTTACCCAGGCAGGAGTGCAGTGGTGCGATCTCAGCTCACTGCAATCTCTGCCTCCTGGGTTCAAGCAGCTATCCTGTCTCAGCCTCCTGAGGACCTGGGACTTCAGGTGCCTGCCACCACTCCCAGCTAATTTTTATATTTTTAGTAGAGACAGGGTTTCACCATACTGATCAGGCTGGTCTCAAACTCCTGACCTCAGGTGATCCACCCACCTCAGCCTCCCAAAGTGCTGAGATTACAGGCATGAGTCACTGCGCACCTGACCTAAGTTCTATAAAATATTAATGCAAACTCTGAAATATAACCTATAGAGAGATGTTTTCTTTAAACTACTCTTTTCTCATTGTCTTGAATCATAAAATGAGAATTTTGTTTCTAAACCTGGAGTCTCCTACAGGCATCCAGGCCTCCACAGGTAACCCCTGCTGTGCCACATGCCTGCATGCCTGGACCCCCACTCCTCCTCCAGGCACACAGGACCTTCCTATTCTCCCACCCTGTCCATGGGGCTGCCCATGAAGAACATGGGGCAGCTGAAGGAAAGGTGGTGGCTCCTTTCCAAGTCCTTGGTGCCCCTCCTTTTCCGCAGCAGCAGGGGTGTTTCTCCATCTGTCTAAGTGTTCCACTGCTGTTTGAGGACCTGCCGTGGGGCTCCTTCCCAGCCCATCTCAAGGGCCTAGAGCGGGACTTCCAGGTGAAGTTGCTGTCCCCAAGCAGGTCCCAGAGAGTAGCTGTGTCCTAGTTGGGTCACCCCCAAAGCATTCACTAGATGAGGGTTCTAGCACCAATGGTTTATGTGGGAGGTGCAGGGGATGGAAATGAGGGAGAGACTCAGGGAAGGGAGGCCGCCAGTGAGGCTTTGCTATGAGTTCAGAACTGCGTGGGCATCTGCACTGAATCCTGTGGGGGAGAGAAGTGCCAAGAAACAGTCTAAAACACGTGCTTCAGAATCATCCCATCCAAGTGGCGAGGAAGCTGCAGACACCCCTCCTGAGGGCTGAGGGCTGCTCTTGGTGGCTGCTTCCTCAGTAGCCTGCTCCATCCACAGGCTAAGTGGCCTTCTGCAGTTCTGGGGGGGAAGCCCCAGGCTCACAGGTGCAGGCACACAACAGGGGGAAGTTTGCTGGTGCAAACAGAAAGGTGAGACAGGCACTGGTGGGGTGGTGACAGCAGCCATGGAAGGCTGCCTTCCGCTCTGACTCAGGTACTGGCTGCCCAGTGTCCCAACAGCGCTTCTCCTGGATCCGGGCTGGGAGCCCACTCCTCCCCATGCTCACAGATGTCGGTCCCGCCTGTTGGCCGGCACTCGCGTCTGGAGAAGTCCTCGCCCTATGTGAGTCTTGGGGGCAGGCAGAATAGGTTTCTGTTGCTGTGATAAGGAGCCCTGATGCCCATTCTGAATCCAGGTGGCCTGGGTGGGGCTGCACCCTCCACCCTAGGGTGAGCAATAATCCAAGCTAGGCCTCAAACAATAAGCAAATCCCACTGTCCTGGCTAGGGCCACCATGTCACCTACCTCCAGCTGGGGCCACTCTTTTTTCAAGAGTGTCTCTCTGCTAGACTCACAATCACAAGGTGGGGAAGCTGGAGCTGCTCGAAGTCATTTTGCTACCTCGGAGAGAGACACTTTTGAGAATAGGGTCCAGACAGAGAAGCCAGGGCCTGCTGGCATTTGAGCCTCTGCCTCAGCCACCTGGAAAGCCAGCATTACCCCTGGAAACTTCAGTTATTTGAGCCAGTAACTTATCCTGTTTTTCTTTTCTTTTTTTTTTTTTTTTTTTTTTTTTTTTTTTTTTTTTTTTTTTTTTTTTTTTTTTTTTTTTTTTTTTTGAGACAGTCTTACTCTGTTGCCCAGGCTGGAGTGCAGTGGTGGGATTTCAGCTCACTGCAGCCTCTACCTCCCAGCTCAAGCTATTCTCCTGCCTCAGCCTCCCTGGGTAGCTGGGACTGCAGGCTTGCACCACCACACCCAGCTAATTGTTTGCATTTTAGTAGAGATGGGGTTGCCCAGGCTGGTCTCAAACTCCTGAGCTCAGGCAAGCCGCCCACCTTGGCATCTCAAAGTGCTGGGATTACAGACATGAGCCACGGAGACTGGCTTATCTTTCTGCCTTACCAGCTTAGATTGGGTTTTGTGTTTTCTGAACCCAGAAGCGTCCTAACCACTACACAATCTAATGGTTACTGTCACCCACAAATGACACTGGGTTGGGTACATTGATGAGTTATTACATTTATCTCATGCTGACTGTACATAAAACCAAATTATTCCCACCTGCATTCTCTCTTTCCTTCCACCCATCACGCCCCCAAACTTTGCTGTCCTGTACAGAACACTGGGCTATGAGTCAGGAGACAGAGACCTTAGCTCTGCCTCTGCACCTGTGACCTACAGCAAGGCAACCCATACTCCCAGGCCTTGGTTTTCTCCTACAATGAATGGGAAGGTTGGACTCCATGACCTCAAAGGTGTTTCCAACACTAGCATTCTATGCACATTCTTCTCCTTCTTCAACCGTATTTAGCCAGTCACTGAGGATCACAGATATTCCCTTGGAAATCTTTAACCCATTCCTTCTGCATTCCACACCTCCATTAGCCATATAGTAAGAATGGGTTTCTCACTTTTTTTTTTTTTTTTAGATGGAGTCTCGCTCTGTTGCCCAGGCTAGAGTGCTGTGGCACAATCTCGGCTCACTGCAACCTCCACCTCCTGGGTTCAAGCAAGTCTCCAGCCTCAGCCTCCTGAGTAGCTGGGAGTACAGGTGCATGCCACCATGCCCAGCTAGTTTTTGTATTTTTAGTAGAGATGGGGTTTCACCATGTTAGCCAGGCTGGTCTCAATCTTTTGACCTTGTGATCTGCCTGCCTCGGCCTCCCAAAGTGCTGGGATTACAGGCATGAGCCACCATGCCTGACCCTTTCTTTTTTAAATACTGCATTCACCATGGGGTGAAAATTTAGAACTAAAAAGAATCTTGGAGTGAGTAGAGCCCTGGAGGTCCCCTCACTCCCCCCCCACCCCCACCACCAGATGATTCTTGAAGAGCAGGAGGAGATCTCCATTCATTCTGATCCTCAGTGTATGTCACAAATGAGCCTCAACCACTTGATCTTACTAGACCACTCACTGTCCTGCCCATCTCTCACAGTCCTTACAACATGTGCTTTGAGTAGGACTTGGGTTATGAATCCAATCCCAAATCCACCTGAGCTAACTCAAATTAGAGAAGGGAAATAAACACACCTGTAATCCCAGCTGTTCAGGAGGCTGAGTCTGTAAGATCTCTTGAGCCCAGGAGGTCAAGGCTGCAGTGAGCTATGATTGCACCACTGCACTCCAGCCTGGGTGACAGAGTGACACCCTATCTCTTAAAAAAAATTAAGTTTTGCTTAAAAAAAAAAGAAAAGAAAAGTGTGACACGAGGTACCAGGATACAATTCATGTCACTCACTCACAGGCTCAGGCTGACATGTGGCAGGGTCCCTTCTCCACCGTGGGCATTGCTTCATTCATCTCTCATCAGGGACCAGCTTTCTGTGCCTCACAGCCATACTGGGAGAAAACATAGGCACCACCAGCTTCTGAGCTCCTAAGTTGCCCCTCCTGCCCGAGACTGAAGTAACTCTTTTCAACTGCTTAGCCACACTGTCGACTCATATTTAGAGTCTTCTCGGCCTCTTTTCCATGTGATCCCACCATATCTTCCCACCTTGGAGATAGGTTTTGTTTTTCTAGACTGAATTTCAGGGTTTTATGTTTATTACTATGAAATGTAGCCTTATAAGATTGCTCCCATCATTACTGCCTATTAAGGTCTTTTTGAACCCCCAAATCTCCCATTTACCTTATTGGCTTCATAATGACCATGGCTTTGATGAGTCCAAGTCATTAGGAAAAATGACTGCCTGGGAATAACTGCTGGTCCTTATGGCATGCAGAAATATCCCTGCAAGGTGTCAGATGCAGAAGCCAGCACATTCTGCGCATGTTCCTTTCCACAGCCACTTAGTCCTCTAGTGGAACTCTCTATCCACTCCCCTTTCCCTATCATTCCCAAGATTAGAGGAGATGCTGCTTGTCTGAATTTCAGCAAGGACAGAGATATCTTTTATTTTTTGCAATACTTTAAGTTCTGGGGTACATGTGCAGAGCGTGCAGGTTTGTTACAGTTATACACGTGCCATGGTGATTTGCTGCATCCATCACCCTGTCATCTACATTAGGTATTTCTCCTAATACTGTCACTCCCCTAGCCTCCCACCCCGATAGGCGCTGGTGTGGGATGTTCCCCTCCCTGTGTCCATGTGTTCTCACTGTTCAACTCCCACTTATGAGTGAGAACATGCGGTGTTTGGTTTTCTGTTCTCGTGTCAGTTTGCTGAGAATGACGGTTTCCAGATTCATCCATGTCCCTGCAAAGGACATGATCTCATCATTTTTTATAGCTGCATAGTATTCCATGGTGTATATGTGCCACATTTTCTTTATCCAGTCTATCATTGATGGGCATTTGGGTTGGTTCCAAGTCTTTGCTATTGTGAACAGTGCCGCAGTAAACATACATGTACATGTGTCTTTATAACAGAATGATTTATAATTCTTTGGGTATATAGCCAGTAATGGGATGATGAGTCAAATGGTATTTCCAGTTCTAGATCCTTGAGAAATTGCCACACTGTCTTCTACAATGATTAAACTAGTTTACACCCCCACCAACCGTGTAAAAGCATTCCAATTTCTCCATATCCTCTCCAGCACCTTTTGTCTCCTGATTTTTTAACGATCACCATTCTAACTGATGTGAGATGGTATCTCAATGTGGTCTTGATGGTAATTTCTCTAATGACCAGTGATGGTGAGCTTTTTTTCATATGTTTGTTGGCTGCATAAATGTCTTATTTCGAGAAGTGTTTGTTCATTTCCTTCACCCACTTTTTGATAGGGTTGTTTGTTTTTTTCTTGTAAATTTGTTTAAGTTCCTTGTAGATTCTGGATATTAGCCTTTTGTCAGTTGGGTAGATTGCAAGAATTTTCTCCCATTCTGTAGGCTGCCAGTTCACTCTAATGATAGTTTCTTTTGCTGTGCAGAAGCTCTTTAGTTTAATTAGATCCCATTTGTCTATTTTGGCTTTTGTTGCCATTGCTTTTGGTGTTTTAGTCATGAAGTCCTTGCCCATGCCTATGTCCTGAATGGTATTGCCTAGTTTCTTCTAGAGATTTTATGGTTTTAGATCTTACATTTAAATCTTTACCCATCTTGAGTTAATTTTTGTATAAAGTGTAAGGAAGGGATCCAGTTTCAGCTTTCTGCATATGGCTAGCCAGTTTTCCCAACACCATTTATTAAATAGGGGATCCTTTCCCCCATTGCTTTTGTCAGGTTTGTCAAATATCAGATAGTTATAGATGTATGGCATTATTTCTGAGGCCTCTGTTCTGTTCCATTGGTCTAAATCTCTGTTTTGGTGCCCGTACCATGCTGTTTTGATTACTGTAGAGTTGTAGTATAGTTTGAAGTCAGGTAGCATGATGACTCCAGCTTTTTAAATTTATTTATTTTGTCCTTAAGATTGTCTTGGCTTTGTGGGCTCTTTTTTGGTTCAATATGAAATTTAAGGATTTTTTCCAATTCTGTGAAGAAAGTCAATGCTAACTTGATGGGATCACACCAAACCTATAAATTACTTTGGGCAGTATGGCCATTTTCACGATATTGATTCTTCCTAACCATGAGCATGGCACGTTCTTCCATTTGTTTGTGTACTCTCTGATTTCCTTGAGCAGTGGTTTGTAGTTCTCCTTGAAGAGGTCCTTCACATCCCTTATTAGTTGTATTCCTAGGTATTTTTTCCTTTTTGTAGCAGTTGTGAATGAGAGTTCACTCATGATTTGACTGTTTGTCTGTTATTGGTGTATAGGAATGCTTGTAATTTTTGCACATTGATTTTGTATCCTGAGACTTTATTGAAGTTGCTTATCAGCTTAAGGAAATTTTGGGCTGAGACAATGGGGTCTTCTAAATATATAATTATGTCACCTGCAAATAGAGACAATTTGACTTCCTCTTTTCCTAATTGAATACTCTTTATTTCTTTTTCTTTCCTGATTGCCCTGGCCAGAACTTCCCATACTATGTTAAATAGGAGTGGTGAGAGAGGGCATCCTTGTCTTGTGCTGGTTTTCAAAGGGAATGTGTCCAGTTTTTGCCCATTCAGTATGATACTGGCTGTGGGTTTGTCATAAGTAGTTCTTATTATTTTGAGATACATTCCATCAATACCTAGTTTATTGAGAGTTTTTAGCATAAAGGGCTGTTGGATTTTGTCAATCAGGCACACACCTGCCTCCCAAAGCACTGGGATTACAGGTGTGAGCCACTGCACCTGGCACTCTGTATCCTTTTGCAAGTGTTCACAAGCCATCTTTTAAATAGCTTGTTTCCAGAAGCCAGCTTGCACAGGTATTGGAGGGGCAAAATCTCCCTTGCATTGTTGATTGGAAAAGTAGGACTCAAAGATATTTCTAGATAAGAAAGCATGATTAGAAATGGACACTAAAGAGTGCAATTGGGAAGTATATGTTAAGGTAATCTCGATAAGAGGGGATGTTTTACATTGCCTTTGTTTTTTTTTAAGTTGACACTAAAATATATTATTATTTGACCAGATTTGTCTTTTGAAGACTTCTCTCCTGATAGGCACTTCTGCAACAAATTTGTATATTTTGACAGAAATATTTTGTGATTATTCTTAAGGCCAATGAATGGACATTTATGATGGCTCATCATAAATATACAATAGTATATTGTATATACAATACTATATACAATAGTATTATAAATATATAGTATTATTATAATGTGTTATTGTATATTGTAATACTATATACAATAGTATTATATATATACAATAGTATTATATATATACAATAGTATATATATAGTATATATAATACTATATGCAATACTATATTCAATAGTATATTTATATATTAATTGATGGGTTGCATTTTTTTCTTTGAGCTTATACAATGTTTTAGAAAGTCTACCTTTTATAAATATCAAGTTGGATATTATGTGTTGCATTTGCTAAAAAGAGTCAATAGTTAAGAATCTGTTTCTTTTATATATGACAGATTGCATGCATACAGGATGTAGAATCCCTTGCATAAAACTAGTATGTTTTGCTGAAGTACTTGTTAATTTGGCTCTAAAATATTTATTCTTTTCCTAATATATAGCATTTATTTTAAAAAGATTAATCCCTTCACCCATTTCTGCAAGGCTCTTTTGTAGCTCAAAAAATTACCATAAAGGGAAAGATGGCACTCCGGCCCTCTACTACAATAACTTTAGAGTGGAGGTCAGAAAACTTTTTCTGTAATGGCTCAAACAGTAAATACTGTAGTCTTTGCAAGTCATACAAGCCCTGCTGCATCTACTCAGCTCTATAGCTATAGTACAAAAACAACCTAGACAATAGTGAATGAATGGGTGTGGCCATATTTGACTCATGGTTGTAGTTTGCCTACCCTTGCTTTAGTGTACCTAAATTAACACTGTTCCTATAAAATATCCAGTAAGATAAACAATACTTTAGTGCTTAAAAGAAAGTTATAGAATTTTTTTCTTTTAGAGTCCTTTAGGAAAAGCATCATGTATTTCTTGGAAAGTATTCTCTATTTTAAATATATCTATACAGTTTTATTGTTTTCTTACCCTGAGATATTTATTAGGAAGGGGTATTGCCGGGTGCGGTGGCTCACGCCTGTAATCCCAGCACTTTGGGATGCTGATGCGGGTGGATCACAAGGTCAGGAGATCGAGATCATCCTGGCCATGGTGAAACTCCATCTCTACTAAAATACAAAAAATTAGCCAGGTGTGATAGCATGCACTTAAGAGTCTCAGATACTCAGGAGGCTGAGGCAGGGGAACTGCTTGAACCCAGGAGA
>NW_016107328.1:12144016-12175991 GCF_001604975.1 Cebus imitator
TGGAGTCTAGTACATAAAAGATCTTTGGGTATATACATTATGTAAATAGGAAATATTACTTCTAGCATTGTAAGAGCCCCAGCTCCCAAACCATAATGACTCTTGAGTAATAGGCAAGTATCTGTGGCACCTGTAACATGCCTCCAGTATATTGACTGCTAAAGGGCAGTGAGTTCTCCCTGGCAGTGACTGCAGCAATTGAAAGTTATATTTTCATATCTACCATAGGGATGAAATCATCCAAATTTTTTCTTTGTAGCAAGATGGTTGGTGAAAACTCAAAACATGGATTATCAGGGGAGCTCTCTGTACAGGTAATTGGATCTAAAATTTGTAGAGCCATTTCAGCCATTTTCTCAGCTGCGGTGCTGCAGAATTCAACTGCGGATGGAATCTTTTTTTAATTGTTTATGCCAGCATAAACAGAAGATGAGAATTGTCTGCTTTTGCCAACTTGTGATTTGTTAATGCCAGCTCTGCTGTGCCATGGGGCTGTCCACTAGGGGAGTAAGGTTGCCCTCTTCCCCACTGCAAGGAGACTAAGAGCTCCTCCAGTAATTTCTGGGTAGCTATCATTTCCTGATTAAACTGTTCCTGTTCACTTAGGAGATCTTGTATGGCCCTGGATGCATCACGTTTTTGATGCTGTAAAAGTGCTCTTGAGGTTGGGCATGGTGGCTCATGCCTGTCATCCCTGTACTTTGGGAGGCTGAAGCAAGATCACTTGAGGCCAGGAGTTCGAGACTAGCCTGGCCAAAGGTGCAAAGCCCCGACTCTACTAAAAATACAAAAATTAGCCAGCTGTGATGATGGGTGTCTGTAATCCCGGCTACTTGGGAGTCTGAGGCACAAGAATCACTTGAACCTGGGAGGCAGAGGTTGCACTGAGCCAAGATCACACCACTGCATTCCAGCCTGGGCAATGGAGTGAGGCTCTGCCTCAAAAAACTAACCAACTAACTAACTAAACTGCTATTGATGCTCTTGAGTTGGTTAACTCATCTGCCATTACCCTGCTTGCAAGCAATTTACTTGGCCATACATCACACTGTATTGACATACATTCTATTCTGTTAGGAAAGCTAAGCTGTGTTTCCATCTAGGGCTTCATTTTCTAAAACAAGCTGATTTTTCTCTTGGGACAGACATTCAGAGTGATACTGAAGATCATCTCCAACAGAAACAACTTTTTAAACTCATGATTTACCTCTGTCTGTACACCGAGTTGGTTTGAAAGAAAAGACCTTCTTTGTCCTGTAATAACCTTCTTTCACAATGCTTGAGCCTTTCCAATATATTCTTTTTTTTTTTTGAGATGGAATCTCACTCTGTCACCCAGGCTGGAGTGCAGCGGCACGATCTTGGCTCACTGCAACCTCCACCTCCCGGGTTCAAGCAATTCTTCTGCCTCAGCCTCCAGGTAGCTGGGACTACAGGCATGCACCATCATGCCCAGCTCATTTTTTTGTTGTTGTTGTTTTTTGGAGATAGCATCTTGCTCTGTCACCCAGGCTGAAGTGCAGTGGCGTGATCTCGGCTCACTGCAACCTCCACTTCCCAGGTTCAAGCGATTCTCCTGCCTCAGACTTCTGAGTAGTTGATACTACAGGTGTGTGCCACCATGCCAGCCTAATTTTTTTTTATTTTTAGTAGAGACGGGGTTTCACTCTGTTAGCCAGGTGACCTCGTAATCCTCCTGCCTTGGCCTCCCAATGTGCTGGGATTATAGGTGTGAGCCACCGTGCCCAGGTAATTTTTGTATTTTTAGTAGAGACGGGATTTCATCATATTGACCAGGCTAGTCTCGAACTCCTGACCTCAGGTGGTCCACCTGCTTCAGCCTCCCAAAGTGCTGGGATTCCAGGCGTGAACCACTGCACCCAGCCTCCAATATATTCTTTACCTTTGAGAGTTCCTTATGAGATTCTACAGCTCCCTCTGACACCAAGGAATTCTCCTTTATGATGTCCCAGAGACTGAACCTTTGTATTTTTGTTGGAGCTACCATGAGTTATAGCAGCTTTGGGACCTAAGAGGATGATTATTATTTGAAATGAAAGGTCTCACATATTTATTACTGAAACCACCCAACCAACGCATTCATAACAGACCCAGACAGGAAACTGTTCAAAATTCTCCAGATAGTGGTGCCCTTTTCAGCTTGATTTGGTAACATGATTGTGACCTTCAGACAGCAGGTCTGTGCCATCATGTGCAATTCCTTATAGACCCAGCTTGGTTCTTCTCCAATGTCTTCTTCTGGAGTTGTACTTGATTTTATTACCAATTTTCATCCGAATCCACTGGGGAATGGGATGATTTTGCTTTTGTTTCTTGGCCAGGAATCACTTAATCCTGAAAGTCTTGTAAGAAGACATGGCAAAAAGTGGAGTAAAGCACACACCACGATGGTGGAGAAAGGAAGAGAGGGGGCAGGACCTGATAGTCTTACAGCTTCGACTTCCACTGCTTTTCAGCGAGCATTTTCCCTGGGTGAACTCCTGGGCTCTCTGTGATGAAACTGCTTTCTTCCATGGACTCTGAAGGCTATGATGCTTTCTGGATTAGACCCTAGAGGGAACTTCAACAGATTTAGGTGGCTCCCCAGTTTTCATTCCATCTCCTGCTCCTCAGATTGAGGATGAAGTAAGGGTGACTTTGGTTTCTAAACTTTTAAGAGTGGTCATTTTTTCCCTTACTTACCACTGAAAATGCACTCCAAGACTTCTACTGAACAACCACTAAGATTCCTATTCTCCTCATTTCACGGGGCTTCACTTGACAGGCTCTTGGAATCAGTATCACCAGGTTAACTTTTCACAGACCTCTTCCATTCTGAAGCCGACCCGCCATGGCCCTCCAGACATCCCTTACGTTGCCTTTGGATTAAGTTTAGGATGTAGCTTTCTTTTCTTCTTCCATCAAAAATAGAATCCAGATTTGGGGAATTTGACAGGCAATAGGGCCATAGATCATATTTCACTCAATCTAAGATAAGATCAGATTTATACATGCTCCATTATTTTATGAGCTATCAAGAAAAAGTATAACCAATTAAACCATACATGCTTTCTTTATAATTTTATTACGTGCTTTATGTACTCATGTATGTACATTATATACTTATTGAACGAGCTCAGACTTTTTAGACATGTATCATGTAAAATATGAGGAAGACAAATTTGCTAAAACTTCACCAACTCTTCTGAATCCCTCATCAGAGTCTTTACGTGCCTATTTTTCACACACCATTTTCTGCTGTGCCATCAGTAGAACTAAAAATGCAGCATTTTCCCTCCCTCCCGCCCCTTCTTCTGCACAATCTCAGCTCATTGCAACCTCCATCTCCCAGGTTCAAGTGATTCTTCTGCCTCAGCCACCCAAGTAGCTGGGATTACAGGCGTGCACCACCACACCCAGCTAGTTTTTGTGTTTTTAGTTGAGACAACGTTTCGCCATGTTGCTCAGACTGGTCTTGAACTTCTAGGCTTGAGCAATCCAACCACCTCAGCCTGCCAAAGTGCTAGGATTACAGGTGTGAGCCACTGTGCCCTGCCTAGCATTTCTTAAGCCAGTACTACACCATGATTATCAGCATTATCTTTCTGGGTACCCATTCTCCAAGTTTTGATACTGGAGTTGATCTTACCAGGTGTTAATGGAAGTTTCTGAGGCAATAGACAGGACTCACATTCCTGTCTCAAATAGGCAGGAAATGACACTAAATCATGACTGCTACCTGGCTAACAGCAATTTTAAGACACCATTCATCCTAAAGTGAGATTGATTGCTGTTTTATCTCAATATCAGAGATATTAAAATGTGAAAATTGATGAATTAAGACAGTCCTTACGAGGTTACTTTTTGGGTTATCCTGAAGGTAATACCCAATCTAGCCCATGAGCCATGGCCCCACCTCATCCACCAGGCATTGCTGTATCAGACCAGGCCAGACTGGGCCAAGTGGATCCTGGACATTTGGAATTGGGACTAGTCTCTTGTGTCAAGGAAATGTCAACACTAGGCACTGTGGAATCAGCCTCTGCCACCACAAGGAGGTTAGCACCCAAAGATGGGCTGCAGGGAGAGGAGGGGGGCTGACACACAGACAGGGGCCAAGAAAAGCTGGAGAGAAGGCAAGACCTCAGCCTCCCAAGGGCTTTCCAGTTCTGTGGCTGGTGCCTACCTGGAGCTGGGCTGCTCTCTGGCTCCTGCATCTGAGGCAACTGGAAGCCTTACAGTCATTGCCCCTGTGTCTTTAAGCTGGCTAGTTGGCCCATGGTGCTGCCAAAGGGCCCCACCCCATCACCTTCACTGTGCTTGCTCAGGTCTCACCTGCACTTCAGACAGCAGCTTCTCCACCCTTCTTGGGGCTGTGAAAGCCACGACAGTCACAAAACAACTCACAAAGCAACTTCTAGAGCTACTGCTCAACTGAGGATCCTATCAGGCAGTGTTTGAGTGTCCTATAAAGCCGAGGCCCAGCTACTGCCCAGTTACCTATGTTCTGCCCCCTAAGCTTGGCTTCATTTGTTGAGGGGTGAGGGAGGGGCAGCCTATAACCTTGGACACCTCCAAATGAGGTCACTTACCCCATTCAGGGATTAAGCTCACAGCTGTCAGCTTCAGCCCTTTTCCACTAACCAGTTGAGCTAAGCAGCCCACCTACCTTCTGCTGGACCCAGCTATTCTGGCTTTTTTGGGGTTTCAGAGCTTGGAAGCTTCCTTCTCCTCTCTGTGAATGGTGCTTTTAAGGCTTAGGAGCTCAGGTCCAGCAGCTAAGGCAGCATCCCAAGGGCCAATATTGCACACTCAGGCCTTTGAAGCTAGGGCAGTTTCTCCAGCAAGTCATGCCTATGCCACAGGTCACTGACGTCAGGGAGGCAGCCAGCTTCCCAGGCCATGAACAGTGGAGCACACATTAGCTTCCTATGGCTGCTGTAACAAATTATCACAAATGAAGTGGCTTAAAATAACACAAACTTACATCTCACAGTTCTGAAGAGAGACCCAAAATGGGTCTGTAGGCCTGCATTCTATCTGGAGGCTCTCGGGAAGTATCTGTTTCCTTATCTTTTCTAGCTTCTAGAAGCTGCCCACATTCGTTGGCTTGTGGCCTCACATCATTCCAACTTCTGCTTCTGTTGTCACATGCTGACATGCCTGCTCCCTAAGAACCTGCCCAGATAATCCAGAACAGTTTCCTCATCTCAAGATTCTTAATCACATCTGCAAAGTCTTATTTGTCATAGAAATTAACAATCACGGGTTCCAGGGATTAGGACATGGACATCTTGGGGGACCATTACTCAGCCTACTACAGAGCACAGAGACTGAAAGAGGGTTCCCCTTAATTTTTTTTTTTTCTGTAATCAGGTCTTTTTCTTTAAGAATATTTTAAACAGCATTACGAAGCACAACTGATGTTCCCACCTCGCCCCCCTCTTTTACAGACAGGGTCTTGCTACTTTGTTCAGGCTGAACTTAAAACTCCTGGGCTCAAGTGATCCTCATCTCAGCCTCCCAAGTAGCTGGCACTACAGATATGTACCACCATGTTTTGCTACAGCTGTTTTTTTATACAACTCTAGGGATAATGCCCATTGCCACTTATTAAATGTCTACTGTGTGCCAGGGAGATAAGGAAACAGCTTTATCGGCCCCATTTAAGGAGGTGACTTGCCCAGGGTAACCCAACTGGTCTGTGGCAGGCAGACTTGAGCTCACATCTGCCTCCCTTGCCAGGCACTGATGTTGAGGTTGTATTTCTTCCCTTGGCATCTACAATGCAGACCCTGGTCTAAAGTCTTGTTTGCATTGGAGAGCTCTGGAGCCTTACATTCAGGGGTGCTATGGCTCATGCCACCTGCAAAAGTATGAGAGGCCCTGGCATAGGCCAAAGAATTGGCAAAGCCTTCAGTCTCTCCTCACCACCTCAGAAAATCAAATCTGTTCTCCATCCTAGTAACTCACTCAGCCCAATGACCACACTTGTTGGGCACTGACCCCATGTCCAAGGGACAGCTATGGGCTGGTCCAGTGATGGAGGAGGTAGGTGGCAGCTAGATCACACTCTTGCCACAGGTTTGGTGCCCAGAACAGTCATTAAGGTTTTGTTAAGGGATGGCCAGGCCAGAGAGAGGAGAGACTGGCCTTCATGAGGCTATCAGCAAAGTCCCTACAAAAGTCAGAGGTAGATAAAAAGGTAAGAGCTGCACATCTACATAGGCAGGAAAGGGATGCGATGGATTCATCCCACTGACAGACGAACAATCAGCTGCCACCTGTCAGCTGTCAATGGGGAGAATTCCATCCAACCATTTAAAGCAAGCTGGAACAGGTTACAATGAAAACCGGCCAAGGATGAAATTCAAAGGATGCACAGGGGGCAAGTGATGTGGTGGGTTGCAAAACAAATGTCAGATAAAAGGCATGGGCTTAGGGGCCTGGTGCCAGAATAGATGACGTCCTATAGAGACTATCGTTTACTCTGGAGAAGCTACAGTGGTACACACAGTATTCGGAATTCAGGGATGGGGCCTAAGATGCTGTATTTCCTATGAGCTCCCAGGTGATGCTGAACAGCTGCTATCTGTGGGGCATCTTGAATAGCAAGGGATGAGATGACACTTAGAGACAACTCAAGCTGTTCCCTGCAGTAAAAAGAAAACGAGAGGAGGGCATGCAGATGTCACAGAGCTGTTTGATGCTGTGGAAAAATGAAGGTGGGGCTTATCACCAAGAAGTCCTTTACACATCCATGACTTTTCTGTCCAACTCATAGGAGACTGTGAAGCAATTACCTTTTTCTTTTTAAAATGAAGAAACCGAAGTGTAAGAAGATTGATCACAGCAGGGTCAAAAACATTATTGGGGTAGATACTGGCACCCCACACCATCCTTGACCCCACACACATTTCCAGAAAACGTCAAGCAAGGAGCAGGCAAAGAGCTGTCATGGGAGTGTGGTTTTAATACCGTCTGTGTCAAGCAATATCAAAGTTGTCCATACTCTCCCAAGTTTGTCCTATTTTGAATAGACAATATTAAATTTTTTTAAGTGTGTGCTGATAAAGAGACTAGTCAAACCTCAGAGGACTTAAAAATGAGAAGCCACATAAATTCTCTTCCTTAAAAAACAGTCATTTCAAAAGATTTTCTTTAATATCATAAAATATTTTCATGGACAAGTGAGCTAGCAAACACACATGCACCAATGTGCCTTTTGACAAGAGAACCCCCTACCCCGACTCCCACACCAAAGTGGACATGAGATTGGAGAAATGAATACAGCAGATGGAAACAGAAGAAAAAAAAATCAGTAAAAAGGATGGAATATAACTTTGTGCTTGGTTATTTTCCTATGCCACAACAAAACAAGACATTTCGGTGCAAATAGTTAATCTTTCCTCTTTTTTTCCTTGTCTGGTGGAGAAAAAAATACTTTTTCTATAATAAAATATGTAGTTTTTTTGGTTTTTAACGTAACTTTTTTTTTTCTTTTTTGCAGAAAATAATTTTGTAAACTGTCACTTCGCGGGCAGGGAGGCTCGATGCCACGTGGGCCCCAGCTCGCCACGGTGGAGGCTGAGAGCTGAAACCGAACACGGGCAGGAGATGGGCGATGGCGGAGGTGCAAGGTAGGGCATGGCGCACGGGACAAGGGCGGCCGGGCGGGGTGGATTAGAGGTCACTCTCGCCGTACAGTGCCGTGGAGAAGGACATGTAGTCCAGAGCACCCGGCACGGAGTCGGGGCCGGTGTAGGGGGCCATCCGCGCGATGCAGTACTCGGCCTGGTCGGGTGGTAGCTCGCGGCGCAGCTCCTCCACGGTAATGTAGTTCTGCGGGGAGAGAGTGGTCAGGGTGGCTGCAAAGTCCGGCGGCCGTAAAGCGGCACGGCTGGACACAGCCGCAAAGCCTGGTGGCGTGAAGGCAGCGTGTGCCGGCTGCATTTTGCCTCCCTCCGGAAACTACAGGAGGTATGCATACAAATATACATACCACATACACAACATGTATTTTTAAAATTGTCAGGTTTTCTACTTCATTACCTACTTTTTAAGCCTCTTTCCAATCTAACTCCATGTGCCAGTTACATCTATAATCATCTCCTGAATCACATTAGTCTGCAATAATTGCGTGCTGGAGCAGTATCTGCAGATACTCTGGAGGAACGTATAGGTTCCTGGAGCGGGGGGGACCCCACACGCACTCAGCTGAGCTTTCTGGAGGCCTCAGACAGAGAGTCTAATTTTAATGAGCCCTCCAGCAGATTAAGAACACCATGTTTGGGCATTACTGTTTCTTTTTTCTTTTTTTTTTTTTTTTGAGACGGAGTTTCGCTCTTGTTCCCCAGGCTGGAGTGCAATGGCGCGATCTCGGCTCACCGCAACCTCCGCCTCCTGGGTTCAGGCAATTCTCCTGCCTCAGCCTCCTGAGTAGCTGGGACTACAGGCACGTGCCACCATGCCCAGCTAATTTTTTTTGTATTTTTAGTAGAGACGGGGTTTCACCATGTTGACCAGGATGGTCTCGATCTCTTGACCTCGTGATCCACCCGCCTCGGCCTCCCAAAGTGCTGGGATTACGGGCTTGAGCCACCGCGCCCGGCCCCATACTGTTTCTTAAATATGGCCAGGCTATCTTAAGCTCCTTTGCAGAAATGTGGGCCTTGCCCCATGCAAGTAGCTCCAGCCTGGGTCTATGCCTTCTCCCAGGTTTGCCCATGATAGGTCTACTTGGAAGCTGCTGCTTTTAGGAGCTTGAAGATCGAGGAGATCTCATTTGGGGGCAGTGACCCACAAGGTAGTCTCCCTGCATCATGCCCTACCTCTGCCCCTGGGAACCAGTTTGAGGGAGGGCGGAGCTGCCCCTGTCAATCCAAAAGTTGGGAGACTAGGCCCCTATCTGGGCCCCAGTTTTTCCCCTCTGCAAAATTAGTCACTACAACTAGATGGTTTGACAATCCTTCTTCTATAATATTCAAGGGACCTGTGGCTTCCACGGTCCCTGGGCTGGAGATGGCTATGGTTCTGAGTGACATCCAGGTCTACCAATGACCATCTCAGAACAGCAGAGACTTGGACTGGGCCTCTGGCATCCATGGAGGCAGGACCTCCACTACCAACTGGAGTGCTGTAGGGTATTTGGGAGATTTGGAAACCCAGAGTGGATCACTGTTCAGGGTAGAAAACACCAGAGACATGCTTCCTTCCTGCATCCTGCAGTCCCTCTTCCTGCTCCTACTATATAGTTCATACAGATGCTCAGGATGATACCAAGGGTGAAGTCCCAGGGGTTGTCAGATGGACTCCAAGAATCCAATCACACATCCACACCACTCTACTCCCCTCTGCCGCCTGTCATTTCTTCACAGCTATGGAGTCCCACACGGGCATGTCACTGGGAGGGTCACTTATGCTAATCCTGTGTCCTGACACCTTAGTTGAGCCCAAGGCATTACAACAAACAAGGAGAGACCCAAGGGGCCCTGGAAGAAGGGGTGGTTGAGGAGTTCACGTTCCAGCTCTTGCCCCTCTAGATCACAGTCCAGCCCGTGCCTGCCACCCCAGCATAGTGCCCGTGCCATAGGACACCCACCTTATCCCCAGCCAGGATCTTGAAGGAAGCCATGACTTGGTCTGCTGTATCTGTATCGGCTGTCTCACGGGACATGAAGTCGATGAAGGCCTGGAACGTCACTACCCCCAGGCGGTTGGGGTCCACAATGCTCATGATGCGGGCAAATTCTGCTTCTCCCTGGAGGGAATAGCCAGCCCCAGGCCTGTCAGCCCATGGTCTGCTGGGAATATCTCACATGGACTGAAGACCTGGGGGCTCAGAGCAGCTTGTGGCTGGAAGAGGAGGGCATAGCAGCCCCCTGACCTGACCTGGGTTGTCCTGAAGGCATGATAGGGACATAATACCCAAGAGTAGAGACCCAGCTCAGGGTTTCCCATGCCCTACAAATGCCTGGGTTCCCCTTAGAGCAAATAATCACGCTGATAATAACTATAATGATGACAACAATTAATAATGGCTGACACCTACGTAGCATATATTATATGCCCAATATTAACCTAAAAGCTTTATTTCAATTCATTTAATCATCACTACAGCCATAAAGGTAGGTATTGTATTATCTTCCTTGTACAGATGAGAAATCTGAAGCCCAGACAGGCTAAGTGACTTGCCCAGGGTCCCACAGCCAGGAGGCAGAACTGGGATTTGAACTCAGGCAGTCTGGTTCTAGAATCCATTCCCTCCTTACAACACTGTGCTTTTTACATGCCAGATACATGCAGAGACTTAAATTCCTTCATTTAACCCTTGCAATAGTCCTGTAGGGTTCCCCACTTCACCTGAGGCTACACGCTAATGACAGCAAGGCTGGGATTTACCCCCAGGTTCACTGCTCCTAGCCCCATGCCCATACCCTGTGCTGGGCAGCCTGTGGGCTCCGCACTTGGCACCAGGGCCCAGAAGTCACCTGACTACCTTGCTCAGAATATCTGCATGATGGGGGACAGACTAAGAAGGTTGGGGGCATCCTAAGAAGGATGGCTTGGGACAATCCAAAGGGGCGGCAGGACTGACGGGAGCCACCGCCAGGACAGAGGTGGAAGTCTGTCTGTATGCTCTGTGTGAGGCAACGCTGAGCCAACCCCAAACCTGGGATGTCCCATAGCCCCAGTCCTTCCTGCCAGACTCAGGGTCAGCCCAGCCGTCCACAGTGGGAGTGAGGAAGTACCAGAAGATAAAGTAGCACAGAGACCGAGGCAAGGAGGCCAGGCCTCTTGGATACACAAGGCCCGTGGCCGGGTGGGCTTTCAGGGAGCCATCTTCCCCAAGGACCTGGGTAGCCCTTAGCCTGAGGGCCTCCAGCCTGCCACAGCTAGGACTTGGCTGCTCCAGCCAGCTGGCTGCCGCCTCACCAGGGCAGACAGGGTGGGGTTTACGTTACCATGTTGTAACCCATGGAGATCAGGCAGGCGCGGAAATCATCCGTGTCCATCATGCCTGTCTTCTTCTGTGGGGGTTGGTAGTACCGAGACACAAGGAGGGTCAGGAAGGCAGGAAGAGGAAGGGCCGGCCCAGGGCCAGGAAGACAGGGACAGATGGCCAGAGTGGGGATGAGGTTTGTGGTTTCGGGAGTCAGGACAGGGAAAGGGACATAGGAGGAGAAGATGCAAACATATAGGTGGAAATGTCCACAGGCAGGAGGAAGACAACAGGGAGATGCCAAAATCCACCCATGGGATGAACAGTGGCGAGGATGAAGGACAGCGGGTACCCGCAGGTTGCCATGAAAGACAGGGGAGAATGGAGCAGTGACAGGGCAGGGAGAGACGGGAGGAAAGAACGAGCCCCACGGCCCACAGGAAGGGACAGGAGATCCAGACAGAGAGAAGAGAAAAAGGAAAAACGCATTATTTCTCGCCCCAGATGCCACCCCTGAGTGTGCTCCATGCAGGAGGCAAGTACCTGGGGGTCGTTGCCAATATCATAACCCAAGCTGATGAGGCAGGCTTTGAACTCCTCGGGACCCAGTGTGCCGGAGTGATCCTGGGGCCGTGGTGCGCCAGGCAGCGAGCCATGCGGTGTCAGGGAGGTGGAGCCGTGAGGGGGGCATGCCCCGGGGGAGGGTGGTGTGTGTGGGGAGACACAGGGACAGGCATGCGGAGGGAGGGTGGGGGAGGAGGGGAAATAAAAGTGCACACGGTTAGACACACGAACGAGGTTCCGGGGGTGCCCTCCCCCAACACAGGCAGCCCTGCTCCAGGGAGCAGGACCAGAGTGGGGTGTGATGAGCCACAAGGGTGAGAAGCTCCCCCAGAAGTGACCTGGCCCTCTGGCTTCCCCAGGGGCTTCCCCTCAGGTGTCTAGAGAGCCATGAAGCAGGCAGGGGTGGTGGGCAGCACCCAAGCCCCTCCCACCCCTTTGAATCGCCCTCAAGCCCCAGGGCACTGGGAAGGGGCAGCCCACTAAAACCCCGGACTGACCCAGAGCTGGGATAGGAACCCTGGACCAAGGCCTCTGACATCCCCGGCAGAGTCCCAGAGGCCGTGCTAGGGGTGGGGCCGGCGAGGGCAGGAGCAGTCTCTCGTGTGCTCCTCTGTCTCCACAGCCTGAGAGCAGCAAACCTCTGAGGGTGACTCCTCAAGGTAGGAGAGCAAGGGTCAGGGGTCAAAAGTCCTCTTTCTACACCAGTATGAACACTCTCCTGAAAGCAGGGAAGCTTATGGGGCACCAAGACAAGCTTTCCAAGGCTGGTTTTGTGGGATGTACCGAGTCAGGGCAGGCTGACAGTTTCCCCTTTCTCTCCCTCCTCACTTGCATGGCAGCCCACACCTCGGGCAGCACCCTCCAGGGCCCTGGGGCGGGGACTGCACTAACAAAGCACAAGGGTGGGGCTCTCACCCGGTCAAAGTGGTTGAAGGAGGCTCGGAACTCATTCATCTGCTCCTGGCTGATGCCCTTGGCATCCCGGGTCAGGATCTGATTCTCCACCTCGTTGATGGTCCTGGCAATGGTGGTGAGCAGCTGCTCCCAGCCCACACGGATGTGCTACAGGCAGGCGAGGGGCCTGTCAGCAAAGGGGTCCCAGCCTGGGCTCCTGGCGGTCCCTGCCCACCCTACTCCCCAACCATCAAAATGGCCAAAGCCATCAAACTTGGCCTTCCATGTGGCTGAGTGTCACCAGAGGGAGGAGAACCAGGACAGGGACACTAGATGACCAAGGGGGCAGGGTGGTGGCCTCTGCCTGGGAGAGCAAAGAAACCAGGACTTGCCAGTGGGGGTCAGGTCAGGAAGGAGGGCAGATTTGGGGGTAGGAGATTGACACAAAAAAATGCTTGATTCCCTGAACCACCAATCCCCCCACCCCCCCTGCTCCCTCCCCGCCTCCCCAGTCTTTCACAGTTAAAACAAGTAGCCATTTTCAAAGCAGGTGCCTGCACCGGTTTAGAGCCCAGCAGTGCCCAGAACCACTGGAAGTGCTTATTCTGAACACCCCAGAACTAGTGAAGCAAACTCCAGAGATGGGGCCTAGAAATGTGCATTCTCAACACATTCCCTGGGAAAGCAGAAGGTACTAAAAATTGAAGATGTGAAGCTTCAGGGGCAAAGTGAGTTCATCCTCCAACTATGACCTGTTTCCTTGGAAACTTCCCCACCCAGGAGGAAGAGCGAAAGGGGAACAGGCTCCCTGAGAAAAACAAGGCCAGCCCCACCCACCTCCATGGTGTAGTTGGTGTGCTTGTTGTCGAAGATGAGCGCCTCCTGGATGAGCTGGTGGTCGCCCTCCAGCTGATCAATCTTTGGCTTGTAGTTGACAATGCTCTTCTCATACTGCCGCAGGTGGCTGAGCTGGTCCTCCAGGGTCCCGTGCATCTCGATGGAGATCCTCCCAATCTCCTGCTCACCGGGAAGGAGGAACCTTGTCAGACCACTTCACTCTGCTCCCATAGGGAGGGGACAGGAGTCTCCAAAATCCCTTGTTAAGCCCTCAGATGATGCTCAGTTCCCACCCCAGCCCGAAGGAGGCCATCACTGGTAATTAGTAAAACACTTTTAGCATGGGTGCTCCTAGGTATGGAAGCAGCACCACAGAGGTGTATAACAAGTGCTGTTAGCATTGGATGAAATACCTACCAGCTCTCAGGTGCCTGTCAGCCTCAGGAGAGGGATACAGGGTCAGTTCTAACCTAAACGTTAACTCCTCTGCTTGCCATTCAAATCCCCCTTCCCAAGTCTTGTCCATCTCAGGGACCCACTGAGCCAGGATCCTCGTAGCCTCAGTACAGCTCACTCACCTCAGTGACCATGCTCGTGCTGTTTCACCTCCACCTTGCTGCCCTGGCCCACCTGAATCCCATCCATCCCTGCAGGCCAGGCCTAATGCCTATTTCTGTCTGTTATTCATCCATGTAAACAACTGTTGTTTGTGAAAACACTTTCTCTCCACTCAATTCAATCCAGTAGATATTTCCTGCCTGTCTACTAAGAACAATGTGCTGGCTGGCAGGGGTGCGGGGTGGCGGTGGGGGGGGCGACACACACAAATGTTAACTCGACATGGTCTCTGCCCTTAAACTCAGAGGCCATACTCAAGCCCAGTGAGGCCCTTTCCTGATCTGCTAAAAGCCCCCACTATCTATCCCACGCAATTCAGCAAAAAAATTCTGTCCTCCACTGGGGTTCAGTTCTCCTCCTGGAACAACCTACCAGGACAGATCATCTTTGGCCAAGCCCATTGCTCAGAAGGAGGACGAAAGGAAGGGGAGGCCTGGTCAATAAGAGACACCAAAGGGATTAAGCTGGATCGGGCACTCAGGAGCTGACCTTCCTATGGGACTTTCATAGGCAGCAGCTGTTTTTATTTTTGAGACGAAGTCTAGCTCTGTCACCCAGGCTGGAGTGCAGTGGTACAATCTTGGCTCACTGGAACTTCTGCCTCCTAGGTTCAAGCGATTCTCCTGCCTCAGCCTCCCAAATAGCTTGGATTACAGGCACACACCACCGCACCCAGATGATTTTTTTTAATTTTTAGTAGAGACGAGGTTTCACCATGTTGGCCAGGCTGGTCTTGAACTCCTGACCTCAGGTGATCCACCCTCCTCAGCCTCCCACAGTACCGGGATTACAGGCATGGGTCACCGTGCCTGGCCCATAGGCAGCTTCTTAGTGATGTCCTCATCTATCTTTGCTCTCAAATTGGATATTGCCATCAGGGCTTCCTCACACAGGTCCCCACAGCCTTCTACAGGACAGCAGACCCCTGGTAGGCTCAGGGCCTCAGTCCTCCATGGGTCCCACCCAGGAAGACAGGCAGCCTGGCTGGCTGGGATAGTGTGGGGAGGGGTGGGAGCCCCAGCACGGGACCTACCTCCATCTTGGTCTGGATCCAGGGCCCGATGACATTGGCCTGGGCCCCAAACTGCTTGCGTAGCCTCTCATTGTGCTGCTGGCGGGCGTGCTCCTCCGTCAGAGCCTGGTCCCTCCGAGGCACCAGCTGCCGCACCTGGGGCAGGAACAACAAGGCGATTCTGGGGATGGGTCAGCCATCTGTCCATGTGCCAGATGAGGAAATGGAGGACCCAGGAGGGGAAGGGCCGGTCAGTAACAACAGGAGTGAAGGTGTCAACCTGTTCTGGAAATCCAGTCATTGGCCAAACAATGAGTATTTACTACATGAAGATTTTAAATGAAATTGACGAAAATCAATTAAAATGGACAAAACTCCCTGCCTTTATGAAACTTATGGTGGCTCGGCCCATGCCCTTCAACTCACGTGGTCCCATTTGCCATTGATCTCCTGAGGCGTGATGGTTGTGTAGGGGTTGGTGCCCGCCATATTGACATGGTAGGTCTGGACAATCTTGGACACCTCGTTGTGGATGCCCAGGATGGCCAGGCGTTCCTTGTCGGCATCGGGGAGGGTAGCCTTGAATTGCTCATGGGCTGTGGTCAGTCCCTGGATAGAGATGGGCATATATGAGCAAGAAGAACAAAGGAGGAAGCCCTAGAAGTGGGTGGAAGGGCCTCGGAGATTGGGTTCCACACCAGCTGGGAGACCAGGAGGCATCAATTCAAACAGTCTTGTGGGCTGAGAACTGGGATGGCAGGTATGGCCAAAGGAAGCTGAAGCCACAGTCATCAAAAGCAACAGCTTCATCCATGGAGGTGGTGAAATTGGCAGCAACCCCTCTGGCCTATTCACCACCTCACAGATCAGGGAGAAGGGCTGCTCCAGAGGCTCACTTCCCAGATGATCCTCCGAAACATGGGCTTCCTTAGCTTCTGGAAAAATATTTTTTTTTTTTTTTTTTTTTTTTTTTTTTGAGACGTAGTTTCACTCATGTTACTCAGGCTGGAGTGCAATGGCTTGATCTCGGCTCACCGCAACCTCCGCCTCCTGGGTTCAGGCAATTCTCCTGCCTCAGCCTCCTGAGTAGCTGGGATTACAGGCACGCACCACCATGCCCAGCTAATTTTTTGTATTTTTAGTAGAGACGGGGTTTCACCATGTTGACCAGGATGGTCTCGATCTCTTGACCTCGTGATCCACCCGCCCCGGCCTCCCAAAGTGCTGGGATTACAGGCTTGAGCCACCGCGCCCAGCCTGGAAAAATCTTTTAAATCCAGTACTCTGCAGCTGCATGAAAGGTTGAAGAAGCTGCTGATATGAAATGAGCTCCAAATAGACATTACATTAAAAATCAGAGTTCACGGCTGAGCACTGTGACTCATGCCTGTAATCCAAGCACATTGGGAGGCTGAAGGAGGAGGATCTCTTGAAGCCAGGAGTTTGAGACCAGCCTGGGTAACAAGGAAAAATCCCCATTTCCATATAAATAAAAATTTAAAAACTAGCCAGGTGTGATGACGTGAGCCTCTAGTCCCAGCTACTAGGAAGGCTGCAGCAGGAGGATCCCTTGAGCCCAGGAGTTGGAGGCTGGAGCGAGCCATGAGCCCACCACTGCACTCCAGCCTTGGTGACAAGGCGAGACCCTGTCTCTAAATAAAATAAATAAAAATCAAAGTTCAGAATAGGGTATACAGTAAAAGCTACTTTTCGTTTTACACAAAAAGGGTACAAAGCATGGAAACAATCATATTTGCTTGTGTGCAGAGACTAATCAAATTCTTACCTTTGGGGAGGGAACTGGGGGCTGGAGGGTAAGGAGTCAGAGGGAGACCCTATTGTATAACCTTTTTAAATTTTTTGATTTTAGACCATGAGCATATATTATCTTGTCTAAATAAGTCAAATGCAAAGGCTTTGGGTCTATAAAATCCTTGGGATGCTCTTCCTAAGTCCCCTACCTCACAGGGCAGTCCTGCAAACATGACCTGTAGACCGTGGGCCAGAGGCCCTGGGGGAGCCAGCCTCTGGGGAGTGGGGTGGGGCTCACCTGGATCTCCTCGATGGTGTGCACAATGAAGGTGTCCTGCAGGTCCTCCATGGCCCCCTCCATCCAGTTGTTGAAGGGTGCAGCCCGCTTGGCATACTCCAAGTACAGCTGGTCAATGGTCTCCAGCAGCTTCTCGGTCCGCTGGGAGTGCCAAACAGAGTGGGGTTTAGTAGAGTGATGCCCAGAATCATCCCCCACTCCTATCGAGATCCTCCTGGTGAGCCCCAGGTCTAGAAGCACTGACTGAATCAGGCAGAAAGAACAGGCTCTTCCTGCCAGGTGTATGAACCATCTCACACTGCAGCCACCAGGCCTGGCTCCCAGAGTGTCTGGTGTATAGAATAGGAGGATTCTCAAATGGCTGGGGCTGGGCTGTGAAGCACACTGAACTGGGAGGATGAGACATGTGAGGGCAAGAGAGGAGGCATCGCCATCAGGGCAAAGTCCAAGGCCTGTGCCAAGGTGCGTCTTTCACATTTGGGCCAGGACTGGGGGAGGTCTGGGGAACCCATACAGTCTTTTAGCCCAAAGCAAAGAGAGTCAAGGAGCAGGAAGGGGCACCACAGAGCTGCCGGATGTGGGCCTAGATCTCCCTCCGGGACCCCTCACCTCCAGAGCTTCCCTTCGCTTCTGAGTTAGGGCCCCCAGATTGTCCCACTGGTCACAGATCTTTTGGCAACGGGCGTTGACACTGGGTGAGTCATAATAGTCCAGCTCACTGGGGAGGGAAGAGACAAGGAAGTCGGGGACCCAGGTTAATTTCATGGCCCATCTCCCTCTCCCTGGGGCTGCCAGTGGGGTGGCTGGTGGTGCTGGGAAGAGCCAGGGGCACTCCCTTCAGGAGACCTTCCAGGCACTCCTTCCACCCCTCCCCTCTTTCAGGAGACTGGCGAGGAAGAGACTAAAGAAGTCCCATTCCCGAGTCATGGCTGAAGTGACCAGCCTTCACCCCAACGGCCAATGGCAGGGAGCCTTCGAGGCCCAGTGAGAAAGCTCAGAACCAAGGCTTGCTCACCCTCTGCTCCTGTACTGGCTACAGGCGAGAACTGGTGGCCTTTAACAGGACGGCAGTGTCCTGGGCTTGTTCCCCACCAGGAGAGATGTTCTTTGTTTCTGCATTGACTCCCTTCCCACCTGGGCACCCACCTGTGCCCACCCTCCCCACCTTTCAGGCCACACCCCCATGCCCCCCAGCATTTGAGAAAGCCCAGCCTTGGCCCCTCACCAGGGCACCACCGGGTGGGGGTGTCTGGGGCCACCTACTTGAGCTCCTGTGCGATGGCAGCGATCTGCTCCACGCGGTCCTGGTGGGCAGCCAGGTCACTCTCGAAGGCCTCGTGCTTCTTGAGCAGGGCCTTGATCTCCGAGAGCGTGGCCGTCTCATAGTCCTTCTGTCGCAGCATGGCCTCTTTGCCTGGGTTGAGAGAGGGCCGCATGGCTGAGTGAGAGTGAGAAGCATCTCCTTGGTCCCAACTGCCCACCCCTCGGGCCCCAGGAGCTTCTAGGGGTGCTTCCCCAGGAGATGCCCACTGTGCAGGGGTCTGCAGTGTGCAAAAGCGGATGTGCTGCTGGAACATTTAATTAAGGCATGATGGGGAAAAGCACTGCTCCCCTCAGAGCACCTCCAAGGCCATGAAAGTGGCAAAACAGGATGGCTGTGCAGGGTTTGTGGGAACGCACAGGGCGCGGTGGAAACAGCCATCCACACCCTCTGGTACAACCAGGAAAAAAGTGACCCAAGCACCTCAGGGGTTCCCAGCCTTTCCAATGTCCCCAGTTATTGTCGCTGGCTGCAGGGGCCCCTTCCCCCGGTCAGTGTGTCCAGTGCACTCTGCACTGAATCCGATGGTGGCTAAAGCCCTCTCTGACCCTCAGACACACTGCCCTCCCTCTGCAGGGCACAAGCGGGTCTTGCTTTTCTTAAATTTGTTTGCACAGGAGGAAAGCAGGAACAAGAAATGACCTCCCAGGGCCGTTGTTAGATGACGCTCACCAGCTGCCTTGTGAAGTTGACAGGCACAGGACTGGGGCTGGCCCGGCCTCCCTCGCTCATACCCCCAACCCTCCGCTGCTGGGATGCTCAGCCCATCTCAGTGAATAAAGCTGGGCTGGGAGCCAAGGCTGTGTTCCCATGATTTCTTTTCTTCTCCCTACTCTTTATCAAGTTTAGAAAAAAGTTACAGCTAAGCCTACTTATCCACTCCTATTCAGTCTTTCCTTATGTGGTTATTCTGTGAAAGCTTTGGACATATATAAACTATGTTTCCTGCTTTTAAAATATTTAGCAGCACATTATTGGAATTTCTACCTTGGTTCCATAGTCTTGTCATGTAGACGTCTGCTGAGAGGCTGCATACCCACTGCCCTAACCCTTCACCGGCCTACTGTGGGATGCTGGTTCCTCGGCTTGCCCTACTGTGGATGTCTCCATGTTCACAGTGGATTCTTTTTCTTTCTTTTTGGGAGGGAGTCTCACCCTGTTGCCCAGGCTGAAGTACAATGGCGTGATCTCGGCTCACTGCAACTTCCGCCTTCTGAGTTCAAGTGATTCTCCTGCCCCAGCCTCCTGAGTACTTGGGATTACAGGTGCGTGCCACCATACTCAACCAAATTTTTGTATCTTTAGTAGAGACGGGGTTTCACTATGTTGGCCAGGCTGGTCTCAAACTCCTGACCTTGTGATCTGCCTGCCTCGGCCTCCCAAAGTGTTGGGATTACAGGCATAAGCCACTGCACCCAGCCCACGGTGGATTCTTTAGATAGTCTCAAGAAATGGTTAGAGTATGGTAAAATTGATAGGTGTGAATACATGTGGCCAAACTGCTTTCCCCAGAGGCTGTGCTGGCATGCCAGCACTTCTCATGCCCCAGCTGGTGGCTGGCAAGCTGATGAGTTCAATCTTTGCTCTGTACTTTGGCTGTGAGCTGGACCCAATAGAAGCATGTGATGAATCTGTGCAATCCCCATGCTCTCTCTTCCACTCCGTCCCATCCACACCTGGATAAATAACTCCATACACTCACAGTGAAAGCGGGGGCAGCAACCTCGTACCATTGTGTGCAAAGCCCAGCATTTGTACTTACAAAGGGGAACTAGACCTAACCCCCCTTAGCCAGTCTAGCACACTCCCATCCCCTACACCAGAGGTCCCCAACCCCTGGGCCACAGACTGGTACTGGGGTCTGTGGTCTGTTAGGAACTCGGCCAAACAGCAGGAGGTGAGCCAGCACGTGAGTGGGCCTTACCACCTGAGCTCCGCCTCCTGTTGGGTCAGTGGCGGTGTTAGATTCTCACAGGAGCTCAAACCCTGTTGTGAACTGCACATGAGAGGGATCTAGGTTGTGTGCTTCTTATGAGAATCTAACTAATGCCTGATGATCTGAGGTGGAACAGTCATCCTGAAACCACCTGCCCCCTCCCCTCTCCATGAAAAAATTATCTTCCACAAAACTGGTCCCTGGTGCCAAAGAGGCTGGGGACTGATGTCCTGCACCAAGCCAAGCCACTCCTAAGTGGCCTTGGGATACGGCTCTTCCTTCTCATCTCCAGCCTAAGGTCTGAGGAGTACAAAACAGGGCTGAATGGGGGTGTCTCAGGGCACTGAGCTGTGCCGGCCAATGGGTCTGCCCCAGACTCCAGCTGAAACGGCCAGAGGGGCCCCAGCAGATGGGCAGCCTATTCCCCAGCTCCAGCCCTGGCCCAGGTTCTGGGGAAAATACTATCCTAGGTATAATCCTCTCTCTTCAGAGTTAACCTTAGCTGCCAATAAGACCACACCAGACGTGGCCCCAAGAGCCTCAAGGTGGGAGTAACAGGGACACACATATGCCAAGGCAAAGGCTCTGATTCACTGTAATTGGAGAATAGGAAATAGAGGAAAGAGAACTGAACAGATAAAAAACATAAGCATGCAATCTACTAGAATATAAGCCTCGCAACAACCCTACGAGGAGGCTGAATTTGGTTGAATGAGGTCCCCCATAAAACTCATGTCAACCCAGAACCTCAAAATGGGACCTTATTTGGAAATAGGGTCTTTGCAGACTTAATTCCTAAAGATGACATACGGCTGGGCGCAGTGGCTCACACCTGGAATCCCAGTGCTTTGGGAGGCCAAGGCGGGTAGATCTCCTGAGATTAGGAGTTCAAGACCAGCCTGACCAACATGGTGAAACTAAAAATACAAAAACTAGCTAGCAATGGTGGTGGGTGCCTGTAATTCCAGCTACTCAGGAGGCCGAGGTAGGAGAATCACTTGAACATGGGAGTTGGAGGTTGCAGTGAGCCGAGATCATGCCACTGCACTCTAGCCTGGGGGGCAGAGTGAGACTGTGAGACTCTGCCTCAAAAAACAAAAAAGTTGACATTATACTGGAGGAGGGTGCACCCTAAATTCAATGATCAAGAAAAGGAGATTGTTACAGTGACACAGAGAGAAGCAGCCATGTGAGGAAGAGGAAGAGACAGGAGAGGTGCAGCTACCAGTCACCAAACACCAGGGGCTGCTAGGAGGCAGCACGGAACCATCCCTCCCTCAGCACCACAGAAGCCAATCCTGCCGACGCCTCAGTTCAGGACTTCCGGCCTCCTGAACTGTGAAGAATACACTTCCGTTGTTTTAAGCCACCATGTTTGTGATAACTTGTTTCAGAAGCCCTGGAAACACAGGAGGGCAGAGCATCCTCTGCACTTCACAGATGAGGGGACCGAGGCCTGGGGTGAGGTCATCAGTCCACATCACACTGCTCCTAAGGGGCACAGTCAGGACTCCAACCTAACCTGACTCACTCCAGGAGGAAGACTCAATTAAGGTGAAAAGAACAAATCAATGTGAACACCCAGGGCCAGATACAGTGGCTTGCGTCTGTAATCCTAGCGCTTTGGGAGGCCGAGGTGGGCGGATCACCTAAGGTCAGGAGTTTGAGACCAGCCTGGCCAACGTGGTGAAACCCTGTCTCTAGGGGCACAATGGCATGTATCTGTAGTCCCAGCTACTAGGGAGGCTGGGGCAGGAGAATCTCTTGAACCCAGGAAGCGGAGGTTGCAGTGAGCCAACATTCTGCCATTGTACTCTAGCCTGGGCAATAAGAGCAAAACTGTCTCAAAACTGCGCCCCCCCAAAAAAAAACAAAGTGACAGTCTGGGGGTATAGCTCAGGGGTAGAGCATTTGACTGCAATGTGAACACTCACACAGCACTGTGCAGCTCAGAACTTCGTATGTGTTCACTGATGCAACTCCTATAAGCCTGTGAGGTTGGTATTATTGTTATCCCCACTTTACAGATGAGGAAGCTGAGGCGATCAGAAGGCTAATGAATTTGTCTAATGCCACAGAACTAGTAAGAGACCAAATGAAACAAACAAAAAGCAAAGAAGAATGGTGTAGCGGCCGCTGGCTGGGCTGGGGATTAGGAAAGTGAAGCCCTGGGGAGGCAGGAGGCGGGGCTGGCCTCACCGTCCGTCCAGGCCTCGTGGATGGAGGCCTTCTGCCGGAACTTCTCTGCCAGGTGGTCCAGCCGCTCCAGCCTCCGGATCTCGTTCAGCAGCCACTCCTCGTAGCCCTTCTCCACCTGCTCCAGGCAGCCCCAGGCATTGTTGATATCCTGTGGGGACGGGAGGTACAGGGTCAGGCACTGGCTCGGGCCTAGCTTCAGCTCCCCTGACCCCCTAGACCCCTGAAGTTGCCCCATGCCTTCCAGGAAAAGCCTCTTCCCTATCTCTGCCCCATGTCCACCCCAGCCAGGCTTCCCCACCCTCCCTCCCATCTCCCACTGGTATTTTCTGGGCTCCCAGGAGCCAGGCCTCCTGGCAACGCATGGGACTTGCATCTACACTGGTCACCTAGCTATGGGACTTTGAGAATCGGGACCTGTAGGGAAAGAGTACCAGGCTCTCCCTGACTAGGACTGGCTTCCGACAGGACTCTAACCGATCACAGGGGTCACACATGTGCCAAGGCAAAGGGCCCCCCAGGTAAACAGAGCAACAATGAATGAGGCAAGCAGGCACTGGAGCTGCCCAGCCTCCCCAGGGTCCTGGATCCATTCATGGACTCAGGCCTCTGGGCAGTAGCCTGGAGCCTGCAGGGACCCTGGCCTGGGCGAGCTGGCCAGAATTCTGGGAGGACAGATGCCGAGTGCAAACCTATACACCCCTTCAGACAGGGCCATGCCTCCAGTTTGTGCAAGGGTGCTAGTCTGGGCAGTTGCTGGGGCTGCACCCTGCAAGCCACCGTCTGCACCACATGCCCCCAGGCCAAGCCACATCCCCAGGAAGGGCACTTTGTCCGATTCTCATAGAGCACTGTTAGGCTAGCAGTGGCTCTGGCCACCTAAAAGCGACTGATTCAGCCTTTGAGACCAAAAGTGACTGCAATTTTCAAAACTGTATACACACTTGCAATATTTTCTCCCTCGACCCCCTGGGCTGCTCTCTCCCCACAATGCTGTCTGGCTTTCGCCCTCCCTTCGAGACCTGCCGTGTGCCCAGGACGCTCCTATTACTCTTCACTTAAGGTCAAATGCTCTGTCATGGCAAATTTGTTACATTTTCTTCTGTGTGTTTCTCTGGCTTATGAAATTTTTCCCTAAGTTGTGGGGACAGGGTAAAGGGGGATGAATTTTTAAAAATAACCTAAGAGTATTGACCGGGTGTAGTGGCTCACGCCTGTAATCCCAGCACTTTGGGAGGCTAAGGTGGGCGGATCACAAGGTCAGGAGATCGAGGCCATCCTGACCAACATGGTGAAACCCCGTCTCTACTAAAAATACAAAAATTAGCTGGGCGTGGTGGTGCGCGCCTGTAGTCACAGCTACTTGGGAGGCTGAGGCAGGAGAATCACTTGAACCCAAGAGGCGGAGGTTGCAGTGAGCGGAGATTGCACCACTGTGCTCCAGCCTGGTGACAGAGTGAGACTCCATCTTAAAAAAAGAAAAAAAAAAAGGAAGGGTATTTAAGACATGGAAAGCTGGTCATAATATTATAATCTTAGGTTGGGTTTTTTTAAGTAGCTTATTATATATAAAACATGATTTAGTTACATTTAACAGATGAGTACAAAAATGGGGAAATGGACACTTGAGTACAAAAATGGGAAAAATGTTTAATTTCAAATATATATGCTTTAGGATTCCCTCAAATATTTACACAAAAAACCAAAAAGATTAAAATCATTTTTTAAAGTTGATACTAAGATTTTCAGTAATTTCCATGTTTCATATTTTGCTTATTTGTATCTTTGAAATACACTACCCCCCAAAACCCACAAAACTATTACTTAAGTAATAATTTTTTTAACTACTTAAGATTCCATGAAAGTAGAAATCACCTTTTCTGTGATTCAATTATGCCCTGTTTGGTTCAGGGTGTCAAAAAGCATTGTGTTTACAGGGATGATTTTTTGCAAGAGGGGGTCTGGTGGTGCTGGGTGGTCTAGGGTAGACGCTCAGGGGTGTGAAAGGGCCAGCCTGGCCCAGAGCAATCTGGTCAGAGAGGGCTGCCCCACGTGGCCGAGTTTGGGCTTGAGCCTGAGTGGTAACTGGAAGGCGGAAGTGACTTCTGGAGCAGTGTATGTAGGTGGAAGCAAACACGCTCATCCCCGCCCCCATGATGCTGAATTTGACCATGATTAGGAGCAGCTCAGAGGTAGAGGTCCTCCAGTCTGGGGGCCCAGGATCACCCCCAGCGCTCACCGAGACCATCCTGCCCTCGGAGGGCATGAAGGCGGGCCGGTTGCTGAGCCGCAGCTTGGTCTGCAGCGTGTTGAAGTTGATCTCCAGCTGGCACTTCTCTTGCACCTTGGGAGGCTTGTGCAGGCGCCGGTAGTCCCGGAAGTCCTCCAGCTTCTGCTGCATGGCATGCATGGTGTTCTCGGGCACCCGGTTCTCCAGCCACGGGATGGTGCGGCGGATCCACTCCAACAGCTAAGGCGGGAAGGCGGTGGGGGCTGGGGGTGAGGACGCAGGGAGGGAGTGTGCTCCCTCTCCTCCCAGCAGCCCTTCCCACATGGAGAAGGGGTCTCTCCTGAAGGCACACTCCTTCCCAGCTACCGCCCTATAGCATTCCCAGGCCGTGAAGCCAGGCTGCAGGGTGTTTCCTCTGAGAATCACAGGCTTTGTGAATGCTGACTACTAGGGCACATCAGCTCACAGTCACGTCCCTCAACCTCCCTGCTTTGCTAAGGGAAGGCCCATAGACCTGGTGGGAAGACAGTGCATCTAAAAGGTGGGAAGGAGACGTGGATTTTGGTACCACGTCCTACATGGCTGGGCCTCAGTTTCTTCATCTATGCCAGGGAGGGGGTTAACAGCTGTTTCCAGAGGTCCTTGCCATCTGACTTCCTAGGAATCTAGAATGTGGGTCTCTGACTTAAAAGGGAAGAGGCTGGCTTCTGAGCAGAGAGCTGGCCTGAAGCACAAGCAGGCATGGCCTGGACTGTTTTCCTTGAGCCAAGATGATGGTGGTGGTGAAGGTGGAGGAGTACACATGGCAACAGGAAATACACTGAACACCTGTGGGGGCCAGCACACTGTACACATGGACTCCTCTGAATAATCACAGAAACACTACGGGGCTAAGGGCTGTGATCACCTGCATGTTACAGAGGAGGCAACCAGGGCACTACCAGGTCCTGTCACTTGCCAAGGTGACCCAGCTGGAATGGCAAACCAGAAATTTAAACCCAGGCACTTGGGCTCCAGAACCTGGGTTCTTACTATGCTGGGCAGCAGACCCACCAATAGGCTGGGCAGAGCAGCTCAAAGGGCTGAATTCATTCAAGAAGAGGAGGCTTCGCCCAAATGTAGCCAATGGCAGAACAGGAAACCCAGAACTGTGCAATCCTGTCCCCTGAAAAGTAGGGGACAGCCACTACCTTTTGGTAGCTGCTACGCTAGCCTGAGCCAGCACTAATTTACCACAAACCCTTCCCTCTCAGAACCAGATGTGCTCCTTTTCTTACTGAAGCAAAACTCACAGACTAAGAGTACACCAGGCTGGAGAGAGTTTTAACATCCCCTGGCTCAACTCTCACTTGACAAGTGGAAAAAAAAAAGAAGGCCCTGAGAGGCAAAGGGATATCCTAGGCTCACTATAGCCCAGGGACTGGCTTCTGCCACCCCCTCACTGCTTTCTGAGAGCGCCACAACAGAGCTCAGGCTGCCCTGGATGAGCTATATTGGGATCAGACTGTGCCAGCCTGGGACTATGCTCCAAGGAAAGAACTGGAGGTCCATGTTCTGGAGGGCCGACTCTTGCTAGAGGCAGGCCAGGTGAACCCAGGGGTACCCACATCACTGGCCAGCTTCTCGTAGTCTTCCATAAGCTGCTCGTTCTCCTGGTTGACGGCCAACACCTTGCAGATGCGATTGGCTGCTGTCTCCGCCTGGCAACAAGACAGACAGAGTCACGACCAGCCAGCTCCAGCGGCAGAGGACCTGGTGCACACCTGTGCTGACAAAGCCCCTCCCGCCCCTGCAGCTCCTGGTGGTTGGAAGGGAGTTCGGAAGGCTGTGGGGTCACATTCCTCCTCTCTCCTTACCATTTTCCTTGCCAGCCCATGGCCAGGTCCCACATGTCAGGTGAGCCTGGTCAGAGGTCTTGGTGGCTGAACTGGGCCCCTGGAGAACAGCCTGAGTTTAAGGACCATTGTGCATATTGAGAAGAAACTAATCCAGTGACTGATATGATCAAAACACTCAGGTCAGGTGGAGAGGTGAGGAAATTCATGCCCATCCTGGAATTCCAAGTGGAGGCACTGGAATTGCAAGGCTTAGGACCTCAGTCTGGATTTTCCAGGATCTTAGAGATGTGGGAATTCAAATCTAGGAGTCCTGGGATAAAATGCTGACTGAGAAGCTGTGGGCCCTCTCAGGATCCCTGCAGAATATCCCAAGGGTCTTGGCCCGAAGCCTGAAGCACTTTAGAGAAAACTGACAGACGCTCTACTGCACCGAAGTCCAGACTTCAGGATCAACCAAGTATGGACACAATGCCCAGCGCCCAGCACAGACCCCTCCGGGACAGCTAAGCACACATCATGCACTGTGTTCTGGGCTAGCAGGAACCCATGATGGGCTTCAGCAGCAAAGGGACAAATGAGGACTTAATGGCAATCCAAGGCAAAGACCAAGAAACCCTAGGGGAGAGCGCCTTCTGCAGCTGTGGGCGCTACTGTACCGCTAACACCAGCAGGGACCCAGCACTCCTAAGTCCACTTCGAATGGATGGTTTTCAAATCCAGCTGTGTTCTTGTGCACATTCCAACCCTACACCAAGGGAAGCGAACTCAAAGCCTTTTGGGGGCCACGGGGTAGAAGGGAAGAAAGCCTGGGGGTTGGAGAAGATGGTATCTGTGAGACTCTGATGCCATCTGTGAGATGGCATCCTGGGACTCTGGAGAAGGGTGCCCTGTGGATGAAAAATGACCCTGGATTAAGGGGTCAAAAGACAGGACCTCACAACTGGCTGATGAACAAGACAAACTAGGTTTCAGGTGCAGCACAGTGAACTGAGACTGGTCATAAGGAAGAGCTTCCTGTGAATGAACGTGCTTAGAATTGGAAGGAATGACTAAGATGGGATATGTAAATGTTTTTTCCTTGAAGAACTTCTCAAATAAGACATACGCCCACCAAATCATGCGCTTTGTAGATGACTGTGCTGAGTGTGTGGGGGCAGGGGCAAGGGGCAGAATGAGATCATCCCAAGGGCCCTGTCAGAAACAGTCAAGGTTAAGGGAGGCATGCCCTGCAGAGCGAGGTGTCAGAGTGGGTGGGGAGAACCAATAAGGAGAAGGTGGGAATGGCTAGAGGGTAGTCTAAGAGTCCCCTGAGGTGGGGACTTTGCGTCACGAGTCTCAAGAAACTGAGACATCCTGGCAGGGCACAGTGGCTCACGCTGGTAATCCCAGCACTTTGGGAGGCTGAGGCGAGCAAATCACAAGGTCAGGAGTTCAAGACCAACCTGACCAACATGGTGAAACCCCATCTCTACTAAAAATACAAAAATTAGCCAGCATGGTAGCACGCGCCTATAATCCCAAGCTACTCAGGAGGCTGAGGCAAGAAAACCGCTTGATCCTGGGAGGCAGAGATTGCAGTGAGCCAAGATCATGCCACTGCATTCCAGACTGGTAGATAGACTAAGACTCCTCTCAAAAAAAAAAAGAAAAAAAAAAAAAAAAAGAAAAGAAAAAAGAAACCGAGACATCCTTAGGCCCTCATCCCCTGCCCCGAAGTCAACCCTGTCCTAGAGATCTCATAGCCACTTCTCACCCACAAGTCCTGACTGATTGCCATTTCTCTCGAGAACCAACAGGCACCCACGGGGAATCCCAAGAAGCAATGAAAAGGGAAATGTTTTTCCTGGAGCCTGTCCAGGAGACGTGGAGCCCCAGAAAGCTAGCAGGGCCATGGGAACCGCAGGGCCATGGGATCCGGGCCACCAGCCTCATGGGGCTGGCTGGGGAGCAACTTGCTGGAAGCCTCAGCCTACTTCCCTTGAGGGCTGAGGCAGGGGGCTGCAGAGAGACCGCGTGTCCTCCTCCAGGCTGACGTTTTTGTGAGGATGTGCCACCTCTGCAGACTATGCCAGAGATGTGCCACTCAAACAGCTGAAACTCCTTGGCAGCGACTCATCATGGCACGAAGCAGCTGCAGCTGTGATTTTCATGGATGAATCCCCCTTCACCTTGTCACTCTCTGGATCCATCAGCTCAGTGATCAAACTCTGATGTTGCCAGTTTATCAAACTGGCGGACTGAGGTCTGCATTGGTGGGATTTTACATGTGTCCTGTGGGATCTCGAGAGCCTCACCCATCCCCAAGAGCCTGCTGACTACTTCAGGGTCAAAAGGGCTCCCTTCTGGATGAAGTCTGGGGGAGATTCCGGGTGGGTTTCCTGGGGACTTTCCATCAAGCTCCAACCGCCTTTCCAAGCTTGAGTCTCAACCACCTGCTCCCAGGCTGGCCTCCCCAGGAGAGTGACTGAGAATACCGTCTGTATACAGTGGACCAGCCTTCAGAAATCACACACAAGTACCATGGGAGGCCCTGGAGCGCTTTCTGTATGGCAGGCCAGTCTGCAGACACCACTGGGGCTCCCTTGAGGGACAGCCCAGCTCCCACAGTACCTCTAGCAAGCAGGTTCCTGGAGTCCAGATTTGAATTTTCTAAAACAAACCACAGCAGAATCCTCAGAACCTCGTGTCCCCACTTTCTCTCATAGCCTGACTTCCCCCAACAGGCAGGCTGCGCCCTGGAAGACGCCCATTGGGTGGTGGGGTTGGACCTGCTTCCACAGCGGTCCCTTGATGAAGGTGGCTTCATCCCCCATCAGCCTCAGCCTAAGAAGTAAGATGAGGTCAGGTGGGAAGGCCAGGCTTAGGCCCACAGGACGTAATCCCAGGAGCTGAAGGGAAGGCTGTTGGGGGTGACAGACAGGCCTTCCCCATCACCCCAAATTCCTGGTTTTCTAGCTTTTTCCTCTCATGGCTAGAAGAGCCCCATGAACGCTGAGGCATCTAGGAGAGAGGTACCCAGAACCGCCAAGTACATAAAGAATCTCAAAGACACTGCTTTAGTCCAGAAGTTTAAAGGAGAGACTTGTTCTAGGGGAGGAAATATTCCCTCCCAGAGAACCTCAGGAGCTGAAGCAGCTTCAGAAGCAACTTCAGAAGAGAACCCTGGGAGAGCCCTGGCTTCAGGCTATTCCTGAAGAGGAGATGGGCCGCTCTGGACCCAGCAAGAAGAATCAGATGCCCTGACATGAGATAATGTGACAGATGCAACAGATAATTGATGGGTGGAGAATATATTCTCTGGAAATGAGCAAAATGTTGCTTCCAAGGGCAAAGGAGAAGACTACTAGAAATCTGTTTCCTGTCCCTTTGTATTTTCATGGTTTTTGTTTCTTTCTTTTTTGAGACGGAGTCTCATTCTGTCATCCAGGCTGAGTGTGATGGCGTAATTTCGGCTCACTGCAACTTCCACCTCCCAGGTTCCAGCGATTCTCCTGCCTCAACCTCCCAAGTAGCTGGGATTACAGGTGTGCACCACCACATCTGGCTAATTTCTGTATTTTTAGTAGTGACGACGTTTCACTGTGTTGGCCAGCTGGTCTCCTGATCTCAGGTGATCCACCAGCCTCGGCCTCCCAAAGTGCTGGAATTATAAGCATAGCCACTGCACCTAGCGCAAATTTTCATGTTTTTTATGACCTACTTTAAGCTGTGCTTATACAACTTAACATACAATACACTTTGTTGTATATTCAAGAGTTATTTTAAGATATGAACTATTATTATCCCTGGAGTACTTAGCTATCCCAAGTCAAACTGTTACCCTAATAATCAGCATCCAGTTGCCTGGTACAAGCACCATCTAGAGAACTGTCCCCAAGGTAACATCAAAACACTCAAATGTGGCCAGATGACATGCTGTGGCTCCACCACCCACAACCCACAGATTCACGTGAATGCCACAAGGACCTCCTCTATGTCCTCTTTAGCCAAAAACGTTCCCAAATCTAGCTGGACCTGCTCATTTTCTTCTTCCCACAGCTGTCCACTGCCCAGTCTTCCCCTTTGTCCTGAGTCAGCCACCAAGCCCAGGGTTCCTGCTAAGAGGGCCCCAAATCACCAGGGATCTCAGACCAGGCATCCGAGCTTTCTCATGGTGGGTGGGCAGGGGTGGGTGACCAGGCAGAGGGGAACGGGCCCCTCTCCTCAGACAGCTCACATCTCGCCAACTTCCTCTCCTACCGCAGGCTCCACCTGCACACCCCGAAGCTTCTGCACAAGCTGCAGCCGCCTCCCTCCACAGCACTGTCTGCCCCTTCCCAAACCCTTGCTAAGCCTTCTGCCCATGGACCCTCTTGTCAGGTTTCTGCTGCCCGAGAAAACCTTGGTGGCCTGTAGTCCTGTGGCTGCACCCGCCCTGCTCAGGTCTGGGGCAGGGCAAAGCAGCGCACAGGTCAGACTGCAGCCACTGCCGGCTCCTTGATTTAGGGTTTGCCCATATGGCTCATGAATTTCTCTCAGATCAAGTCCATGCCTTCAAGCATTATTTCTCAGAAACAGCAGACCATCAACTCTAAAACACGAGCTACATACACAAAATCTTCATGCTCTCCACCCATTCTAAGTCCCTGTAAGGGAAGAGGAAGGGAGAGGAAAGCAGAGGAAAAATTAGAACCAAAACCCACCTGTCAAACAGCGGCTGGTCCTCATCGAATGAGGGAAATCAGTACAGACTCATACAGCATATGCCTGCAAAGGCCCATGAGCTGTGTACCACGTGCACACACGCATTAGGCGCTGCGGCCTTTCTGTTTCACCGTACGAGGTTGGGTGACAGAAAGATAGTGGAGAGGATGGAGGGCACTGTGCATGGGTTTTGGAAGATTTCCCCATCAGTGCCAGCCCGGAGACAGACAAGACAGGAGTGTATGAGTCAGGAGGACTCCTCCTCCTCCATCAGCCCCACCACACAAGGCGAGGCGGGGGCTCCCCCCATCCTGCTCAGCTCCAAGCAGTTGCCTTAGACATGGTGGGGGCAACTCTGGGTCAGACCCCCGACCAGGACATGAGAGGACGACCACCACCACCACCCCAGCTGTGACCTTGCCCCCAGGTGTGGACAAAAGCAGCATGAAATGTTTGCAACAGGGATGAGTGAAAGGGAGGAGGGCGTGGGAAGGAAGGGCATGAGATTTGGGAAGGGGAGCCAGCTGTCACCCACACCCCACAGACAGCCCTCACACATGCCACACCCACAGCACTCCCCCTCACACCACACACACATCTCACTCCACACCTCACACCCACAGCACACCACACACCCCACACTCTACACCTCACACCCACAGCACACCACACGCACCCCCACACTCTACACCTCACACCCACAGCACACCACACACACCCCCACACTCTACACCTCACACCCACAGCACACCACACACACCCCACACTCTACACCTCACACCCACAGCACACCACACACACACCCCACACTCTACACCTCACACCCACAGCACACCACACACCCCACACTCTAC
>NW_016107328.1:12176181-12263108 GCF_001604975.1 Cebus imitator
CCCACACTCTACACCTCACACCCACAGCATACCACACACACACCCCACACTCTACACCTCATACCCACAGCACACCACACACACCCCACACTCTACACCTCACACCCACAGCACACGACACACAACCACACTCTACACCTCACACCCACAGCACACACACACAACCACACTCTACACCTCACACCCACAGCATACCCCTCCACACCACACACACACAACCACACACACAACTCACACACCTCACACTCTATACCTCACACCCACAGCACACCCCTCCACACCACACACACATGCCACACACACAACTCACACCACACTCATGACACACCAGTCCCCAGACCCCACATACCTCATATACACATACCTCACACAGCACACCCTTCCACACCATTCCCAAACCTCATGCATGCACACCTCCTACACACCACACACAACAGAGTCCCCACACCCATACACCCCCCTCACACACCACATCCAACCATACACACGCCACACCTCACACAACCGCCCCATACCCACACCCCCATGCCAGGCATCTCACCCACCACACCCCCACCCCACACTTACCTCAAACCGCACGTGCCTCAGAAGCCCGGACCCATACGCACCACGCACACCCTCACACCCACTTCACCCACATGCATCTCACGCTCCCTTCCAAGCTTTGTCACCAGCCAGGACACAGAGAAGGCTTCAGAGACAGGGAAGGCCAGCGTGGGTGGGCATGAAGCCCAGGACAGATCCCTGAAGGAGAAGGAGAGAGGGTGGAAGAGGAGGAAGGGGCTTTGGGAAGAGGGAAAGCCCACAGCAGAGCTCAGCCTCGCCGTGGACACGGGCAGGTGCTTGCCCGTGGCTATCAGGCTGGGAGGCCAATCAAGGCAAAGGAGAGAGGCTGCTCACGCTGGGCTGCGAGGGCCCAGGGAGGCCACAGGAAGAGCAGCCAGAGAGGTGGGAAGGACAAAGAGGACGTGGAAGGAAGGCAGAGGAGGGGCTGAGAGGGGCTGGCAGGCTGGGGGGACACCTACGAGAAGGAGCCTCCAGACGGGGCTGCTCTCCTGTCTCTGGCCTGCACCAGTGAGCCCTGGAAGGAAGGTCAGGAGGGTCTTGGGCGCCCAACCAGGCAGGGAACAGGGCTGCTGCCAGCCCCTATGGTGTCTCTGGATCATTTTTAACCTCTTCCCCAGGGCACTTCTACTGGGAAAATGTCCTACTGATTTTGTTAGAAGACATTTTCACTGCCATCTACAGGATCAATTAGTAATCAATATTCAAATCTCCATCGACCACTGCACACACATGGCACTTGTGTGCAGTCTGCAACCTGCACAACTATCTGTGGCAGCCTGGTTGGGAAGCATCAGGCAGGGCTCTGGGCTGGATACCCTTGAGAAGGCAGGAAGACTTCTCCCTGCTCTGGCTGCTGGCTAAATTTGTGAAGATGGCCTTGCTCAAGCAGGAAGGAGGGAGAGAGAGGGTGGGAAGAGATCCTGGATTTTTAAGGAAATAGCACCGCCAAGATCTGTGCTGCCTGGAATAAGGACTCTGGATGCGGGGTGCAGGGAAGAAGCTGAGACCACAAGCTTCTTTCCCACTTGTGGTATCCGCTATGCCCAGGGCATAGGGACAGAGACATGGGAGGTCATTCAGAGGCTGGGGTTCTCTGGCATCTTCAAGTGTCCTGCCCAAAGTTCAGAGTCCTGTCCCCCTGCAAGAGGAGGAGGGGCTTCTCTAGTCCCTCCTTCCATCCCAGGGCCTGCTGCTGGAGTGTCCAGGTAGGACAGAAGAGGTGGGCAAGAGGGGAGAGTGGAGGAGGCCGAGGGAGAGCTCACCTTCTGCGCACCTGAGAAGGCGTGGCCGTGACATGAAACATTAGGTCACACGGCCTTCCCATCCGGCCTTAGCGTGCCTACACATCTGCACAGAGAAGGAGAAGAGGTTGAGAGGAGAATGTAGGCAGCAGCAGCAGCACAGAATAAACCCAAACAGCCATGGTGGACGGAGAGGACACAGACAGACAGACGGACAGAAAAGGAGGGAATGAGCGGAAAGAGAAAAAATGAGACAGTCGGGGAGGAAGGGAGGGGGTGGGAGGTGAGCAGGGTCTGAGGCAGGGATGGCACAGGGGAGGGCGGGGCTCCCATCATGCATTTGTTTTGTTTTGTTTTGTTTTTGAGATAGAGTCTCATTCTGTCACCCAGGCTGGAGTGCAGTGACACAATCTCGGCTCACTGCAACCTCCGCCTCCTGGGTTCAAGCGATTCTCCAGCCTCAGCCTCCCGAGTAGCTGGGATTACAGGCGTGCACCACCATGCCCAGCTAATTTTTGTATTTTTAGTAGAGACGGGTTTTCACCACGTTGGCCAGGCTGGTCTCGAACTCCTGGCCTCAAGTGATCTGCCCACCTCAGCCTCCCAAAGTGCTGAGATTACAGATGTGAGGCACTGCGCTCGGCCGCATCAGGTATCTTAAGACAGTCACTCAGACGCTATGCGGAGGGCAGAAGATCTACATGAGAAGTGAAGGTTCTGTGTTCATGGCGCTGTTGTGCTGCTTCTGGGGTCCTGCCTGCCAGGGAGGTCTGGGGGAGGGGTGTCTGCTGCCTAAGGCTGGTGATGAAATGTTCAAATCTTCAATGTCCGCAGCATCAACAGTGCCCTCTAGTCGTGGTACCCTTGTGTGGTGGGGAACCTGAATGACCGGACTTTAACCTCAGGCCTCCCGGAGCAAAACTGGGCCAGGACACTTGAAGGGGCTCCTAGCTGCCCACCCCCTCTCACTTCCAGAGGTGCTGCTTATGTCTGAGAAGAGAGCGCAGCATGACCGCATGTGAGTCTCCGGCAGGATACAGGAGAAGGCACCGGAGCCCAAAGGGGCTGAGGACAGATCTAAGTCATGCCCGTGAGCAGGAGAAAGGTGGGGCTTTGTGATGCCTTTGCCAAGTGGGTAAGTGAAGACAGGAGGTGGCCCCCAGCATTGGCTCTCTAAGGGAACCTCAGCTGCTCTGTCAAGCCAGGGGCTTCAACAGAGGTGGGCACAGAAGGGCTGCTCCTGCTCACCTTCCCGTAGCCCAGAACCACCCGGGCTGCCACATGCACACAGCCCTTCCTGCTTAAGCCAGTCATCTGGGTCCTAGAAGGGGAGCTGCTGCCCAATATTCTTATTCCCAGTAGAAGGTGAAAGAGGGAGACGGGTGGGAGAGGAGCCAGGTAAGAACAACACGCCACTTCAGAACCAGGGGCTGCCTCTGTCCAAGAGACCAGACCATCCAGGTACCTGTCACCAGGAGAGGTGGAGCGGGCAGGAGGGCATGGTTTGGGGTCCAGCAGGAGGTGTGCTGGGCATGGAAGGAGTAGGGGGCCCTGGGTACCTTCTGGGCTCCAGAGAAGGCGTGGTAGAAGCTAGACACGTAAGTCATGATGGCTTTCTCATCCGGTCGGGCAGTTCCAACGATGTCTGTCAAGAAAAACGTGGAGTTAAAGCCAGCTGGTTCCAAGAACACCACACACCCCCGATGTGATGCAGAAAGCAGCTCACAGCACCACCAAGTCTTCTTGCCAAAATGTTGAGCCCAAATCTAACCAGCCTCTGGTGTCAACTTCACTTATGGAAATGTAAGTAGAGGAACACGTGTGTGAAATGAAGCCCCAGTGAGGCAGACAAACCCAGGATAAGGAATTTTCTACAGGACAGCAGGCCCCGTTCCTGCCACAAGTTCAATGGCAGGAAAAAAAGGGGTCAAAGGGAGGAGAGAAGTGCTACGGATGGGAAGAGACGTCGGAAACACAGCTGAACGCCAGTACGGAGCTAGTTTGGATTCTGATGAAAACAAACCAACCCTCCAAGAAATGTCTTAGGGAATTAGGGAAATTTGATTATGGACTGGGTATCAAAAGGAATTATCAATTTGCTAAAAGTGAAAACTTTGTTGTTGCCTAAGAAAACCTATTTTTAAGGTATGTATTCAGAAGTATGCAGTGGTAAAATGACGTGAGATCTCAGAATTGCTTTAAGATACTTCAACATAGAAAACAACAAAAAAATAAAGGGTGACAAGACTTCCATACCATTTTATCTGGGTGATGGAAATAGGAAAGCTCATTATGCTATTCTTTTTTGCTTTTGCCTGGGTTTTTAGTGTGTGAAAATTTTCCTAATGACATTTTGAAATTTTAAAAGCCACTGGTGGCGTTGGGAGGCCCAGGCAGATCACTTGAGATCAGGAGTTCGATACCAGCCTGGCCAACATGGCGTAGCCCTATCTCTACTAAAAATACAAAAATTAGCCAGGCATGGTGGCGGGCACCTGTAATCCCAGCTACTCAGGAGGCTGAGGCAGGAGAATCACTTGAACAAAGGAGGCGGAGGTTGCGGTGAGCCGAGATCACACCACTGAACTTTAGCCTGGGTGACAGCGCAAGACCATGTCTCAACAACAACAACAACAACAAAAACCAAAAAACAAACAAACAAACAAAAAAAACACCACTGGTGGGGCAGAGGGGCAGGGAGCAATTCTGGACCCCACCATTATTTTTCTGTCCCCAAACCTCTTTCTAGCCCCTCAACACTGAGCAGCTGGGGCCAAAGAGAACACATGGGGGAGCGACTGTGGAGAGTCAGGCTCCTCCCAAGGAGCAAGCGCAGAGGTAGGACAAGACGACCCAGCCTGACTCCAGCCTGGAGCTGCCAGCCCTGGCTTCATGAGCCCACAGGCCCCTATGTGCTCAGAAGCTTCCCTTCCCCCCACAACCGCTCTCACCCCATCAGAACTCCTCTGCACGGCGATGGCAGGTTTAGTAGCCAGAAAGAGCTGGGTTTCCAGCCCCAGGCCCAATCTTTGGTGAGGATGTTCTAGCATCAAACTCTGAACCTGTACCCATCCAGGTGTCCTGGCTAGCAGCATCTGGGACATCAGGGCCTCAGTGAGGAACAGAAAAGTCAATACCCAACTTGGGCCTCCTCCTTCCCTACATGGAAGCCACTTCCTCTGGCTAGGATCTGCCCAGCAAGGTCAGAACTGGACACTTCCACCACTGAGAAAGTCCAGGCCATGGCTTTCTAGCACCCTCCTCAGAGGGCACTAGAAGGTTACAGATGTGAGCAAGCACCATGCCCAGCCAGCCCTAGTCAGAGCTGGGGCATAGAGCTTAGGTTCAGCGTCCGGAGACTACCCAGGGCTCAGAAGGTTAGGACAGTGTACCTCTCAGCTAGAGGAACTTCTCATCCCAAACCGTGCTGGACAACAAGGACACACTCTCTCACAACCCAGCACCCACTACCCTGACTCCAAGGCACAGATAAGAACCATCCTCAGGCAATCGATGCAAGAACAGCCCCTAAGCCCTTTGTAGGATCAGCTGACACCTCTCCCTCTGAAGCTCAGGGAATGATGGAAGAATCCCCAAGAGGCTGTGATCCTCATGCTCCTCAAATGTGGTCCCAGAAGACTAGGCCTCCTCCCGTCCAGCCCCAGACTGCTGGGGTCCACCCCTTCTTAGCCACTGGGCATAGGCAAGAGACACGGAAGAAGAGTGCCTTTCACCTTCAGCATCCAGCATCTTGGGGATGTCCAGGTATTTCTCTGCCACGTCAAAAGCTGTGTTCAGATTTGTGAGTGGATCATCCTAGAGGGAGAAAAGGAGGGAGGGATGTTAAAGTGAGAGCCACGACAAGTCACTGGCTACTCTCAATTGTGTGGTCACCCAAACTGGAGAGCAGAGGGGACTTTCTCCCAGCCCCAGCTCAGGCCTCAGGGGGCAGCTCCAGATGCAGAAGGCTGGTCTCACTAATGGGGCTCACTAGTTGGGGGTTTAAAGCATTCTCTTTCCCCCTTCAAGCTTCAGATTGTCAGGAAAATGGGGCAAAGGATATGAGTCTGCAGCCTGAGTCAAGGGTAGGAAAAAGCTGCTAAGAAATGCGTGCTAGGGGCCAGGCGTGGTGGCTCTCAACTGTAATCCCAGCAATTTGGGAGGCTGAGGCGGGCAGATCACTTGAGGCCAGGAGTTTGAGAACAGCCTGGCCAACATGGTGAAAACCCGTCTCTACTAAAAATACAAAAATTAGCTGGGCGTGGTGGTGCATGCCTCTAATCCCAGCTACTTAGGAGGCTGAGACAGGAGAATCGCTTGAACCTGGGAGGCGGAGGTTGCAGTGAGCTGAGATGGTGCCACGGCACTCCAGCCTGGGCAGCAAGAGTGAAACTCCATCTCAAAAACAAAAAATGCATGCTAGGAGCAGGGCACTGGCCTAGTCACCAAACATCCTGGCTTCTGGTTTCAGCTCTGCCTCCAGCCAGTGGGACTCGTAGGCAGGTAACCTGACCTTGGCTTCTATATCCATAACTCAAGAGTTGGACTAGGGAGCTCTAAACTCTGAACGAGTCAGGGTTTGGAGCAGGAGCCCCTTTGGTGCTCACATTCCATGAAATTTGGGGGCTCCTTTAAATAGCCACAGCGTTGGACTGTTCTGGCTTCTGCTACCTTCTCAAGAACACTTAGTGGGGATTGGCAAGGATGCTGAGAAGCTGTAATCCTTGTGCAATGAATGCAACATAAATGTAGGTGGAATGTCAAATGGTACAGCTGCTGTGAGAACAGGAGAGCGGTTCCTCAAAAAATTAAACATGGGATTACATGGTCCCACAATTCCACTTGTGAGGAGATACTCAAAATAATTGAAAGCAAGTTCTCAAAGAGATAGTCATACGTCCATTGTTCACGGCAGCCAAGAGGTGAAAGCAACGGAAGTGGCCACCAGTGGATGAACAGGCAGCAGATGCGGTGACATGTACGATGGAATCTTTTCAGCCTTAACAAGGTGGGAAATTCTGACACATGCTGCAACGTGGATGAACTTTGAGAATGTTATGTTAAGTGAAATAAGCTGGACACAAGGGGATACGGGCCGGGCAAGGTGGCTGACGCCTGTAATCCCAGTACTTTGGGAGGCCGAGGCAGGTGGATTACCTGAGGTCAGGAGTTCGAGACCAGCCTGGCCAACACAATGACACCCCGTCTCTACAAAAAATACAAAAATTAGCTAGGTGTGGTGGCGTGTCCCAGCTACTCAGGAGGCTGAGTGGGAGAACTGCCTGAACCTGGGAGGCGGAGGTTACAGTGAGCCAAGATTATGCCATTGCACTATAGCCTGGGTGACAGAGCAAGACCCCATCTCAAAAAAAAAAGAAAAAAAAACAATTATAGAACCTATTCTGTGATAGTTATACCTGTTTACTAAGGGCTGCTAGAAGCAATATTAAACCTCTCCTGGCCACCGAGAAGCAAGAAGCCCTTCCTGGAGGCCGAGGCAAGGCAGGAGCTGCACTGGACACTCTGCTCTCCAGTGTCAAGGTGAAGTACACACACACAAGTCCAGCCACTCCTTGAAGTCCCTTGTGCCAAGAGGTTTGAGCAAAGACAAGCAATGTTCCAACCCCAACTCCAGGTCACCAACTGGGGACATGGGAAGGGCCTTTCCCTGGATGGCCGTGCCACACACCCTCTTAGCACCAAGATGGACCAAGAGGAAACCTGGAGAATATGGTCAGAGGGAACCTGGAGAGTGTGGTCAGAGGGTCCGGGAGGGAACCTGGAGAGTGTGGTCGGAGGGTCTGGGAGGGAACCTGGAGAGTGTGGTCGGAGGGTCCAGGACAGGCTTCTCTAAGGTCCAGGGCAGTGTGTTCCAACCACCTCAGACACCGAGAACCACCATGAGTCTAGAAGCACAACTCCCACCTCCTCATCTGTCCCCGCTCCACACACCCGCTCAAGAAAATCACTAGCTTCACGCTGAAAGCGGGAGTGAAACCAAAAGAAAATCCCCCAGCCAAACTTGAGCAGTAAAGGAAAGCAAGCCACGGGGGGTACAAGCTGCCCAGGACTGCACAGCAGCTCAAGGACAAGGCGAGGATGAAACGTCTCTTAGAATATGTGATGTTTTAAATCATGAAAATAGTGTCTCCCCCTTACAAATCCAAGAAAAACAGAAGGGAGAAACACCATGTATTCTTCCATCCCTCTGACAAAGCTGCTGCCACAGCTGTGCTATTTTTCCTGGTGGGCTGTGTACATGTTCAAGTACACACACACCATGCACAAGGGTACGGAAGCTGCCCTAACGGGGAAGGTGCTTTTCTCGTCACTTTGAGTTGGGGTTCTGTTGTAGTCTAAGAGGCCAGCACCGCTCAGGTTGGACCATGGATGTCACAGAAGGATCCCAGTCCTGCTCTTTTCCCACCCCGCCCACCAGGGACAGGAGCAGGAGGCCAGGCTGGCACACGTACCTTCCGCAGCTTCCCGTAGTCAATCAGCTCAGGCCGGTGTCGGTGGATCAAGGCACAGAAGCCAAGGCCGTCCTTCCAGCTGCCCGGGGAGAGGGAATGGGCAGGCTGGTCAATGAGGCAAACAAATGGGCAGCCAAGCACTAACTGGGGCAAAGCAGGAGTCTCCTGGGCTCCAGAGAGATGGACACACAGAGCTCTCTGGGGCAGGAGTTAGAAGACAGGACGGGAAGGGCCATTTCTTCCTGCCACAATCCCAGGCACTGGGCTCAGGACTTTGTGGGGAGGTTGCCAAGTTGAGATAAACCTGCCACATCCAACCCTCCCCCACCACCAAGGTCTATGGCCCTAGTCTGCTGTTCCAGGGCCCTGGGCTGGGACTTCCTGGAATTTTCCTTGGGGGCACTCCCAGGAGCAAAAGCGTCAACCAAAGTTATATAGGGCAATAGCTCTGTCTTAGACACTGCAGGGAGAGAGATGGGGGATTCAGAGGAACGGCCACATCCCCTTCCCAAAGAAAGCTGCTTCTTCCCCCAATGCGCTCCACTTTGTTCTAAGCTGAGACTGACCCAGCCAAGGGGGTCTGGGAGCTCCTGGGGGAGGTGACCAGGTTCTGCGAGAGCCCCTCAGCCTGCAGCACTCACCTTATGTGGAAGTTCTGGATGTTGACATTTTTGTAAGGAGCTGTCTTTCTCTGACACCACAAGAGCAGTCCTTCCTTGGCTGAAGTCTCTGTGGGGAAGGGGATGGGCAGAGAGGTCAGAGGGCTGACTCAGTGGGGGGAGGGAAGGGCACCAGCTCATGGGAGGCCCCACGGAGACCCCTAGATGCCAACCCCAAAGCCACTGAAGGAGGACCCCGGCCATCAAGTCTTTCCCTTGACAAGGTTTGAGAAGTTCTTTGAGAAACAGAAAAAGCAAGCTGAGAAGCTTTTCAGAGCTAGCCGTGTGACACATGTAAATTTTGAGACAATAGCTTTTCAGACTTCGAGAATTATCTCCCCCTACTTTCTTTTATTCAAAGAAATGGTAATGATACAAAATAAGTCCGCAACCTCTGTCAGGTTGGGGAGGAAGGTTTGATTGGTCTGGGAAAGCTACACATCCAGGGGCCTCCAGACAGGGGATCCCACAGCCTAAGGGATGCACACAGCTGAGTGAGAAGCAAGCATTGGGACTCCTATATAGATTCTGTTTTGATCTAAAAAATGAGGTTTCCTTATATTTACTACATGGATCAATACTGCTGCCGTCTGTGGGTGAAGCAGCCATGTGTCTGTGAGGTTAGGCAGGTAACTGAGGGGGCTCATGGAGCTCCCAGCACGGAAGAGAGATTGCAAACCACACTACCTGCTGATATGCTTTGGCTATGTCCCCGTCCAAATCTTATCTTAAATTGTAGCTCCCATAATTCCCACATGTTGTGGGAGGGAGTTGGTGGGAGATGATTGAATCGTGGGGGCTGTTTTCCCCACACTGTTCTCACGGCAGTGGATAAGTCTCACGAGATCTGATGGTTTTATAAGGGGTTTCCTTGTGCTCTTGGCTCTCATTTTCTCTTTGCCTGCCATCATGTAAGAGGTCCCTTTGCTCTCTCTTGCTATTTCACCGTGACTGTGAGGCCTCTCCAGCCATGTGGAACTGTGAGTCCATTAAACCTCTTTTTCTTTATAAATTACTCAGCCTTGGGTATGTCTTTACCAACAGCATGAAAATGGACTAATACATCCCTGCGTTCATGCCTGTGAACTGGGGGTTAAGGTACCCAGTGGACTGGATTCATGAATGATCTCGATTATTTTCAATGCACAAAATGGACTTTAAAATGACATTCAAGTGTTCCTACAAATACCGTAACTACCTAAGCAAAAGCAGACAATGTAAAAATTGCCAAAGCTAATGCTTATACTTAGCCTAAGCTCTTTGTCAGCTAAATCACAAGATTAACACAATGATGACTTCAGAGCTGACAAGAAGTCTACCCAAAAGAATCAAAATCATCAAGAAGGCTATTTGAGAAATGGATTTACCTCCATTGTCATTAATAAGAACCACACTCCAGTTGACTACTATGGCCCTCTTTCAACCCTAAATACCAAGTACCTATAACCCAAACTTGGACCTCCACATTGCTGCATCACAGTGTCAAACCAAGATCTCCATCACAAAGCAGCTGAATTGAATCCATGTGGTTTTCATTAAGAAATTCATTTGATTAAAAACGTTTATGATTTCTATGACATTGAAACATAATATTTTTAAAATTTCTCCGTCTCATCTTGTAAAAGTTTGTTTCAGTATGTGTATTTTATCACATGCATAGAAATACACACATATTATTATGCAAGATAAACGCATGCATAGCAGACGTAAAACTCAAAAACTACCCTAAGTGTGGAATCAAGTTTAGAGATCACGTCTCCAGACCGTGGCGGACCTTGCAGATCTGAGAAGTGACCACTAGAGGGTGCTATGGAAGTAAAGTAGAGGATGGGGTTAGCACCCCTCCTGGCACTTCCTCCTGGCAGCTGGCAGCTATTTCCCCAAACAACCCAAGAGCCAGGTGGGTTTTCCAATATACTTCCCCATGGCAGCCTTGGGCTTTCCCAAAGTGGGGAGTTTCCCTGGGGCCAACATGCCTATGAGAATCAGAATGGCAAATACTTCTTTTTTCTACATTGACTGGAAGAGAGGGCTGATGCCCAATACAAGAGCAAGAAGCCCGGGACATGGCCCCTGATCACCATCCATTGCGCTGGGTGCAGGAGTTCTCCAGGCTAACCCCAGGGAGGAAGATGAGATGGTGATGGCAGAATGGAACAAGGCAGAAACCTACCTTCCACAGAGATGTCCTGGATGGCAAAGCGCAGGATGATGGTCCAGATCATGCCCAGGGTCATCTTCACATTCCCATCCACGATTTCTACAGAAACAGCAGCAGCATGCATCAGGAATGGGCTCGGCGGGGAGGGAATTGACACTCCCTCAGCACCCATAGCACCCCATGCCCCATGCTAGGAATCAAAGACTCCAGAGCTCTACTTCTAGAGGGTACGCCAGGGTTTTGGCTTGTTTTTGAGACAAGGTTTCACTCTGTCACCCAAGCTAGAGTGGAGTGGTGCAATCATGGCTCGCCACAGCCTCCAAATCCTGGGTTCAAGCGATCCTCCCGTCTCACCTTCTTGGGTAGCTGGGACTACAGATAGGCCACCACATCCAGCCAATTTTTAAAAATTTTTTTGTAGAGATAGGGTTGTACTATATTGCTCAGGCTGGTCTCAAACTCCTGGGTTCAAATCTTCCTCCTACCTTGGCCTCCCAAAGTGCTGAAATTACAGGCATGAGCTACCATGCCTGGCCAGGATGTTTCTTAAAGTTAATGCAATAATTGTGACAGGTGCCAGAAGAGAAGTCTATTTGGGGCACAAAAAAGTATGATCAATCCTACTTGGAGACAGTGGGCACATCAGGAAAGGCCACAGAGAAGCAGGTATTTGAAATCTTGATCTGTGTCCCCGGCATGATAAAGAAAAGGGGGAGGATTTTTTTTTTTTTTTTTTTGAGACAGTCTTGCTCTGTTGTCAGGTGCCAGGCTGAAGTACAGTGGCGCGATCTTGACTCACTGTAACCTCCAACTCCCGGGTTCAAGCAATCCTCCTGCCTCAGCCTCCCGAAGTAGCTTGGACTACAGGCGTGCACTACTACGCCTAGCTAATTTTTGTATTTTAGTAGAGATGGGGTTTCACCATGTTGGCCAGGATGGTCTCGATCTCTTGACCTTTTGATCCGCCTGCCTTGGCCTCCCAAAGTGCTGGGATTACAGGCATTAACCATTGTGCCCAGCCAGAAAAAGGGGAGGATTTTGCAGGGCTGAAGGCCCTACAGAGTTGTGAGGTGTCCCTTATGCTGTGCTGAGGCGCAGGATTCAAGAAATAAAGAGATAGGACACAGAAGTACAAGGAAAATGCAGCTGGGCTTGAGGGGATTTCTAAGCAATCACAAATGTTCTGGCAATTCCGTGAGCTGGGGCTCTCTGGGCATTCACAGCTCTCAAAATAGCCACCCACACGTGGAAAAACAGTGGAAGCAAGAGAAAGTCACAAACTTCAAGTTTTGTAAAGTGCCATCTTGAACCATCCACTGATTCAACCTCACAATGCCATTAGTTTGGGTATTAAAACAGATTAAAAAAAAAAATCAAACAACAGCTTCAAGATCAAACTAAGAGATAACTCACTATATTTAGTCTAAGCAGTACTTTTTAGACTTTCAGATGCTACAAGTTCTATGAAGTAGATTTTCTCTTTTTTTCCTTCTTTTCTGTATGAGGCCTAAAAACAGGGAATGCAACATAAATAAGTCCTATTTTAAGGAGCCCAACACATGGAGCAATTTATGGTCTTGTGGTTGAACAAGTGATGCTCAAATGTAGATTCCTTATCCCTTCATCACCGCCTCCAGACCAGGAGATGGTAATCTGGTCCATGGTAAGACACATTTAGCTAAGAGTAAGGTACCCAAAGAATATCTTATTTTTTCCTACCTGCAACATTAAATTTAGGGGAGACCCAACAGAACCACGAGAAGGATCGCTTTCTAGGGAGTCCTGACTCTACTAGGATTTGCATCCCACAAACCCTGAAACAAGAGTGGATTTCCATTAAGGACGTGATGCTAACTTCTTAGCCCCTTTCCCAAAACTGAGGGCAACACTGTAAGCTGCTCCACGACCCGCAGGGTGTAGTCCATGGAGCGGTGTTTGACCATAGCCACCTTCCATGGGGGCAGGTAACCCACTGAGTCTGCATGGGATGCTGAGCAAAGGAAGAAGTGTCCACTTTGGACATGGAATAGGATGTAACTCTTCTTGCAAACAGGGAAGTAAAAATGCCCCTCTCAGAGCCCCAGACACCAGGGGGCACAGTCCCACATCCAAGGGCTTGGATGGGAGAGAAACAGAGAGCTATGCAACCCCTTTTGCAACCAAGCAACACAGTCAGCCAGCATTTTGCAGTGCACATCGTGGGGAGGTGGAACTACTTGTTGAGAATCAACTCATAGACCTGGCACAGTGGCTCAAGCCTGTATTCCCAACACATTGAGAGGCCAAAACAGGTGTACTGCTTGAACCCAGGCATTCAAGACCAGCCTGGGCAACATGACAAAACCCCATCTCTACAAAAACACAAAAAGTAAACAACTGTGGTAATATGCGCCTATAGTCCCAGGTACTCAGGAGGCTGAAGTGGGAGGACTGCTTGAGACAAAGCAGAGGCTGCAGTGAGCTGTGACTGTGGCACTGTACTCCGTCCTGGGCAACAAAGTGAGACCCTCTCTCTCAAAAAAAAAAAAAAAGTAATCAGCTCATAAAGTGTTAATATTTTTAAAAATGTATTTGTGACTTCCAGTGGTTTAAAGAGTTCACCTAAATTGAAAAGACAAAAAGACTAACTCTCAATAAATAGGCAAAAGACTAAAATCATCAAACATGAAATACAAATCACCAATTCATAAGAATGTTCAATCTCACTTGTAGTCAAAGAAATAAGATCATCTTCCCAGCTATTAGTAAAGTTAAAAAGCAAAGTTAAGCTGGGTGCAGCAGCTCATGCCTAGAACCCTAGCACTTTGGTTGGCCAAGGTTGGAGGATCGCTTGAGTCCTGGAGTTCAAGACTAGCCTGGAGACCTTGTCTCTACAAAAAAAAAAAAGAAAAAAAAATGAGCCAGGTGCAGTGGTGCACACCTGTAGTCCTAGCTTCTCGGGAGGCTGAGGCAGGAGAACTGGGGACTGAGCTCAGGAGTTCAAGGTTGCAGTGAGCTGTGAAAGCACCACTGCACTCCAACCTATGAAAGAGGGCGGTCTCGCTCTTTAAGAGACCCTATCTCTTAAAAACAAAAAACAAAACCCAGAGTTGAACAACCGCACACCTTGATGCCAGCAAGCCTACCACACTAGAAATATAAATTGTTTTAAAAAACAATAATAATAATTTCTGGGAAATTAATCAATCTTCTGGGAAATAATTTGGCCACAAGGAGCATGCATTTTAAAGTTGCTCAACTTTTTGGCAGCAGGATTCTACCTCTAGGAATCTATCCCTAGCCAATGAAAGGAAATGCAGAGTAAGGTTCCTGTATGAATGCACTTGCTGCGAGGCTATTTATCACAGCCCGCACTGGAAACCAAGCAAATGTACAAAGTACACAGAATGCTCAAGTGAATCCCAAGACCCATCGTCTTCTGAGAAAACTTCCACAGCTTCCCACCTCACTGAGAGTCAAAGCTGGTGGCCAGCAAGGCCCTCGTGGTCTGGTGCCTGAGCCTCTGGTCCTCTCCTCCTTCTCCACCTCCTCCCTGCTGCTCGGGCCTCCCTGAAGCTGCCCCTCCCTAGATACCCACGTGGCTTGTCCTCGCGTCCCGCCAGTTTCACTCACACACCCCCTTCTCATGGACTCCTCCCCTGACCACCCAAGTTCCTCCCTGCTTTGGTTTTCTCCATCTGACAGGTGTACACATGTATTTTCTCTCTTTCCCCTCTAGAATGTAAGCCCCTTGAAAGTAAGAATATTTCCTGTTTTGCATCACTGCTTCAGAGTCCAGTATAAAGCTTGGCACAGGGAAAGCCCTCCATCAGCAGCTGCTCAGTGCATGAATGAGTGAACAAACACTAACCACAAGCAGGGAAATGGGCAGAGCTAACACAGGCCTGCCATTGGGCCCCTGAGAACATAATGGCCCTCAGTTTCTTCCAGGGCAGGGCCCAGACGTGGGATGAAGTACGACAAGCAGATGATGAGGCCAGGCACGGTGGCTCAAGCCTGTAACCCCGGCACTTTGGGAGGCCAAGGTAGAGTGGATCACTTAAGGTCAGGAGTTCAAGACCAGCCTGGCCAACATGGTGAAACCTCATCTCTACTAAAAATACGAAAATTAGGCAGATATGGTAGTATGTGCCCGTAATCCGAGCTACTCAGGAGGCTGAGGCAGGAGAATTGCTTGAATCTGGGAGGCAGAGGTTGCAGTGAGCTGAGATTGTGCCACGGCACTCCAGCCTGGGCAACAGAGTGAGACTTGTCTCAAAAACAAAACAAAACAAAACAAAACAGACAGTGAATGTAGCCATTAACAATTACATCATGAGCGCTTAATGACTTAGAAAAATGTTTTAACATGGAAAGTGGGAAAAGCAGGTAAAAAAATTCATAAACAGTGTTTAAAATATAAGGGAAAATTTTGTTAAGCCTAGAAAAATGCTCCAGGTGGTAATCCCATGGCTTAGCCTTCCTAGGGGTGGGGCTGCAATGCTAGCCCTCCCCTAGTCCCCACATGCTGCCCTACTCTGTGACTGCCAAACTGCAGGGCCTCCCACTGGCCCTGAGCTCAGTGCCTCCCAGTCCTGGAGCCCTTCCAGGACTGGGAGAGGCAGGTGGCTTCTTTTTGGGGTCTTGCCTACTTATTCTTCTTCTCCTTTCCCAGAAACCTCCCAGAGAATTTTGCTTATTGTATTCTCATTCACACCAAAGGCATAATTTCACTACAGAAAACAGAGGCACCAAGCAGGAGCAGAGAGAGTAGGGTGTGCTCAACTAGCAGCCCGGGCACGCCCAGTCCCAGTTCCCACCTGACTCCCATCCCATCCACTCTCCTTCCCATTCCCTGGCATGGCAGGTCCTGTATTCCGGGCCTCCCACTTCTCAATGTTTGCAGCAGGGACGCCCTGTCTCACGGGCAGCTTTATGTCGGGGGCTGCTGGGAAGACTGGGCCCAAAGGGAGGGTACCAAGGCCTCAGCTGGGCTTCATGGGAAAAACCTTGAGGACAGATTAACACTGTCTGCTCTTCCTGGTTGACAGCAAGCTATGAAGCTGCTCGCATCCCCTGTTTACTGAGAACCTGTTTCTCCCTCCTCCTCCCTCCAGGGACACTGTCATCTGCTCAGTATTCAGACGGCAGGATGAATACTGCAGAAATTCCATGTGACAGAAACTAGAATCCCAGACGCCACCACCTCCCAGACCAATGCTGTGGTACAGCACCCACTGCCCGTCCAACCTAAGGATGCATGCTACCTCAATGAGACCATCTCCACGCTCACATCACCCAAACCCTTGGGCTCTACCTGCCCAAAGATCTTTAATACAAAATCTTTCCGAGTTCTCTCCCCTAGTTAACTAAATTGCAACCACTCAACCAGGCCACGTCCCAATTCCATGGAGTCCAGGCATTCTAGAGCCGAATATTGTGGCAGAGGCCCTCAGCAGCTGCTGTAACCTCTCCCTGATGTGTGGAAGTTCCTTGCCTCCAGCCCCCATGTGCATACCTTCAGGGAAATGGAGCTCAGGACCTTCCCAGAGCCCTGTTTCCATTTCCCAAGGCTCTGCATGTTATCCAGAGCCAACCTACCCATGGGGTATCTCTTCTGGGCCTGGTTCTGCCCTTCAGAGTCAGCCAGAGGTCTTAGTCTTTGCATTGCATGATAATCCTTCAAAGACCTTGGCAGGGGGTGAGGGGGCGTGCCCTGCTGGGCCTGGTCTCCATGGCCACAGCCTTCATCAGCCCAGGAGAGACCACCTACAATGTGCCCCGACTCGCTTCCAGGAGAGCTCATTTCAGGCGATCCGCCCATTGCCTTTTATTTTATAACCCACATCAAGAAACTCCATTTCAATTTTAAAAGCTTGCAAAACACCATTTTCAGCCTCATCTAGTTTCTTGGCTCAACAGAGAGGCCATCGTGGCATGATCTAGGTGCTCAGCCTGATGGAGGTGGATGATTTCAGACCTGAAAGCCACAGCTGAAAACACTGGCTCCTCAGGGCAGGGAGAAGGTGAAGAATATCTCATTTTAAAGGAGGCTTTTTGGCCGGTCACAATGGCTCATGCCTGTAATCCCAGCACTTTGGGAGGCTGAAGTGGGCAGATTACTTGAGGTCAGGAGTTCAAGACCAGCCTGGCCAACATGGGGAAAACCCGTCTCTACTGAATATATAAAAATAAGCCAGGTATGATGGCGCGCACCTGTAATCCCAGCTACTTGGGAGGCTGAAGCAGGAGAATCTCTTGAGCCTGGGAGGTGGAGGTTACAGTGAACCGAGATCACGCCACTGTACTCTAGTGTGGGCAACAAAGTGAAACCCTGTCTCAAAAATAAAAAATCAAGGAGTCTTTGCAAAATCTTTAGAGAAGCTAGGCCTGTGTCAAAGGAAACGGGAAAAAGGAGGCAGCCAGGTGAACGGCTTTCCCAGCACAGCGGCGGCAGTGAGATGAGCATTCCTGCTCCTCACCCCGGAGGCCAGCACAGCAGGAGCAGGCTTGATCTGCCATCTCATTACTGAAGACAATTCAACGTGAAAGTTCTATCCTGGGTCCCCACCCCGGGGGCAGCACTGCCGACAGTGACAGAAGAGGGCGACCTCAGCTCTGGAGCCTGAACACCTGGGTTTAACCCCGGCTCTGCCCCATAGAAGCAGTCTGGTTCAGAGCCTGGGCTCTGCTGACGACACTCTTCCACTCTAGCAACCCTCCCAAGCCTGAGTTTCGTTAAGTGTAAAACGTGGCCAGTGATACCCATCCTACGAGCCCTCGAGCCCTCGTGAGGGTAGAAGGAGATGGCCGGTGTAAAGCATCCTGTCTAGCCAACACAGAGCTGGTACTTGGTGAGTGCTACTCTCTCCTGCCTTCCCCTTCCCTGCCCTCCTCCCCTTTGGTAGAGGCTTAAAAAAAAAAAAGAAAAGAAAGAAAGTTGTTTTAATTTAGTTGCCAAATATTTTCTTTTCAAAAAATCTGGATTTTCTGGCTTCTTTAGAAAAACTGGTAGATCTAGCAGCAATGGATCCACACAGCAACTTGTGACATCCACAAGGCCCCATCCCTCCACGGACACGATTCTCCAGTTTGCCACAGTCCCTACCCACCCCTGCCACTCACCCCTGAGCCACTTCACAAATTCTCTCCACTTCCCTGCCCTAGTGGGCACCAACCACCTGGGTGATTTTCCTTGGCTTCCCACACTTGCTTAGTTATAATTTTTTCTGCCAAGTCTTGATTGCTCCCTAATAAAACCAATTGTTCTTTTCTTATTATAAGGCAGAGAACATCCTCCTAATCACAAAGCAGAGTATACTGCTATAGGTAAGTCCTTTGAACATTTATTGAGCACCTAGTATGTGCATCACACTGCTGGGAGCTGGGGCCACAGGATGTAGAAACCATGGTTTCTGCCTTTGAGAAGCTCACAGCCAGTGGGGGAGATGCTAGAATCCACAAGGCGCCTCCCATGACCACCTTGGGCACTGGCCTGAGTTCCAGATTAGGCAGAGGTGAGTGAAGTTTTTTGTAGAGAGCCTGGTAAGAAATGTTTCTGGCTCTGTGGGCCATATAAGCTCTGTAGCAACTACTCAACTCTGCCATTGCAGCACAAAAGCCACTGATGATATGTTGACACAGTGTGCTGTGTTCCAGTATTTCCAAAAATCCGAGTCAGCTGGACTTAACGCCCATACCCTGCAGTTTGCTGAGCCTGTGTTAAAGTCCTTAATTTGCTGTATCAGCAGAATACCCCTCCATTTCTAGAAGAGAGGGGACTGTGGGCTTCAACCAGAGAGGAGATCTGCTCCCGTGGACTTACCAGGAGCAAGACCCCTGCCCCTCCAAGGAAAGGCCACTCTCTGGGGGCATTTCTCTGGTGTCATGAAGACCTGCATTTGAGTTTCGGCTTCGCCACTTACAGCGGAACTTTGAGCAAGTAATGTAATCTTTAAGCATCTGCTTTCTTATTACAAAATGGGGAAAATTAATTATTAGAGCTACCTCACAGGGTTATCGTGAGGATTAAGTATATGCCATGGAGTGAGCAATCCATTCTCACAGCCGCCGTGTGTCTTGAATGAATGAAACAGATTTGTTCATCTTTAGGTCTCTGGCATCATGCAGCAGGTGCCCCATAAATACCGGCTAAATCCATGGTCACAGGACTGAAGGGGCCTGGATAGAAGATTTTCTGCTCACTCTAAATGACCCACTCTCAATTTTTCAGAGCCGCCACCATGCACACAAGAAATTGCACTACCTTCTTTTAATCATTAAGAACATGCTAATATAGCTTTCTTTGGGAGTGTTTCTAAGCAAAAGTTAAAGAGTTAGGAAGCCACATTGCAGGGAAATGCTATTAAAAATGCACCTAGAGACTTCCGGACTTGAGTCTTCACAGGGCCCCGGGGAGCCTCAGGACGGCCTCCAGCCTCCACCGGCCCGCATCGGCACACCCTTTCCAGCCCACACACAAATCCTCCGCTCCAGGCAGCACCGTGCGGTCAGCTCTCTGAATGGGAGAGGTGGCACGCCACACACACAGGACTCCACAGAGCAAGGACGTGGCTAAGCGGGTGCAGGCACAGGAACAGGGGTCTGAGTCCTTGGTGTTGGGCAGGGCTGAGACTAGAAGAACAGTGCTGTTGCAATATGAGGCATCCACAGGCGACCAGATGGAGGTGTTGGGGGCCCCACTGCCCAATGCCCCCAAGCGATGCATGGGCCCAGGAGGTGGTACAAAAAAAGGCCAAGAGAACCAGGAGGGCAAAGAAAATCAGACTCCTGGGGCCACCAGAGGCAGGCCTTACTCACCTTCGGCTCCAATGGACACCAGTTTGACGCCTTTGCTTGCTATGAAATCCAGGGCCTTGTTGACGTTGGAGATCTTGTGCACCCTCATCTTGCCTCGCTCTGGCTTGGCCAAGCGTTCGCCTGTTTGGATCAAAAGGGAGGAAAAGGAACATGAGAGGCTGTGACCCAGGGGCCAGGGCTCCTCTCACTACGCCCTCATCCAAGGCACAGCTTAGCTAGGCAGGAGTGTGTGCACGTGTACGTGCGCCCACACGCCACTCAGGTGCTGGAGAATGTCACCCTGGCAGGGGATGGGAGGGAGAATCTATGCTGCCTCTTCTTTCTTCCACTTCTCAGATCCAAATCTGCTTGCATCCACTCAACATTTATTTATCAAGCCCCTAGTGCATGCCAGGGATTTGGCTGGGTGCTAGGAATAGGGGGGTGAACAAAACAGTTTCTTGCCTTTATGTAATTATAGTCCAGTAGGAGAGACAGACCTTAAATAGAGAAACACAAATAAATATAGACAATGAACAAACACAAAGAAAGATCCATGCTCTTCAAAAGAGGAGGAGGAGGAGGAAGGAGGAACTGAGGTGTGGTCAGGAAAGGTCTGAGTCTCTGAGGCCGGGCAAAGGCCGCAGGGAATGGTGATCACGGCAGAAGGAACAGTAAATGCAAAGGCCCTGAACTCTTTCCAGCCTTCCTTTGGCCCTGGGAAGAGGGTATAGGTCACTCAAGTATTGCAGATGTCCCTGGTATTTAAATGGAGCTGCCTATAGCAGCCTGTCCCAAATTGAGAACCACAGTTCTTGTCCTGTTACACCCCCTCCTGTGGGCACCCAGGACTCAGCTCCGGGTCAACCCTCCACCCCTACCTCCAGATTCCACCTGAGAGCTTCTGCTGCTCAGGTTTCAAACTCAGAACCTTCGAGAAAATAGAAGTAGAGGGCCGGAAGTGGCTCACGCCTGTAATCCCAGCATTTTGGGAGGCTGAGGCAGGGGGATCACGAGGCCAGGAGTTCGAGATCAGCCTGGCCAATATGGTGAAACCCAGTCTCTACTAAAAATACAAAAATTATCCAGGCATGATGGTGCGTGCCTGTAATCCCAGCTACTAGGGAGGCTGAGGCAGGAGAATCGTTTGAACCCAAGGGGTGGAGTTTGCAGTGAGCCAAGATTGTGCCACTGTACTCCAGTCTGGGCAACACAGCAAGACTGTTTCCAAAAAAAAAAGAAAGAAAGAAAAGAAAATAGAGGTAGAGGAGCTGGCTCTCCAAATACCCCATTTTATCCCGGAACAAAGAGCATCCACGGACCTCCTGAAATGATCTAGAATTTTCTAAGTGCAACATGTGGCCATACCTAGGGAAGGGGTACATAGCTTTCAGGATCTCTAAGGAGCCAAGGACCCCAAAAGGCTGAGAACCACCAATGCAGAGCCTGGAACTCAGGCCCCTTGTGCCTGCCCTTATCTCCCAACCAGTCCCTCTGTCTCTCCAGCAGGCCAACAGTCTGGCTGTGAGGGCTCCAGGGACCAGCCACTGGGATTCCAGGCCAGGCCCACCCTGTCAGAGCAGCACCTCTCCAGGCAGCCTCCCAGCAGCCCGCTAGCTTCTGGAAGACAGCAGACTTCCTGCCACAGATGGGATCTGGCTGTCAGCTCCTAGGGAAGCACAGCTGTTTTTTAAATTAAATCAAGACTTTCCCCTCGGGGCCCACCCAAGGCTCTGGCTGCAGTCTAGCAAGGTACACCAGCATTTCCTGTCCAGGGGATGGCACAGGGGCTCCCTCCCCACAGGATGGATGCAGGCAGCACCACGCCCCTCCCTGGAAGGCTGCTCCTGCTACAGCCCCAGCCCTTGGGGCCTGTCCAGCTAAGCGGAGCTCCCCAGCCATTCAGCAGCTGTGCACACTGGCTGGAATGGGACTTCTGCAAAAGACAGTGGAGGAGGCAAGGGTTAAACACGGGAGAATGGGAAAAGCTTCCCAGGCCTGGGCCAGTAGCTCTTAAACATCGGTCAGCACAAAATCACCTGGAGAACTTGCTAAACTGTGGCCGTCTGGTCCCTTTCCCCTCTCACTAAGTTTGTGACTAGGAGGTCTGGCGTACGGTTTGGAAATCTGCATTTTGAAAAGCAATCCTGCTGATTCTGGTGTGGGTGGTCCAGGGACCACACTTCAAGAACAGCGTCTGTTGGCAGCCTCCCCTCCTTCTCCTCATCCTGAGGCACGCTACCCATCTCCAAAGATGATCAGCAGAAAAAGGTAACACTTCACAGAACAGATCTTCCAGCCCTGGGAAAGAGACACGTGACTTACAGAAATGCACAGGCTCCCCTGGGCATAGGTCAGACCCATGCAGCAGGAACATACTGAGTATCGTGTGGACAAGCCCAGCTCTGGGCACTCAGCCGTCCTAATGTTCCCGGAGCACCACCTATGTGCCTGGTGCCGTTCTAAGCACCTGGCACACAGAGAAGATGGCCTGCCCCAAGAGCTCAGTGTGGAGCGGAGAAGAAAACAAGCGAACCTAAAATGATTACTCTTTCTGGTAAAAGACACAGCAGAGGAATCAATGGGGTATTACAGGTGCCGGGGAGCGGGGGTGGGGGGGGAGGCAGGGCACAGTCCACTCAGATTAGGCAAGAAGGGAGGGGTGAAGCCTTCTTGAAGGACACCCTCAAGCTGAGTTTTGAAGAATAATAAACAGTAAGGCCAGACTTGTTTACAACTGGAGAAGGCTGGCGGAGGAGGCAGGAAGCAGGGACATTGTAAAAGGCAATTAGAGGCCAGGTGCAGTGGTTTACACCTGTAATCCCAGCACTTCGTGGGGCTGAGGCCGACCTGAGGCCAGGAGTTCAAGACCAGCCTGGACAACATGGTGGCACCTCATCTCAAAGAAAAAAAGGAAAAAGAAAAGAAATAAAAATAAATAAAGGCAGTTAGAGGAAAATACTATGGTGGCTCCCCAAAAAATTAAACAGGGAATTCCCATGTGACCTAGCAATTTCACTTTGGGGAATATACCAAAAAAAAGAACTGAAAGAGGGATTTTAAAAATATTTATTTGTACACCCATGTCCCAGCATTATTCAATAGAGCCAAAAGGTAGAAACAACCCAAGTGTCCACCCTCAGATGAATGAACAAAATGTGGGGAGCCATTAAATATTTGTAACTCATACATACAATGGAATATGATTCAGCCCTACAAATGAAAGGGATAACAGGTGGGGCGAGGTGGGTCACGCCTATAATCTCAATATGGGAGGCCAAGGTGGGCAGATCACCTGAGGTCAGGAGTTCGAGACCAGCCTGACTAACACGGTGAAACCCTGTCTCTACTAAAAATAAAAAAAAAAATTATTCGGGTGTGGTGGCGCATGAACATGCCTGTAATCCCAGCTACTTGGGAGGCTGGGGTAGGGAGGCAGAGGCTGCAGTGAGCCAACATCGCGCCATTGCACTCCAGCCTGGGCAACAAGAGCGAAACTTCATCTCAAAAATAAAATAAAATAATTAAAAAACAAAAATAGGGCAGTTAGAGTTTGTGCAAAGGCACAGGGAAAGAAAAGTGCATGTCATCTGGGGAGAACCGCACGTCTCCCCTGGCAGAGGCAGAGGATCTGAGGTCTGATACCTTTTTGGGAATAGTTAGTTAAAAACAAAGCAGGTGCCGGCTCATGCAGGATCATCAAGCTATGCTAAGGAATGTGGACTGCAGGCTCAAAGTCCTGGAGAGGCGCCGGGGGCTGAGGGCTGTGAGCAAGGAACGGCGTGACCATATTTGGACTGACTGTTGGGTGAGCCCTCTGGCTACAGCGACGGGGGTGGACTGCCAGGAGGAGCTGGGGCAAAGGCCTTTGTGGCATCATCTGGGTGAGAGTTCACACAGGCCACACTGACACCACAGCAGCAGGGGTTAAAAGAAGGATCGGGAAGAAGGAATCAGAATGAACAGAACATCAGTAACAAGTTACAAAGAAGAACTGTCTATGATCTTCAGCTTGGGTGCAGAAGAACAAGACTCTGGGAGGGAAAAGAGGTTTGCTAGGCCAGGAGTGACAGAAGCACAGAGTTTTGGACATGCTGAGAGGATCGTGTGGGACATCGGGGTAGAGACGCCTAGCAAGGTTTGGTATTTGAGAGGCAGCTCAATAGATCTAGGGCTCACTGGCGTCAAGGCGAAGATAAAGTGAAGAGAGTAGCTACGATGGCCCTGTGTGTCAACAAAGGCTAGACTCACGGGACTCCCATCCTTTAAGGGCTGGTGGCAGAAAGGCATTCACAAGCAGGCTGAGATGTGTGTGCCAAGACAGCTGTCCCTCTAGACATCTGGACAAACCAGCGGCTAGGGAATGGCTTGGGTTACCTGGATACAGGTAGATAGGTAGTAATGGAGCCAAGGTTTGGAGACAGTCACCCACAGTTAACATTATTGGCCACAGAATCCTGGTACTGGGGAGAAGGAGCCTCAGTTCCTTCAAACCACCCCCAACCTTTTTTTTTTTTTTTTTTTTTTTTTTTAAACAAATGAGGATGCTGAAACAGAAAAGGCAAAGCAACTTGTCCAAAGCAACTGGATGGCTGGCAGCAGAACCAGGACTCAGACCAGACCCAGGCTCCTACTATGAATTCAAACATATCATCTCCAACTTGTTTCAAACAGACCCAGAACCAGCTGTGCCCATGGGCAGAGCAGACGTCAAGGTGTCAGGCAGAGCCACAGGCAGCACCTCGTCCTGGGCCAGGGTCCGCCTCACCTGAGATGACCTCCAGCAGCAGCATGAGCTTCAGGCCATCCCGGAAGTCCTCTTCGATGTTCTCGATCTGTGTCCCTGCCTTCCGGAGGTGGGAGTTGCACCATGCCGTGAATGTCTGGGCAGAGAGAAGAAGGGCAAGTCGTCAGGGGGCTGATGTCATCCTCATTGGACAAGTCATTTAACGGGGTTGGGGGGTTGGCAGTGGACACCCACTCAGCAGAGTCTCTCAACACAGTTGTCCCACCATGGTCTCATTCACTGCATCAACCAAGTGCTGAGCTCTCCACAGGGCAGCAGCCTAGGGGCTCTATACAGAGCCCACTGCATGGGTGGGAGCCAGCAGGAGAGATGAAGCAGCAATTCCCTTAACATCCACCTCCCAGCCCTCCCTCGAAGACATCATGCCCACCCACATTTGAAAATGCCACAATTCCATTCTTACAAGTTACCTTTTAGATTATAACACTTGGTTTCAATCTTCACAGTTTTAAGACAGAGTAACCCAGGAGTAACATATTAAGCCCTGTTGATACCTTAGGGTAAATTAGTGTATTAAATCCTTTCTCATTTGGCAGCCAACTAACAGAAAGGAGTAACAAGTTTCACTGAGGGCAGAATTCAGACACACAGTGTCAGGATAAGGGGGAAGAACAGTAAGCACCCCAATGTCTATTTGTGTGTGTTTTAGGTGGGATTAGGGGTACCTTAAGCTGCAAAAGCATGAGTTCCAGAAAGGGAATGTAAGAAGGTTAAATCAAAGACCATCAGCTTCATAGTTACTTCTCTATTAAGCAGATCATGATCAGGTGAGGCAGCAACCAAGCCATCCTGTGCCAACAGCACCACCTGGTGGCTCAAACAGGAACAGGGTGTCTCAACAAACATGAGAAACAAAAGCATGCATCTCAATTTCACGCATCCATCTAAAACAGTGTCTCTCCCCAGCTGTCACAGTCCGTGGCAATCAGAGAGAAGGGCTCCCTTGCTTTAGATCTAAACCATTCATTGGCAACTCTAGACTTCTCTGCACCAAATGGCACTACCAATTACATGGGGCTCACCCAACATCAGAGCCATTCAGCTCTCTTCCCACCTGCCCTGCAAAGTTCAAAGGGTGGGCAGTGTATCATTCATGTGATAGTAGGAACCACACTAGAAATACTCTTCCTCCTAGGGAAGGTCACAGCCTCATGATCCGCACCACCCCTTCCTCCTGCCTTGGGGAACTCCAGAGTGAAGTGGCAATGAGTGGTCAGGAAGAGGGAAGAACATTACACCAGTGAGTATGGGGGAAAAGAAATGCCTGCTTAGATTTAGAAGCAAAGGTTGTAGAGCCTGGGAGCAAGAAAGGGAGCAGGGGGATGGAAGCTATCACTCCACACAGGTGGGGAGAAAGGGAAGCATTATGGCTTTGGGCTTAATCTTTCAATCATGTCTCATTAGTAACTTACCAATACAGAATACCTCTCTCCCTGCAAACATATCTCCACTCTGCAGGCCAGTCTATGCCCAGGATGAAGAGAAAAGGGATATTGTGCTACCTCGGAGCTTTGGGAAGACTGGCACACAGATCGGGGGTGGACAGGGGAATACAATGACTTCCAATGTCCTCTCTATCTTGCTTGGCTAACTCACTCATCTTTCAAGACTGGGTAGAGATATCACCTCCTCCAGGGAGCCTTCCTGATGAACACAGCCACATCACCCTGCATTCACCCATTATTGCCTAGCCACTTGTCAGCTCCACACCTGGGAGCTCCGGGAGGTAGAAACTCAATGTTCACCTTTATATCCCAGAGACCCAGGGCACAGAGTCAGGGACATAGCAGTGAGCTAAAGAGCAAAAATCCCTGCCTCTGAGCAGCAGACATTCTAGTGGGTGTTAAGAATTGGGCAGCCGGGTGAAGGCAAAGGGGGGAACTGGATGCAAAGCTGAGAGAGTCCTGGGAGATCCAACTGCACCTTGCGGGTGGGGCTGAATGCTCTCCAGGCAGGGGGTGATGGGACAAACAGTGCTCTTGGGGACCCTCTGGACCCAGACGACAGCTCAGAGGAAAGCGGACACAGCAGGGGAGGGAAGCATATGTACGGGGCATCCTTCCTCCGGCACTGGCACTGCAGGAGGTGAGAGGGCCTTTAGCCTTTACCCTTATTTTCTTTTAACTTCTTTTTAATTGGTAGAAAAAATATTAAAGGATTTTTAACTCTTTAAAACAAATATAATTGATTTTGGTTTGCACATTCTCCCCCAGCTATCATCTGTCCACACTGTGGGTCTGCCCGGCGTCTTCACGTTGCGCATTCACCCTGGGGTGGGCAGTCTTTTCTCATTCATCACCATCTTGGCCCTCCCCAGCACCCACTCCCAGGCCCACCGTGCTGAACCTTCAGCCTAAGGTTTTCTACTCCCTCGAGGGGAACCACGTCAGCCCCAGCAACTCAAAGGGATGCTTTCAGGTCCCATGTGGCCTGAAACACCCAGGGTCCCGGCAGGCACTGCCCTGTGCCCGCCCAGCTGAGGGCTGTAAATTCTCACTGTTTACTACCCAGTTGTGGAGGGGGTTGGGGTGAGATAAAGGAGGAAGAGGCGGCTGTTGTAAAAAGACACTGCTTTTGAAAGAGGAAAAGCACTGTTGAAAGCAGCCAGCCCCCTTTCCTGGGGAAGCCAGGCTTAGCCCTGGGAAACAAAACACACCTGTGTTTGCTCGGGTCTCCTGGACAAAGCCCTGGAACATGGCTTTACTAAAAACCCCCGGTCCCCAGAGGCCCCGTAGATTACTGCCTTGAAGGGGGCTCTGAGCACCTCTCAAACTGGAAAGTTTCCCCAACAAGCAGCACCCACCGGAAAGTTTAGGCAAGAGGAGGAAATGGTGGCAGTAAGTCAGTGATTAACAACACGCACTTGAGGACGTCTCAGAGCTGGGTTCAGTTCTCAGATCCACCATTTACTGGCTGTGTGACCTTCAGATTAACCTTCCTAAACTTCAGCTCCCTTTGCAGTAAAACAGGGAGAGTAACAGCACTTCATCAAAGTTAAAAAGATTAACTCAAAAATATCCATAAAGAACTTGCCATTTAGTAAATGCTCAGTGAACAGTGGGGAGGAGGAAGAGGACTAGCTCCCCGAATTGTTCCCGGGGCCAGGTGTCAGAGGACTCATTCCTCTGCGCTCCCACCCCACGTCCTCTCCCTGCCCCCAGCCACCAAACTCTCCTGTTTTGGGTCCCACCCCTCCCTGCGATGTACTGTTTCCAAGATGACAACACGCAAGCTCTTTTTATTTTTCTGAGACAGAGTCTCTGTCACCCAGGATGGAGTGCAGTGGCGTAATCTCAGCTCACTGCAACCTCCACCTCCAGGATTCAGGCCATTCTCCTGCCTCAGCCTCCAGAGTAGCTGGGACTACAGGTGCATGCTACCACACCCAGATAATTTTTTTGTACTTTTAGTAGAGATGAGGTTTCATGTTAGCCAGGATGGTCTTGATCTCCTGACCTTGTGATCCACCCACCTGGGCCTCCCAAAGTGCTGGGATTACAGGCATGAGCCACTGCACCTAGCCCTGAGCTCTTTTTTGAACCAGTGCTAGTGCATTCGTGGGAGAGGGCTAAAACTACAGCATAGGTGCAGAAAACCAGGGATTTCCACAGTGATCTCATGCACCCCTGCAGAGGAGGTCTGACAGCTGAACGCACACCATACAACCATAGCCTCTCTTCCAGCCCCGGGCTGCCTTGGTCTTGAGGCTCAAGCTCCAGTATGAAGGGGCGGCATCTGCTCCTTAGCAGTGCTCCATGGGTCCAGCAAGGAGGAAAAGGCCAAAGCCACAGGAGAGGCCTACGCTAGGGACCCACAGCCCCAAGACCTCCAGCCTGGATGCCTAGTGAGGTGGACAGTGCTTCCCCAGCAGGTTTATGGCCCAGCCCACATTCAAACAAAGGGTACAGGGCCATTTTCCTGCCTCAGCCCCACCAGGCCCTGCCCTACCTGACCTCCCCTCACCCCAAGAGCCATCTTCAAGTCACCTCCTTGGGCCATGCCCAGGCTCACAGCCTACAAAGCAGAACTGGGATGGCAGTCTTCAGTGGAGCCACTCCATTCCAGAAATGGCTTCAGGGATGCCGAGAGGTCCCAGGAAAAGTCTTGGGACCAAGGACCGCATTGGGACATTCCTGCAGAGCAGCAGCAATGGCCTCCTCCCCTCTCGGAAGCCCTATCTGCATTCCACCCGCCCCTGCCCTGCACAGCCTCACAGAGCCGGGGACAGAGGGAGGGGCCGCAAAACAACCTGGACCCCTGCTCAGCCTCTCACGGACCTTGAAGCCGCTACCCACGTCTAACATGGTTTAAAGGTGCTTTCAGGAGGTAGAGTGTCCAGCCCTGTAGTTCAGGGTTGTAAAGAGGGCCCCGGCCAGGCTCCAACACAGGGGCCCCAGGCCAGGCTCGCGGCCATGGAGCTGGCCATAGAAACCTGCAGCACAGGTCTCACAGCCCTGCTCTCACAGATTCCGCTAACATCTTTCCAGCATATCTTTCCCAGGTATCAAGTTGATATGCTTCCTTTAAAATGTGTTGGAAAGGAATACGGCTTTTGAGAATGTGCCTTCCCTGACCCCTAGCTCAGACACACTGCAATGTGTCTGAAATAAAAGTGGTGGTGTCTACCATCATCATCACTGCCTAAATTTTAGATTCTAAAAGGATGTCTAAATTATCACACTCAGCAGGGATCTGCAGTACAGAAGATCACCCGAAGCATGAGTTAGGGGATGAGCTTTTACAGTCAAGCATTCTTCATCCCCTTGGTCATGGTGGGAGGGAGGCGTAGAACACAAGACCCTGAAGCAGGCGGGTCATGGGATTTGCTGGGATCACTCCGCAGACAAGTACCCATGGGAATGCAAGGATTTAGTCACTCTAAAGAAGACATTGCAAATCCAGGCCTATCAACTTCTAGCAAGTGGTCCACCCTGGACAAGTGACCTGACGTGCCTCTGCCTTAAGGCACCATCTGTGAAACGGCGGTAGTAACAGCACCTACCCAGGGGATTATTGGAGGAGTCAATGAGACAGTCTGCTTAAAACACTGAAAATGTTATAGCACCTGCAATAATTATCCATTGCTACTATTGCCACCACAATTAAGGGTATAATTATTATAAGTTTATGCTGTTAACACACCTCATAAAGGACTGTTAGAACTACAAGAGGTGTTACGCACCACCCAACTCAAACCTTGACTTTACAACTAAGGACACACACCAGAGAGGGTGAGCGGCTTTCCCCAGGCCACACAGCTGGGTATATTCACAACCCAACCTCCCAACTCCTCCACTCCCTCACACTTTCTGCTCCACCCAAATGACGTGGATTTCAGGTGCAGGTGTGGGTGGGTGCTGAAAGGGAGCAGCAGAACTAAGGCTGAGATTCTCAACAGTCAAACAGGTGAGCTGAATCTCATGGGGTGTCACTGAAAATGGGTCACTATGAAGTGAAAATACCAACCAGATGAAATCCAGGGGACTGCAGCCACCATAGGCACAGAGAGTCCAAGCTGATGGAACATCAGCAGAGTTGGCAGAAGATGGGCAGCCTCTCTGGGGCAGCCTGGTAGAGACAGGCTGAAAGAGGCAGAGCCCAGCAACAGGCAGGTGGCTGTCAAGAGGCAAGAATGATCATTCTAGATGGTAAGCAGACCAGACAGCCCTTTGGGGGAAACTCGGGAACTGGGGCTCTTTGACCAGGAGGAGAGATGAGATGGCCGAGGATTCACTTCAAATATCTAAAGACTCCCATGAATGAGTGAAGAAACTTGCTGGATACAGACTGGGCAGAACAGGCCAGTGGTGCGGAATGTGGGTCCTAGAGCAAGACGGACCTAGATCCAGTGAGTGACCTTGTGCAGGTGACCTGGCTTCTCCAAGCCTCCATCTCCACATCTGTAGAATGGGGATAATAATAGAACCTACCTCACAGAGTGGGGAAGACTGTTGCAGCAATGCGTGGAAAATGCTAAACACCATCACCCACACATAAAGCTCCATAAATGGCAGCTACTATTATTAGAATGAAGGACAAAGTTTCAGGGAATATTAGAGTTCAACATGATAAAGAACAGACCACAAGCTGGCTATACGGTGTGCTACCTGCTGCTGAAGGCAGGGCTCAGCAAGGGCCCTGGGAAGGGATTCCAGCAGCCCCTCTGGCTGAGCTAAGGAAGGTCCCTTATCATTCTGACTCTATGAGAGCCCGAGGCAGCCCTTGAAAATGTTGGTTTAGAGGACATTTTTTTTTTCAGCCTCCCGAGTAGCCGGGACTAAAGGTGCACACAACCATGCCCAGTGTGACGGTTAACACTGAGTGTCAACCTGATTGGGTTGGAGGATGCAAAGCATTGTTCCTGGATGTGTCTGTGAGGGTGATACCAAAGGAGATTAACATTTGAGTCAGTGGGCTGGGAAAGGCAGGCCCACCCTCAACCTGGGTGGGCACCATCTAGTCAGCTGCCAGCGTGGCCAGAGTAAGGGCAAGCAGAAGAATGTGGAAGGACTAGACTGGCTGAGTCTCCCAGCCTCCATCTTTCTCCCGTGCTGGATGCCTCCTGACCTCAAACATCAGACTCCAAGTTCTTCACTTTGGGACTCAGACTGGCTTCCTTGCTCCTCAGCTTGCAGACAGCTGAGTGTGGGACCACACCTTGTGATCCTGCGAGTGAATGCTCCTTAACAAACTCCCCTTTATATACATGTCATTCTATTAGTTCTGTCCCTCTAGTGAGCCCTAATACACCTGGCTATTTTATTATTTTTAATTTTTCATAGAGACTGGGTCTCCCTATGTTGCCCAGGCTGATCTCAAACTTCTAGCTTCAAGCGATCCTCTCACCTCATCCTCCAAAGTGCTGGTTACCTGTGTGAGCCACTGCCACCAGCCTACACCTGTTTAGAGAGTCCAGTCAGACCAAGGGTCACACACGCCGAGGTCTAAGCAAGGTTTATCAACCTCAGTACTACTGATATGTGGGGTCTGAAAATTTTTTGGTGGGGACAAGAAGCTGTTGGGTGTATCACAGGATGTTCAGCAGCACCCCTGAACCCCACCCTAGCTTCTGGAAACATTCCCCAACCCCAAGCTGTAATAACCAATATTCACCCCTCAGCTCCTCATCTGGAGGAGACAAACGCAGACCATAATAACAGCAGCAGCTGATACGTATTGAGCACGTGCTACATGCTAGACCCTGTCCTGAGTGCTCTACCTCCTTTAACTCATTTCATCATCACTAAGACACTGTGAGACAAGCGTTATTCTCTCCAATTTAGAGATGAGGAAACTAAGGCACCAGGAGGGCCAAGCGTAGGAAAAGCAGGGCAAGTTAGTCCTCATCTCCCTGTATTTTTTTTTCTTTTTTTGAGACAAATCTTGCTCTATCGCCCAGGCTCGAGTACAGTGGCGCAATCTCAGCTCACTGCAACCTCTGCCTCCAGAGTTCAAATGATTCTCCTGCCTAAGCCTCCTAAGTAGCTGGCATTACAGGTGCACGCCAACACACCCGGCTAATCTTTGTATTTTTAGTAGAGATAGGGTTTCACCATGCTGGCCACGCTGGTCTCAAATTCCTGACCTCAAGTGATCTGCCTGCCTCAGCCTCCCAAAGTGCTGGGATTACAGGCGTGAGCCACCGTGCCCGGACATCTCCCTGTATTCTTATGCATTTTTCTTGAAACGGTGGCCCTCTTGGGCTATCCTTTGTTTTTCTACCCAGGAGAAAACATCGTTATCCTGAAATACAAGTGTACCAAGATGCATGTGCGCTGCTCCATGGCAACTAGAATGCAGCTTCTGTATCACGGCAGGAGTGGCCCCCGGTAGAAGCAGCTCCTCTGTGCTCATATGGGAACATGGGCCCTTGGTTGCCACACTTCCAATGAAGAGAGACAGAAATCTGAACTTTTGCTGGGTGTAGTGGCTTATGCCTGTAATCCCAGCACTTTGGGAGGCCAATGTGGAAGGATCACTTGTGTCCAGGAGTTCAACACAGTGAGACCTCATCTCTACAAAAAAAATCAAACAAAATATAGTCAAGTGCTGTGGTGCGCACCTGTAGTCCCAGCTCCTTGGGAGGCTGAGGCAGGAAGATTGCTTGAGGCTGGGAGGTAGTGGCTACAGACAGCCATGAAAGTGCCACTACAGTCCAAACTGGGTGACAGAGTGAGACCCTGTCTCAAAAAAAAAAAAAAAAGCCTGGATTTTTATGTGACCTCCCCCAGTTTTGAAATTTTACCACAATGTGAAAATAAGATATCCCACAGGCCCCCCAAAAATGTCAGCAGGCTAAATCTGAATGAAGACCCATTGGGTCTTTGGTTTCACAATGGGAAAACATGAAAGCTTTCTAAGTCTCCTAACAAAGTTACACACGTAATAATATATGACACGTTCAAACAAGCACGCAGCAGACAGCTGTGCCTGCCACAGTTAACACTCCTGACAGCCTGGGGACATTAGCCATCTGGGGAGTCAGCAAAAGCCAGCAAGACTTCCTGTGAGGGGCAGTGGGTGCGCCTCTCCTAGGGCTGGATCAATGAGCAATACGCGTCAATACCTGTCACAAGGGCCTGCGGTTAGACACGCCACACACATGCCGCCGTGACTTGTAAATATAAAAAAGGTGCACTTGTCATTTACTCCATGTGCAGACTACATTTCTGATCATTGCCACTGTTGGTGGGTACAATGACAAAGGCACGTTACTGTGGGCAGGCGATTGGTACAACTCTGATGGAAAGCAACTCACCAAAGTGAACTAAAATGGGCACCAGCCCTTAGCCCAATTCTGGACCACCATCCTGAATCAAGATTAATAAATCTAGATAAAGCAAAGGCCATAAGCATACAAATGTTCTTGCCAGCATTCCTGGAGAGAGAAAAATGGGAAACAGCCAGAAATTATATTAATAAGGTATTAGGTTAAGTATACCATGCGTCATCATCCACTTAATGAAACATTATGTGGCCAAAATGATGGGTTCTGAAATTATGTTACTATGAAAAAAAAAACTGCTTATATAAAATTAACCGAAAAAAGCAGGATGCAAGCCTGTATGTACTGCAAGTTTAAAACTATGGGAGCAATCACACGAACATGAAAAAAATGACTAAAAACAAAACACATCAAAATGCTAACATGGCTCATGCTCCAGTAAGGATTTCTTGTTGTTTTACAGCTGTTTGTAAATGCAGTTGGTTTTTTATTATGATCTGCTCCTTCTCCCTTCTCCTGTCAGAGAGCTCTCTGTTTTTTGTTTTTTGTTTTTTGCTTTTTGAGATGGAGTCTCCTTCTGTCGCCCAGGCTGGAGTACAGTGGTGCAATCTCAGCTCACTGCAACCTCCACCTCTCGGGTTCCAGCAATTCTCCTGCCTTAGCCTCCCAAGTAACTGAGACTACAGGTACGTGCCACCACACCCAGTTAATTTTTGTATTTCTAGTAGAGACTGGGTTTCACTATGTTGGTTAGGCTGGTCTCAAACTCCTGACCTCAAGTAATCTGCCCGCCTTGGCCTCCCAAAGTGCGGAGATTACAGGTGTGAGCCACTGCGTCTGGCCAGAGCCCTCTGTTCTGATGTTTCAGCCTCAATACACACCCAGGCCATCCACTCTGGCTGACCTCTCCAGAGAAGCCTCCACTGGCAAAGGTGCTTTTTCCATTTGTTGCACAGTGCAATAAACAAGATAACGTACCTGCAGCCAAACAGGACCGGCTGGGCAGTGGGGGGACAGCGCAGGCTGCAGCCTCATGTGCTGGCCACACCTCTTCCAAGCACATCCTTCCACTCTCCCAGAATCGAAAATACCAGCCACCATTCAGGCCAGGGAAGTTCAGCGTTCAGAGGATGGGGTCAGGAAGCCTGGGTCCTGCCCTGGCTCAGCCAGGCGTGTGACCTCAGAGAAGTCACTTCAGTCCCTTCCAGCTCTGTAACCCCAAACAAGTCCCTCCTACCTTGCAGGCTACAGCCCAGCAACTTTTCCCATCATAACATGCCCAATGAAAAGACATAACCCAAAAGGACGCAGCAACAATCTTTCATTCCTGTGTAGGGTTTATTCCGATTAGTGGGCTCTCCCCCTTGCCAAAGAAAGCCAAAAAATTCCCCAGGGACGATTTCGTCTCAATGAACCCAAAGCATGTTCAGCATTTCCATCTCAGGACAGCCAGCTCCTAACCCTCCTCACCAAGCAGAGCCCTGATATTAGTTTCCTGGACAGCATCTAAAAGCTTCATGCTAGAATGTCACTAGCAGGACACAGAGGACCGGGATCATCACTGCCTCCAGGGAGGGAAATGGGAAGGCAGGGGGTGGGGGACATTTGCTTTTCACAGAATATGCTTTTGTTCCTTTTGAGTTTTCTACCAAAACCATTTGTACCAAAATGTGTTGTCATTTACTATCTTTTAAAAAAAAAAAAAACTATGCAAATATAAGAAAAGTCTGTCTGGGGGGTGGCAGAGGAAACTGTTATGGGAACTTAAGCCTGATCAAGATGTCAACCTCCCAAAAGCACCAAGGCTCCATGGCAGAACCCATGGTGGAAAAGCCAGTGGGGAGGCTGGCCAGGACTGGTGAAGTCCTGGGCAAGAAGCTGGAGGAAAGGGGCTTTGACAAGGCCTATGTTGCCCTTGGCCAGTTTCCAGTGCTAAAGAAAGATGAAGATGGCCAGGCACGGTGGCTCATGCCTGTAATGCCAGCACTTTGGGAGGCCAAGGCAGGAGGATCAAGATCGAGACCATCCTGGCCAACATGGTGAAACCCCGTCTCTACTAAAAATACAAAAATTAGCTGGGCATGGTGGTGTGTGCCTGTAATCCCAGCTACTTAGGAGGCTGAAGCAGGAGAATTGCTGGAACCAGGGAGTCGGAGGTTACAGTGAGCCGAGATTATGCCGCTGCACTCCAGCCTGGCAACAAAGCAAGACTCCGTCTCACAAAAAGAAAGAAAAAAAAAAAAGATGAAGACCTCTTCCAGGAATGGCTGAAGGACACTTATGTCGCCAACGCCAAGCAATCCCAGGTCTGCGAGAGTGGTATGATGCCTTCCCGTGATGCTCCCTGGAAGTCCTCAATCCTAGCCCTCATTCAGAGTTTGCATCTAAGTAGGGAGTCCTCCCCTGTCCTCTACAAAAAAAAGACTGCCATTGTGGTACTCACCTCGGATGTACGCCAGGGTCTTTTGGGAGTTTTCTACCCTGACCATTGCAACTTTTTTGGCTTCTGTGCTCTTGCATGCCTCCCTCTTCCTTTTTCCCTTGCCAATTCCCTGGGGACAGTTACCAGCTTTCCTGAATGGATTCCTGGCCCCGTCCCTCACCCCCGCTCTCACTTTCAGTCCGTTTGACACCATTTGGCTTTTTGGCAGAACAGTCACTGTCTTTGTAAAGTTTTTTAGATCAATAGTCAGTGGCTTTCCAAAAAAAAAAAAAAAAAAAGTCTATCTGGGAACATAGACATTTAATTGTGATGTCAGACCTCTGGGATAGGGTAGAGGGGACTTCCCATTTCTCTGGGATTATTTGGCAAGGGTGAGACAAGGCTCAGATATTATCGAGGAGGAAAAAGGATGTTTCCAAAATAAAGATAACAAATGAAAACATTATCCCATCTGTTTAAAAGAATGAGTTTGAGAATTAAATAAGATACAATATAGGGAAAGGGCTCTGAAGAACTTTAAAGTGTCCTATCAGTGGAAAATCTTAAAGAAAGTTGTCATTTGGGAGCAAGACATGAGGATAAACCAGCCATCACACACACATCTCCCCAAGAGTGAAGAAGGCAAACTGTTAACTGTGGGTAAGATGAGGGGCTGTGCTCTGGCCAAGTGACCCCAGGAAATCACCCAAATGAGCTTCTGCGCCTCCTGAAAATGGTGCACAGCTTCCTATACCAGCCAGCTTCTCCTCTGATGGTCCTTCTTCTCCCTGACTAGAGCAGCCAGGACCCTCTAGGACTGCTCTAGGCTCATCAAGTCAAAAACCAACTCCCCAGCCTCCCACAGCCCCTAGGCCTCCAGAGGCAAGCACCCTGCCAGCCTAAGCCAGCCCCCTGCTGTGTGGGGTGAGGTGGGGGGTGGTATATGAACTGCCCAGGGTCCTTTGAGAGGGCCAGGCCAGCACCTGTGCTCAGGGTTGAGTCCCCTGTAGCATCCACTGATGCTGAAGAGGTCACTGAGGTACAGCCAGGGGGCGTGTTGGAATCCCTCTGACGCCCATACAAGCATAGCCAGTCTGGCCAGGGCGTAGGCCCTGGGTGTTTTGTCTAAGCAAAGAGCTGCCCAGAACTGATCTCAGATGCCCAGTGTTCTCGCAAAGTAAATAAGAGTATCTGGCTAACTTATCAGGGGCTGATTGCCAGCCCTTCAAAGCCAGCCATCGGCTGGTTCACGCACTGAGGAAAGCAGTCTTCGGGAACATCTCCACCCAGATCTGTCTACTTTCCACCCACCTGGGAGTGGCTGCTGAAAAAGCTGACAACCTCCAGGCCTCTGCTGGGACCGGGCACTGCTCTAACAGCCTGTCCCCAAGACATGTGAGCGCTGGGTTCCTAGAGACTCAGAGTACAGGGTGCACTAGGACCTGGACTCTGGAAAGAGACAGACCTAGGCTCCAGTCCCAGCCCACACCTCTCACTAGATCTGCCTGCTTGGACAGGACTCTTCATCTCAGCCTCAAGATCCCCACCTGTAAAATGGGGATAACAAGGCCTACAATGGCACAGAATGAAAGAGGACTAAACTACGCCCTATGTCCTGGAAGACTTAGCCTGGTGCTGTGTCCACAACACACTTAAACAACGTTAACCCAGCAGGTCATTGTCACTCACTGGCTGTGTGGCTTTAGTTCAACTGTATAGGCCTCAATTGCCTCACCTTATGAATGGGGACAAAGAACATCACCACTCTGTGAAGATTATGACAATGGAAGCAAAACAGCCAGCAAGATACCCCAGACACAGTCAAAGTCTGCGGCCAGCATGCTCTCTTCCCTCTTCCCATCTGCTATTTAATCAAAGTTAATCATCCACAGAGCAAGAAAGAAGTCCTGTTGTTTTTTCCCCATTGATGAGAGAATTCTGAAACTGGCCTCTAGCCAGACCGGGATGGGGAGTGGAGGCTGCATTTCCTGGTTTACACCCATCTACAACCCATTTCAAAAGACATAGCACCAGACACCCAGAGGGTCACCAGGGTCAAGAAGCAGGGCGCTCGCAGCTTTTTCTGAGAGGTTGTTTGACCCAACAAAGGCACCCTGCTAGATAGGGCTCCCAGGCCACCATGAGATACCACTGTGGCCTTCCTGCCATCCAAGGCCCCCCGGAGGGCAGACTGCCCAGCTCCTTTTTGCCTGGTACAGGTGGAACCTATGGGCCCCCATGAGAAATCAGAGCCACTTTAAAACAGGTGGGCGCATGATCCTAGCAAAGAAACAGGTCTGTCCTCTTAGCTCCTGGTCAATGAGAGTCAACTGCCTCTGCCAGTCTGTCACCATCCACATCCTCACCTCTCCCAGGGACCCAAGAGCCTACCACAACTGCCAGCCATCAGCAAGCTCTGTCCAGTACGGGCTTTATCATCCTGGACTCCAGACTGGGCCTCCCAGAGCCTTGGTTCTCACATCAATAAAGACTTCTGTAGGCCAGAATGATGATGGTAAAGTAGTAATAATAAATTAAGGACAAAAATGAGCCTGTAGTCCATAAGGTAGTCATGAGGGAGGGTTATGTGAGCTAGTGCAAAGGGCTTAGTCCGCTGCCAGATGCAGACCAAGCGCCCACTGATGCTAAGACACAAAAGCATCCATGAAGACAGAAAGCAGCTTGATTAGTAGTTTCTTAGGGCTGGGAACGGAGGAGTTGCGGGGAGATGATAGCTAAGGGGTACAGAATACCTTTCTAAGGTGACAAAAACATTCAAAACTGATGGCAAAAATAGCTGCCCATTTATGTGACTATCCTAAAAAACATGAAGTTGTATAAATGGGTGAATTGTATGGGTATGTGGCCAACATCTCAATAAAGCTGTTATTTCTCTTTTAAACTAAAACGTTCCAGGACTCCACTAAGTCTTTTACATCAAGATGTGGTTTTGTTTTTAACCCATTTAGCCCATTGGCAACAAACCAGGCTCAAAGGCAGGCCCTGGACCAGAGCCCTCTCCGGGGACTGATGTAATTGAGCTAGTCCAGCTACTGAACAGTGGCTGGTAAGCCTGCTGGGATGAGGAGTGCTAAGTGGGAGGAGCTGGTCTTCTTGAAGCCGAGTGGCACCCACTCTGGGAGGCCGGTGTGAGAACAGCCTCCTCCCCACTGCTCGCTCCGAGGTTACAGTGTGGTCCTGCCTGTAACCCCTCCCCCACGTCTGGAGTCTGATTCTGGCCCTTGCAGGTCTGACAGCACACAGGCCTCAGCAGGCCAGCACATTCCTTCCCCAAAGAAGGAAAAGCCACCAAAAGTGAGGTCATTTGGTTTTTCTGGCACAAATGCCGAGAGCTATGGGTCACTCAGTTCCATAGAGAATTCCCCCAGCTGACAAAGACTCAGCCCAGCCTGCTATTCATACAATATGGGAACCTGGGGTCTGGCAGACTCTGGCCCCGAATTTGTAGTTGAGGTATGACTCTCAACTTTACAGCTTGAAACCTCCATGGTCTTATGTGTGAAATGGGATAACTAAATCCATCCCTCCTGGGGTTGGGCTAAGAATTAAAACACAAAACTAGACTTACATGGGAGCTCAAAAATAAAATAAGGCTGGTTCTGGTATCTCAGGCCTGCAATCCCAGCACTTTGGGAGGCTGAGGCAGGAGGATTGCCTGAGGCCAGGAGATCAAGACCAGTCTGGGCAATATAAGCAAGACCCTGTCTCCACTAAAAATAAAATAAAATAAAATAAATAAATAAATAAATAAATTAGCTTCTGTCCTCTCTCCAGGGTCATTTCTCCTGAATGTGCCTTGCTGTCCAGAAACAAGGAGCCTGCTGAGCACCTGTCTGGGAAGCTCCTCTCCAAAGATCAAACCACTTATTACAAATTTGCAAGAAAGAAAGAGACCCTACTTGGACAAGGAAGTTTTCCAAGTCTCCTTTCTGTGCCCCTAAAATAACTTCCAAACTAGAGCCTCTGTCCTGATCTGTCCCACAGTCCACCCCTGGTCACCTGGACCCCTCAAGGTGCCACCTTTGGCACAGTGCCTGGGAACTCTGACCCCCATGGTGGTCCCTGTCACCAGGCTGTCAGCTGGAGGCAGCTGGGGCATCAGCTCTGTCAACTGCTTTTGGGGACTTGGGAGGGGTTCCTGGAGGAAAGATTACTGCACCTCTTTAAACGGGGCATGAAGCCCCTGAAGGGCAGCCAGGGCCCAAAGTCTGGGCTCACAGTGACGGGCCCAATGACAAGGGGAGAAGCCAGGCAGAAAAATATATAAAAAAAGAACAGCAGAATAATTCAATGCAATGCTTCTGCAACTTGAACATGTAAACTTGAACATGTACCAGCATCACCTGGAGGGCTTGTTAAAAGGCAGATTGCTGGGCCCCACCACCCGAGTTTGATTCCAAAGTTCTGGGCAGGCAGAGAAACTGCGTTTCTAACAAGTATCCAGGTGATGCTGATGCTGCCGGTCCAGAGACCACACTCTGGGGAACAAGGCTGAGTGGCTAAGAATGGGTTTGGGCACGGAACTGCTGGGTTCAATATGGGTCTGCCACTTACTAACCTTGGAACCTGAGCAAGTTCTTGACTTTTCTGAGCCTCAGCTTCCTCATCTGTAAAACAGGGATAATACCTTTCTCAAGCGGGTTGGTAAGGAGTTTCAATGAGATAATCTATGCAAAAAGCCCAGTATACAATAAGTAGTCAATAGTGTCTAGAGTTCATTACTAAAGTACAAGACAGATAAGAGAAAGGGTGCTCATGGAAAGGTGTAAGACAAAAAGAACAACTCCAGGACACATAGAATTGCCCTTGTCTACTAAATGGTCCCAGGTAGCATCAAGGGACCATGGGAGATGCCTTGATGCCCGTGAGTTCCTGCATCTGGACCAGCAGGATCCAGCAGGCACTGTGCCCCAACCTCCCTGACTCAGTCAAGACGTGATCAGCAGGACTTCAGCTGAGAGACTGAGGTCTCCAAGCCAATGCCACAGTGCCACCCACCTCCTCCCTGAGGGACAACCGTGCAGCAGCAGCAGCCACATGACTTCACAAAGGAATTCTCAAAGCTCCAGGGCACCTGAGCCCTCAGGATGCCAGAGATACCAGGGGATGAGGGAACAAGTTCGGCAACTGTGGAAGCGTCACAACCCACCACAAGTCACACCAGTGATTTGCACCCTGGGGGTGGGACTGGAGCAGGTAGCCCCAGGGAGCAGAACTTCCTGCAGGAACCAACACAACAGGCAAAACTCTGTCTCTACAAAAAATTAAGAAACGTTAGCCGGGCGTAATGGTGCACCCTAGAGTCCCAGCTCCCCAGGAGGCTGAGGTGGGAGGACCACGCAAGCCCAGAGAGGTCGAAGCTGCAGTGAGCCGTCATCATGCCACTGGGATGACCTCACACCTGGGAGACAAAAAAAAAAGAAAAAGGAACTTTCCATTTTTTTAAAAAAAGAACGTTTTCAAAAAAAAAAAAAAAAAAAAAAAAAAAGAAAAAGAAAAAAAGGTCAGGCTTCCTGACCCCATCCTCTGAACGCCGAACTTCCCTGGCCCGAATGGTGGCTGGTATTTTCGATTCTGGGAGAGTGGGAGGATGTGCTTGGAAGAGGTGTGGCCAGCACATGAGGCTGCAGCCTGCGCTGTCCCCCCACTGCCCAGCCAGTCTTGTTTGGCTGCAGGTACCTTATCTTGTTTATTGCACTGTGCAACAAATGGAAAAAGCACCTTTGTCAGTGGAGGCTTCTCTGGAGAGGTCAGCCAGAGTGGATGGCCTGGGTGTGTATTGAGGCTGAAACATCAGAACAGAGGGCTCTGGCCAGACGCAGTGGCTCACGCCTGTAATCCCAGCACTTTGGGAGGCCGAGGCAGGCGGATCACTTGAAGTCAGGAGTTTGAGACCAGCCTGACCAACATGGCAAACCCCAGTCTCTACCAGAAATACAAAAATTAGCTGCGTGTGGTGGTGGGTGCCTATAGTCCCAGCTACTCAGGAGGCTGAGGCAGAAGAATCACTTGAACCCATTTTTTTTTTTTTTTAAAAAGAACTTTCTGCAGGGACTGAGGCATTAATGGGTTGTATCTATAAACTGCCACTCCCTGCAGAGGAGAGGCTTTCTGCATCACCATGCTTCTCAACACCCCCCAGGAAGAAGTTTCTGGTTCTAAGAAAGCTGACTGGAGGAGGGGAACAGTCTTGGCACTTGACGAGCTCCTCTTCAGCTGCAGCTCAAAACCAAAATGCATCTCTTTAGAACACTAATAGACTGGCAATCAATTAGAAAGGTGATTATGCCAAATGTTGGTGGGGTTGAGGGATCCGAAGATCCTCCTGCCTGGCTGGTGGAGAGTAGACTGCACAGCCATTGTAGAGAGCAATCCAGCCCCGTATCAGGACATTCCCTACAACCCAGCAATTCTCTGCTCAATGCAATCCTCATGCAGCTTCACTGGGAAGTATGGGGGAATGTTCACTGTGGCCTCATTTGTGTCAGCAGGAGAGCAGCTGGGGACAATCTGCACGTCCATCATGGGAGATTGTAGGATAAGATGTGATGGGTGCACAGTGGCCTTGTATAGACCGAGATGACACTGGGTCGTGACTGAGGAGCCTAACTACCTAATTCTCTTCACCTGAGGGTCAGCAACATAAAAGTTTTTTCTCCCAAAACACAAATGCACAGATCGGCACATTAAAAAGCAGCACAGAGGCTGCCCGAGGTGGCTCACACCTGTAATCCCAACACTTTGGGAGGCTGAGACGGGCAGATCGCAAGGTCAAGAGCTCGAGACCAGCCTGGCCAACAAGTAAAATCTCGTCTCTACTAAAAATGCAAAAATTAGCTGAGCATGGTGGTGTGTGCCTGTAGTCCCAGCTACTTGGGAGGCTGAGGCAGGAGAATCACTTGAACCTGGAAGGTGGAGGTCTCAGTGAGCCAGGATCCCACAACTGCACTCCAGCCCAGAGACAGATTGAGACTCCGTCTCAAAAAAATAAAAAATTAAAAAAAAATTTAAAAAGCAGCCCAGAAACGCTCTCCCAGGCCCACGACAATATGGTCCAATGCCATCCCTGCCCTCCTGGCCTGTTCACTAGGCTGGTGGTGGTCTGGGGCGTCAGCAGCCCAGCAGGCCGAGCAGCTCACCAACACCTTAGCATGGCCAGCTCAGCCCGAGGGACAGAGTGGCAAGGTATCAGCAGCAGGGAGTAGCAGGCTGAGGTACAGGAATGTGTCTGTGGAAACTTCCCCATTTCCAGAAGGGTGGGACAAAGCACAGCTGCAGGCAGCTGTCCACCTCTGCTGAGAAGCCCAGGGAACTGTGGATGGGGCAGGATGGGACGAGGGGCTTCTGCCTGTGTTCAGTGTATTCACAGTCCTCTTCAAAGATCAAAGAGAGCCACCTCTGCTGTTCCCCACCAGCACTAGGGCTCCTGGTCCTCACCTCGGACACTGCAGCAAGGGCAGCCCCAGGCGTGCTTTCCGCTCCCCAGCCTCTCCCAGACATTGAGAGGAAAGTTCAGTGTTACACCCTCAATTTCAACATGGGGATGCTGATGGCAATGTGGACTTCTGGGAATTCCAAGGGGAGGTGAGGGAAGGAGATGAAATCCTATCTTAGGGTTGCTCCAAGATGTTAGCTGTCGTTATATTATAACCACTCCATGAGTGCCCGCTCACGGTTGTCATTACCCACCAGGCGTGTGCCATCTCAGCAAATCCACTCAACAATCTGAGGTTAAAGGAAGAAACGAACAGGACACCAAGGACCAGTTCCCCACAGTCACACAGCTAGTAAGAGGCAGAACTGAGGTGTGAACTGGGTCTCTAGGATGTCAAAGCCTGCACCTGCTCCACTCTGCTGGGAGACTAAGCTCTTCCAGGTCAGCCTTCGGCCTCTGCTCAGGCTGGGGAATGATGGGGACGCATCCAGCTCTGCCCACCAGCCTGCACCAGTCTCGAGCCACACGGGCACCTGCTCAGCTGTGCCCAGGCAGTCCCTGGGCCTGGACTGGGGAGGGGAGCCACAGGACAGCCCAGGACACTTCAATGCTCAAACCCAGCCATGAGAGGAGGCCGTGGACCTGCTGGCCCCCTGGGGATGCAGAATGGGCCAGGCAGGTTTTTCTTCTAGGTCTGTTTTAGGGAGATGGAAAGGGGGTTTGAATTCTTCTCTCTGAACACAAAGGCCATTGAGAGAGACCAGGAATAATTAAAGGGGCAGCCAAGCCAGTGGTGTGCACCAGAGTGTGGGCAACCGGCTTGCTCGGGCCTGAACTGGCCTGATGTTGGCAGCCTCTCTCCACAGGCCACTGCAGATTCTACAGACTCGCCCAGGCTCCAGGATTCCCCTGCCAGACAGCTGCAGCCAGATTCATTCCTTCCTTCCTTCCATAAATTCTTACTGAGCACTGATTCTGCATCAGCCACTGGGGTTACATCATGGGCAAATACAGGCACTGTCCTAAGTCACGGAGCCTGCAGTCTAATGGAGGAGGCAAACAGTAAGCAAAGATTATATCAATGAGTGTATTTTTGTACACTAAGTTCCAGTGCCTGTAGGAAAAGGCCTGGAAGGCATGAGGCTAAACCAGGACCCTGAACTGGTTACTGAGGGGCTGTAGTGGGGGGCAGTGTGTCTGATCACTGCCCCAAGGAAGTCAGTGAATTTATAAGGCTAGGAAGTCTTAGATGAAAAGTTTGTAAATGTGAAGCGGGCCCACATAACCTGTCATCCAAACCAGGGCACCAGGGGATCTACTAATAATTACACCAGCACAACAGGTACAGGCAAAGCTGTAGGTCACCCTATGCATATGTGGGGCAGGTAGCAGCGTGGTCAGGAGGGTGATGCCGCCCAAGCCAAGGAAACAAAATAGCAAAGGCCCAGCCCAGGCACAGTGGCTCACGCCAGTAATCCCAGCACTTAGGGAGGCCGAGGCGGGTAGATCACCTGAGGTCAGGGGTTCAAGGCCAGCCTGGGCAACATGGTGAAACCCCATCTCTACTAAAAATACAAAATTAGTTGGGCATGGTGGTGCATGCCTGTAGTCCCAGCTACTCAGAAGGCTAAGGCAGGAGAATCGCTTGAATCCAGGAGGCAGAGGTTGCAGTGAGCTGATTGCACCATTGCCGTCCTGCCTGGGCAACACAGCAAGACTCCCCCTCAAAATAATACAATACAATACAATATAAACAGCAAAGACCCCAGAGAAAAGAAGAGTAAGGTCTGTTCAAAAAAACTGAGAAAAAAAAAAGTCATAGGAGCTACTGCAGGAGGGAAGGAGCGGGTGCCAGAGACTGGAGATCAGCCAGTCACAGGGGTATTCAGGTGCCTGCAGCTGTTATTTCTCCTGAGAGCAGTGGAAGTGACCAAAGATGTGTTATTTTAGCTGAAATGAGTGAGGCTGGGGCAGACCGAGCTAGGGGTGCAAATCAGACGGTGGTTACGTAATTCCACCTGCATCTTGGAAAGAGAACTCTAAATGCCATGGGAAGAGGAGATCAGAGACAGACAAGAGTGGCTGAAAAGAGACCAACCATGGGATCACGGAAAGGTCCCAGCCAGAGACAAAGGTAGCCAGACCAGGGTGGCAGTGGAGGAGACAGAGAAGCAGGTGGATGCAAGATAACCAGGAGAGACGGGGCAGAGGGGCAGAGGCCACACCCAGATTTTCAGACCTGAGCCAACAGAAGGAGGAACAGGCAGAGGCCACAGCTTTCCACCCATAGCCCCCCCTGCCTGCCCAGACACCTAGAGCAGCTCGCTCAGGGCAGTCCCCAAAGGTCCAAAGTCCTCAGGCTGCAGATCTGATTGAAAGGTCAGAGGGGAAGAGCTTCGGAGATGAAATCCTTCCCAACTCACTGCCCTGCGAACTCTACCAGCGTCAACTCAGTGAATCCTCCTAAGCACCCCAGAAGCCATCTCATTTGACAGATGAGAAAACCAAGGCAGCACACAGTAGATGGAGGAGCCACAGTGCCACCCGCGGTGGCAGTTGCACACTTTCAGCCACAGGCTCAGTCAGCCTGACTCTCCCCAGGGCCTGGCAGGTCACCAAGCTCTGGCCACACTCCCACAACCTGTATGTAGCAGGGCCCCTCCCCCTCACAACCCACCAGCCCACCTCACCCCCAACAGTCACCCTCTGGGGGTGGAGCTCAGCAGAGGCTGAAATCCTCCTTAAGGGCCTTTTAAGGATAAAATGGAAAGGAGAATGGCACAGCGAGGACCCAATTGGGGTTTTTCTTGAATGGACCAGGCCAACCTCAAGAAGGAGGAAGCAGACAAGGCTGGCGTCAGCCTAGCGCTGGCATCATCAACTGACCCTGGAAATACCTATTCCTTAATTCCCCTTTCTCAACAACGGAGCCAGCCCTGCCTGTGCTTCTAGAAAACTTCCCAGCCCAACAAAAAAGGCAGAGGGAGAGGGGAAAAGTGGGAGAAGTCCTACCCACCAGATCTGAGGGCTGCACCAGCAGCCCTGCCCACCAGGTCCGCGCTGCCTGAGACCGCGCCTTCCTAACTTCCTTATACTCTGACACCTGTGGATTCCCAGCAGCTCTGAGAAGCCCAAGGCCCCGCATGCTCACTGGGGCCCTGGTTTTCAGAAGGCACACCTGGGGAAGAGTCCAGCCGGGTTCAGGGCTCTGTCTCACCATCCAACCCCCACTTAGTTTCTGCAGGTCCCCAAGGCCGTCACGGAGGCCCTCAGCCCTTGCCTCCTTCCTGTCGCTCCCTCTCTGTCCATCCCCATCTTCACCGTTTCCATGCTTTAGTGGAATGTTTGCAGGTACGAGGGACACACAGCTCTGGGAGATCTCAATTCTAAATCTGCTTCCACCACAATGAGCTCATGGCCTCGAGCCAGCCTTCAAGCTTCAGTCTCACCTGCAAAGTCTCTCACTTTCCAAGGGGCCATACCTGCCTCATTCCAATGGGACCCCGTGAAGATGGAAGGACACAGCCGCTGGCAGAACAATCTGAAGGAAGCGGCATTTCCCAAACAGGCCTGATTATAAAAAAGGTTAAAAGTTGAGACCCCACCCCCGCCCCAACAACCAGCATTCTTGTTCAGGAGTTCTGGGATGGTACTCACAAATTGGTATTTTAACAAGTAACAAGTACTCCAGGTGAATCCTATAATCAGGCAAGTTTGGGCAACAGTGGGCTAGAGAAAGGTACAGGAAGTCTGTATCTCCTGACTTCTGTGTGGAAGAGAATCGTGCGCTCAAAGCGCCCCTTGGTCCATCCACACACAAAACCACAACACCTGCCCACACTTAGGTACCAGGTACCAGACGCCAACCTGGATGCTTTACATCCATTGTCTCGTTTAGTCTCAGCCACAACTGTGCAAGACAGATTGTCTTTTTACAGAGGAAGAAACTGAGGCTCAGAATAAGGAGCAGCTCAAGGATACAGCAAGCGAGATGGCAGGACTCGCCTCCACGCCAGTGCTGCTGGGTTCTCCCCAACACCCTGCAGCCTCTGCAAGGTGAACTCTTCTGCAGAGAGGGGCTAAACACACAATGCAGCTCCAAGCAGGGGTCCCGTTCTGATTCCCTCCCCCAAGCCTGGACAAGGTGGTCCCAATCACCCCACAGGAGAGAGGGGAACCCTACTGTATGGAAAAAGAAGTCCCTATTTTCTGTCCCCAAGTATGAGGAATACAGGGGTCCTGGTGCCTATAATCTAGAAAGGGAAGTAGGACCCACCTATTAAACAGTCAAATAGCAATCCAGAGCAGTGGCAGTTCTGAGCCAAAATGCCTGGTGCTGGAGTAAGGGGCTCCGAGAGGGTCTGGCAAGGAAGGGAGGCTGAGGTCGGAGACCGCGGTGCATCTGGAATGAAACCCAAGTCACCGCCCTCCCCACACATATACATAATCCCTGCTTAGAGCACATGGCCAGCCCAAGCCAGAGTTTAGCAACTTCCATCTCCCTGGGGAGGAAGCAGTTTCCTTCTGCAGGGGAAGCTGCTGCCACCCAACCAGACAACCCCACATGCAGCCTCTCCTGGGGGAGGAGGGCGTGGATGGAGAGAAAGCACACGGAGGTCCTAGGAAGCTGGCCTTGTGCAGAGAGTCCTCCCAGGCCCTTCCACTCAGGAGAGGCACAACAGTGACAAAAGCTGACATTCACTGACACTTATTTACCACGCACTTCAACAACCCCATTTACTCTTCACAACAAGCTTATTAAGAAGTAGGGTTAGCCGGTCGCAGTGGCTCACGCCTGTAATCCTAGCACTTTGGGAGGCTGAGGTGGGTGGATCACCTGAGGTGAGGAGTTCAAAACCAGCCTGGCCATCATGGTGAAACCCCAACTTTAAAAAAAAAAAAAAAGAAGTAGGGTTTTTTGGCTGGGTGCAGTGGCTCATGCCTATAATCCCAGCACTTTGGGAGACCAAGGTGGGTGGATCACCTGAGGTCAGAGTTCAAGACCAGCCTGGCTAACATGGTAGAACCCCTGTCTCTACTAAAAATACAAAAACTAGCCGGACATGGTGGCATGCACCTGTAATCCCAGCTACTTGGGAGGCTGAGGCACAAGAATGGCTTGAACCCAGGAGGCAGAGGTTGCAGTGAGCCAAGATTGTACCACTGCATACCAGAAACTTGAAGAATAAGACTCATACAACTTAAAAAGTAAGACTACGTCTAAAAAAAAAAAAAAAAAAGTAGGGTTTTCTGGTCACCATTTTAGAGAAGGAAAAACAGGCTCGAGAGGGTTAAGTAAGCTGGCTAGCAAAGAGCAGGCCCCAAACCAAAAGCCAGGAGTTCTCCAACACCGAATCCCAATTTTTTTTCATGGCCTCTCTTTCTAATAGAGCATCCAGGAAGTACAGGCTACCAGATCCGCCAATATCAGGCCACAGAGAAAAACAACCAGCACACACCACCTCCTGAGGAGCATGGCACCAAGAGACAGCCGTGTGAAGATCTCGGCTGGGGGTCGGGCAGCTCATAAAGAAGCTCACACCAGTGAGCACACAGAGACCAGTCGGCTGTGCACAGGGCTCTGGAGAGGGCCGTTCTGGGGGCCCAACTCGGTGAAAGCAGCAATCACAGCAGCAGATCCTGCTGCTCTGTTAACAAGAAATAGAATTTTCCTCCAAAGGAAGCTAGGAAGTTTTGCATTAGTCTCTGTAACTCACTGGCCAAAAATCTTTTACACACTAACCCTCTGGGAGAGCCTTGGAGAGGAAAAACAGCCTAGGACAGGAAGGACTGGGGGCAGGGGGAGGGGAAGTTCATAGGGAGAATGGGGCTTGGGTCCCACAGTAAGCTCGAGGTCCCCGTGCCTCCCCAGGGCTCCCAGAAGGCTGCATCCTCCTTCCCTGAGTCCAAAGCAGGAGAAGGTCCAGAGGAAGGAAGGGTGGGGACCTGGCCCAAAAAGGCCCTTCTGCACCACAAGATTCCAGAGCTTTTCATTAGCTCTGCAGCTCCACAGCGTGCTCTAGGGAACCCAAATGGCCAGGCCAGCCCAGCCTCTGCAGACACATAGTGTGGCAGGCCTGGCGCTGGCAGGAAGGAGAGATGGTGGCTAAAGCCTTCTGCTGACCTGCCGACACTGCCCCAGGGGCCCAAGGTGCCTGAGAGGCACAACCAGTCAGTACATAAAATATAGCGATACTACTTCTGAGCCTATACACAAAAAATCAAACGCAGGGACTAGAACCGGTATTTGTGTACCCACATTCACACAGCACTGTTCGCAATGGCCAAAAGGGGGAAACAACCCAAATGTCCATCAACAGATGAACAGATCAACAAAATGTGGTCATACATACAATGGAATACGATTCAGCCTTAAAAAGGGAGGAAATTCTGCCACATGCTACAACATGGACCAACCTTCAAAACATTCTGCTAAGCAAAATAAGCCAGACACAGAAGAGCAAATACTGTATGATTCTGCTTCCAAGGGGCCTCGACAGTAGTCACGTTCAGAGAGACAGAAAGAAGAATGTGGTTGTCAGGGCTGGGGGTCGGGGGAATTGTGAATGGGAACAGAGTTTCAGTTTTACAAGATGAAAAGTGTTCAGGAGATGGATGACGGTGATGGCTGCACAACAGTGCACACGTACTCAATGTGCTGAACTGGATGTACGCTTACAAGTGGTAAAAATGGTAAATTTCATATTATGTATCTTTTACCATTATATGTATGGAATGTATATGTATGTTATATGCAATATATAATATAGAAATTTCATATTATGTATCTTTTACCATAATATATATGTATGTCATATTTATGTTTGATTATATATACATATAAAATCAAACATATAATCTTATCTGTGGCATAGAAAAATAACAGTGTCACCTGTGGGGAGTTGTTTTTTATTTTACCATAAGCATGTCAAATTTTATCATCAAACAAAACAGATACTGAAGACTTGTAAATCAAAAATATTTCAAATCGTGATTCAGGAGACTGTTTAAGACCTCCAGGTAGAGTGGGGCAATGTTATCACCTGCCTGCTCTCCTTGCCACCAGCACCAGCCTGCCTGCAGAAGGCCAAGAATCCCTCCCAGCAGGGCAGCTGTATGGTACAGGCCTTCCCTGCCCACCCCATGGCCACAGACGACAGAGTGATGTGCAGGCTCCTCCTCCCTGTGCCCTGACTTCAGGGTGACTCAGGCACCGGTTTCCCCGGAAGGAGTGAGCCAGCCGACTCTCTTTTTCCCTTTCTAGGAAGACACAAGGGAATGACTTGGCCCAATCCCAGGGGCCCAGACTTTTTACTCAGACTCTTATGGAGAAACCACCCCACCATTCTCCACTGCAGGAGAGGAAGCCAGAGTGAAGAGGGAGAAAAAGAGGAAAGCCAACGGAGGAAGATACAGAAAGGGGGAGACACAGCGGACAAGGCGGGGCCTCCCTCTTTCTAACCTCAACTCCCAACATGAACGCCCAGAGGCCTGAAGAAGACTGGGCACAGTCTTAGAACAGGGAGAGCTTTGGGTATGGAGACACATGCCCGGTAGCCCTCCCAGAAGTAATGGCTCTAAGTGGAGCACCAGCATCCCCACCCTCAGGCCAAGCAACCCCATCATTCATTCATTCATTCAAGATTTTCTAAACTCCTACCCTGGCCAGGTACTATACTAATGCTGGCAAACAGCAGTGAACAAGCGCAGCCTTGTGAACTTCCATTGGGTTTGAAGATCTTTCACCCTACTCCCTGTCCCCAGGGCAGGCCCTTTGAGGGAGCAGAGCATAGAAGAGCAACACAAACAGCGGCGAAAAGTGAGTCATGTGGAGTCGGGAAAAGGGCAGTGAACTAGGCTGAGAGCTGGGGAGGTCTGGTTCAGTCTCCAGCTCTGTGGGCCTCAGTTTATCTGACAGGGGGGTGGGGGGCTGCATCTGGTTTCTGAGGGAGCTTCCAGCGCTGGCAGTCTAGACATCCTAGGGACTGACTCAACTTCTCAATCCTGGGATCACCAGAGGGAGGCCTGCTGGAGCCCAGCCCCGGGCTGCTTCTGACAGGCCCCAGCTTAGACTCAGCAGCAGCACTGACCCACCCAGGATCCTGCGAGCTGCAGACAGACCGAGGTGACAGGCGGCCAACAGCGGACAGTGCTGGGGCAGAAAGGATACAGCTTCAGTCTGGCCAAGTCCAGCTGCTGGAGGCTGCTTGAAAGCAAACATCTGGCTTTAACTGCAGAGATAAAATGGATCTTATATGCAGTTTTCTCCAAGTTGTAACTGTCGGGCTTGGAATAGGGTCAAAGAAGGAGAGAGAAGGTAGGTGTGTGCCCTGTCCCTGTGCCGCAATGCCTAGTAGGGGAAAGCGGCATCCCGCCCACCCCCCATCCCTGCTGGGTTTTAACCATAAACACAGCCCTTTTCTGAAGGCACGGGCTTAACACAAACCAGATGCAGTTGGGACTTTCCCCCACCCCCTACCTTGGCCCTAAAATTAAACGTTCAGTATCTCCTCTGCCAAACCTCACTTGAAGGCCGAGCCTTAAAGAGCCAGAGCCTCCAGTTCTCACCCTCACACACTCTCAATCACATCCCTGCTTAAACAAAATGTCAAAGTCCCCCAAATGGAAAGTGTTGATGGGGTGGCCCCCAGGAGGGCCTGACACCCAAGCAGGAAGGGCACGGGCAGATCTGAAAGGAGAGGTCTGGAGAAGGAACGCTGATGCTCCAGCACCAGTGATGCCTCCAGCAGGGACCGAAAGGGTTTCCTGAGGGGGTAGGGGGGATGATTTCCCATCCCTAGGGTGATTTGCCACTGGAACGAAGCCAACCCACAGGAAGCCAGCCTGCGCACCCACCCCTGTCCCCAGGGGACTCTGGAGATTCCTGAAAGAGCTTATTTCCTGGACTTCAGTTTCCAATCTCTAGAAAACAGGGTGAATAACGGACATCTTATTTAACTCTGATCTCACGCACAGCTGTGACGATCTAAAAATCCCTCTTAGGCAAACTCAGCTCTGCTTGTCTTCCTAGGTTTCCCCAATGCTGAGTTGGTTGCCTCTCTGTCCTGAAAGTTTTCCTGGTCCTCCTTCCGACCCCAGCTGAAGGCCCAAGCCACTCCAACCACTCCCCACCCTCAGCCTCCATGTCCCTGACACGGTGCCTGAGCGATGCCTCAGTCTCAGCACTGATCAGCGGGCCCAGCATAGGGACATCTGATCTCCCCGGCAGACACACACCCTCTGCCCTTAGGCTCAGAGGACCACATCTTGTGCTGTGTGTACTCCACAGAGCCTAGCAGTGCACAACACACACTAAGGGTGCTCAAAGTGGGTGACTAAATCTCACCCAGTTGCCATGACTCCTTAAGGGACAAGTGATAGAAAAATATTTGAAAAGGAATGATGCTTCAGATAGAAATTCCCTGACTTGTCCTAAAATTTACATACTAATTTTTTTAAATAATGAATCCTCTAGCGTTCACATAGCCATTTGTATTTCTGCACACTATCTTCCTTGTTTACACTGCTTACTACAGTATCTTCCTTATTTATAGTGCAATCAATTATAATGTATTACTCTTCAGTGTTCTCCGACTTTCAACAGTCTGTTGAATATTTTGTTCCTGTATAATCTTCCTAATTATCATTTTTAAAGGCTGCAAAAATATTACACCATCATGATGTATCAGGATGGATAGTTTGTTAAATTCCTTCCCCAGGGTTAGTTCGATGTGGAAGCACTTTTTTCCCCAGTTTTGCTCTTACACACGAGTATTTTTTTTTTTCTTGAAGGCAGAGTTTCGCTCAGTCGTCCAGGCTGGAGTACATTGGGGAGATCTCGGCTCCTTGCAACTTCCGCCTCCCAGGTTCAAGCGACTCTCCTGCATCAGCCTCATGAGTAGCTAGGATTATAGACGTGCACCAACATGCCCGGCTAATTTTTGTATTTTTAGTAGACACAGGGTTTCATCATGTTGGGCAGGCTGGTCTTGAACTCCTGACCTCGTGATCTGCCCACCTCAGCCTCCCAAAGTGCTGGGATTACAGGCGTGAGCCACTGTGCCTGGCCCATACAAAGAATATTTGTAAGCATGTCTTTCTTTCAGTTGGACAGTTTCCTTAGGATACATCCTGAGGGGTGAAATTACAGGGCTAAAGGATCTGATCATTTTCATAGCTTTTGCCGCATCAAGAGCCATGATGCTAACCCGAAGCCTGTGCCAATGTGCAACACCTTAAGAAATGAACATATCACTCGCTCTATTAGAACCTTGCCCTGGTCACACCCTTTCTTTTTAAAAATTGTTGCTCAGCTAAGTCGCTTTGACGGAAAGATTTCACCTTCTCTGGGCCTCCAGATGAAGTGTCCCGGAGATCCTTTTTCTTAAATCTTAGCTTCAAGTCCCAGCTTTACTAATCCTTCTTGTACTCCTAGTCCACTCTGATGCCAGCAGACCTGTAACCACTCGCCTGGTGCCCTCCATGTTGCATGCAATTCCGCTCCCCCATCGTCAGCCTCCCTCTGTTTCTGAGCTTCCCAGGCCCCATATGTACTGTGTCCTCCACATCTCCCCTATAAAGCCCCCACAGGGAAAAGGAGGGAAGCAGAGAAGCAGCCAGAGAGTTTCTTGACCTAGAGCCTCCAAAATGAACCCCAGGTATGGAGTCATTAGAGGGTCGCCTGGAAACTGAGTCCTGCTGGCCTCCCAGGCTTCCCATTGCCCAGGAATGTCTCAAGGAAGCTGTCTGAGTCTATCCCAGCAAAACACAACTGCTGGCAGACCCCCAGGCTGAAATGATCCAGTCTCATGACAATGACGAGGCACTCACAGTGCCTAGGGCCAACCCAAACCCCTACAGTCATGTGGTTTGGAAGAAAGCTAGAACCCAGACAACAGTCCACAGTCAGAATTTGGCTCAACTGAGACTAGAGGATCAGAGGTCACTCCGGTGGGCAACCAGGGAAGCAGGGCGAGGCAGGAAGCTGAAAGTTAAAAAGCCTCTCTCCACAGGAAACTGAACAGCAGGGCTGGGCAGGTCACTGAAGGACACAGATGTTTGCACTCGGTGGCAGGGAAGGACCTGCTGAGCAGGGTGAGAGGAATCAGTGGGCAGGGTGGGCCACCTGCCTGATATGGACGGCCCCTCAGAATCTCTGGGATGCATCACTCATCAGCAGGGCCTCCACTGCTAGCACTGAAGTGTTGCTTTAAAGCAGCATTACAGAGAGCCAACCAGACCACGTGCTCCAAATCCAAAAGCCTTTTACAACCAGGAAAGCAATAACGGATTTCCTTTCCTTTCTCCACTTTTGCTCTAAGTCATGGGGGTTTGGTACCCAGAAGAAATACGTGATTCACATTTGGGGGTGGCAAGTGAATGTGTGGTCTAAGTCACAAGGAGACAAAGCTTCGTTAAGAACGCCCTGGAGGAAGAGTAAATCAGAGTGAAGGAGTTGAAGCCAGGCACTGTGGCACGCACTGTAGTCCCAGCTACTCGAGAGTCTGAGGCAGGAAAACTGCTTGAGACGAGGGTCCAAGGCTGTAGTGAGCTGTGATCATGCCACTGCACTCCAGCCTGGGTGACAGAACAATGAAGACCCTGTCTCAAAAAAAAAACCAGGAGGGCTGCACAGTGGGTTATTTCTGTATTCCTGGCACTCTGGGAAGCAGAGGTGGGGGGATCGCTTGAGCCCAGGAGTTTGAGACCCGCCTGGGCAACATGGTGACACCCTGTCTCCATTTTCATAAAAACTGAAAAACACTAAAGAGAAAAAAAAGTAAAGGAATTGAGTTTGTTTCACTAAAGTCTTCCCATTCAGTCTGAAGCAATAATATTCCTCCACATAATCCTTCATAGAGTTCTCTAGCTTTATCTAAAAATTAAGTAGGGCGCCTGCTGGGAATGCAGATTTCTGGACTCTAGAGTATTTGGTTCAGCAGGCCTAGACAAGGCCCACGAAGCTACAGTTTTTTATTGCTGTTTTTTTTTTTTTTTTTTTTGAAATGGAGTCTTGCTCTGTAGCCAGGCTGGAGTACAGTGGTGCAATCTCGGCTCACTGCAACCTCCGCCTCTTGGGTTCAAGCGATTCTTCTGCCTCAGCCTCCCAAGTAGCTGGGACCGCAGGCGCATGCCACCAGGCCTGGCTAATTTTTGTATTTTTAGTAGAGACGGGGTTTCACCATGTTGGCCAGGGTGGTCTCAATCTCTTGACCTCATGATCCGCCTGCCTCAGCCTCCCAGAGCGCTGGGATTACAGGCATGAGCCACTGCGCCCGACCGAAGCTACAGTTCTTACACAAACCCAAGTGGTCCACAGACCACCCTATAAGGAATACAGCCTTGGTGTGAACCTCTCCATTTGGGTAGCAGAGGGTGGACATACCCATGGGAGCTAGAATACCTATGAGGAAGTTGTGGCCGCCTGCAGTGGTGATTACTGAATACGGCTTAGGCAGGAGGCCCCTTATTGCATGACCCGCCTCCAATCCTCACTGCTTTGTGAAGGAACCTCTCCTTCACAGACCAAAGCACAAGTCAGTCTTGTCTCCTCAAGGCCCTCTCTCTCTCCCCCAATTGCCATGAGTCTTAATTGAACCAGCCTTCAGAGTTCATTGTGCTTTTCTGGGTGGAGGGGAGACAAAGCGGGTAGAATGTCTAACAAACCAGACAGAACAAATCAATCCCAGCCCATCCACATGGCCACAAGCTGGAGTCATCATGAGATCCCAACAGGGAGCTCTTTACCCAAACAACATAAACAGCAGCTAAGACATTCCAGTGGCTTCCCCCTTTTCTGCCCCTAAGGAAACGTCCCAAAACCAAGATTCTCTCTGGTGAATCCTATGGTTCCAACGTTCTAATCATCACAGCCCCTGGAAATTGGAAAACTGAAAACCGTTTGCCACTGTGTGTCAGATGGGCTGGTTGGAGGATACATAGCTCTAGAGACATCAAGCATCTTCAAGGCACATCTCCAGCAGAGTCTGCCTGAGAGTTCCATGAGGGTAAGAGGGGTTCGGATAAGACGCCATCATTTAAGCATTCATCCCCTCTTCCCCCAAGAGACACCTGTGACCTCCACCTGTGGTCCCTGCCCAGAACCCACCCAACTCAGTGAAACCACCAGAGTGGCAGGGGAGGGGGCCTTCTGTGCATCAGCTCCTGTATACTAACAGTGACTCCAGAGTGGCAGGAGAGGGGGCCTTCTGTGCATCAGCTCCTGTATACTAACAGTGACTCCAGAGTGGCAGGGGAGGGGGCCTTCTGTGCATCAACTCCTGTATACTAACAGTGACTCGGCCATCCAGATGTGCCACTGCTGTGTGCACCATGCCCAGCACACCCACCATGCCCATTCTGGCATTTAAGGCCACCCAGGAACTCTTTGGTCAGTTCTTACAGTTCCTAAGGACTGAAGCCTTACTCTCTATTTGAGGTCAAGTAATTCCATGAATGGACCAACTTCTTCCTGCCCCACATTCTCGGAAATTCAGTCTGACATGTAACTGCTTGGGTGATGGTGGAGTTACCCAGTGACAGAAGCAACTCTGTGGGTTGCAGGGGATCAGGAACCCTCAGCCCACAACCAGCACCCTGGTCAAGAGTTCAGCAAGGCATCTGGCCATCATGGGAAGGGGTCTTCCTGCCCTGGAAGCTTCCGCCTAATGACTGGGGAGTAGAGGGGCATGTCTACCTGGCCCAGAGAATGTCTGGTTCAGAGAAGTGAAGAGAGGGAAGTGAGAGACGGCAGGTTTAGGTTCTCATTTATGACCGCTCCCGCTTCCCTTCTGTTTTACCAAACACCCTGGCTCTCCAGACAAGCCTCAGAGCCAGACAGGAACTTGAAGAACATGGTCAGGAGTCAGGTCTGGGCAACATTTTCCCAGGCGATCCCACCACTTCTCACACCGAGGCCCATCAGCCCGGAGCCCCAACCTCTTAAGTGTCATGCCTGGCAGGTGGTAGCTGCTGAGGAATCTGCTAAGAAGCTAGTCCCTGAACACTAAACATTTCCTCCCAAATCTTCAAACATTTAAGAGCTTTCTAAACCACTTTCTATGATTGATAGATTAATAGGTTAACAGGGCCTTCAAAACCTTAGAAATGTATGCTCAGAGCCAGACGGATTAGTGACTGAGAAGATCGTTTGGGACAGAGGAAAATCAGGTGCCCCACGCACCTAGGCAGACTACTGGCAGGGGACTGTCCAAGCTCAAAGCCCTGCCTGCCAAGAGACGAGCTGACTGCAGCAGTGAACTAGGCCACGCACCTCCATGCTCTCGGGGTGGTAGAATTTCTGCTCATTCTTATTTTCTTCTTTGTACTTTGTGTAGTTTCCAAATTTTCCACAATAAATACCACTTTTTTTTTAATTAAAAGAAAAACAGGTGGCACATTAAGCTGGTCAGTCTTTTCAAAGCAACTGATTCACATGGAAAAGGACTCATAGAAATGACCCTCTCCGAGTATGGTCAAAACCCCAGCTCTGGATATTATCCTAAAATACAGGAAAACATCCACATGAAAGGAATATTTATAGAGGCATTATCTGCGATAGGCCAAAACTGGAAACCACAAACGTGTCCAATAATGAGGGAATGATTAGGAGAGGACATGTCAGCAGCTGAGACAGGAGGCAGCTGGGAAGGGGGACAGCCCAGGCCCAGCCCTGAGTGACCACACTGTTTCCTTCCTGAAGGGAAGTGGGCAGATCCCAAACTGCTTCTAGAAGGCAGTTTTGGCCTCAACAGCCACCCTTCTGGAAAGGGAGAGTGGGCCAGGCTCTCATTTGCATAATAAAATAGGAACTTTGCCCTTCACATGCTGAGCACCCAAAGCAAATATTCAGGTCGGTACAAAATCGCCATTACTTTTGCACCAACCTCACAGTTCCCTTTTCTGTGAAGACCTGAGAAAACCTCTGAACTGGGAGCCAGGGGTCCACATAGCCTGCTCTCCAGCTCTGTCACTCTACTGCCGCGAGAGAGTCACCAAGACGTGCTCAAGGGAGTCTCAAAGGACCTGTGCCTCTCTGAGGTTAAGCCTCCGTGAACAGTGGAGCTCGAGTTCATTACCTCAGCTCCCCGCAGAAGTGACTTCCTACAAGTGTGATTTAACACCATATCTGTGGCATTCGCCAGGAGTTGACTTCAGAGACAACTATACAAAAAGCGTCTGTGTGTTCCATGAAACTAACACAGCACTGTCTACTGAACCACTTTCCTATTAGTGCTTACCAAAAGTGCCCCTTTCTTGTGAATTGGCATACTTTCTTTACTAAGAAATACACACTCTGGTACTTCCAAGTTATCTTTTTGCTTTGGCTGCCAGGAAGCTCATAACCAGAGTCAGTGCTGACTTACAAAAACTAACCTTTTTTTAATATTAGGCTAGGCAAAATAAGCCAGACATAGCAAATACTGCATGATCTGACCTGTACATGGAATCTAAAAAAATATCAAACTCAGAAGCAGAGAGTAAAATGGTAGTTACTAGAGCGGGAGGGTTGGGGAGAAATGGGAAGGTGTTGGTCAAAGGGTATAAACTTTCAGTCAGGATGGTTACTATTGCTAATAATACTACAGTTGAGCCACCAGAATAACACGTGGGTAAGAGGCAACAACCCCCGCACTCCCACCATGCAGTAGAAAATCCACGTATAATTGACTCTCTAAAAACTTAACTGTTGTAGCCTACTGTTGACCAGAAGCCTTACCTATAACGTAAACAGCTGATTATAAATACATCGACATCCATGTTGTATGTTATATACTGTATTCTTACAATAAAGTGACCTAAAGAAAAAAAATGTTAAGAAAATCATAAGAAAGAGAAACTAGATTTGCTATTCATTAAGTAGAAGTGGATCATCATGAAGGTCTTCATCCTGGTTGTCTTCACATTGAGTAGGCTGAGGAGGAGCAGGAGGAGGAAGAGAAGGAGGAGAGAAGAGGAAGAGGAGGAGGGAGAGAAGGAGGAGGAGAAGGAGGAAGAGGGGGAGGAATAGGAGGAGGAAGAGGTGGAGGAGGAGGAGGAAGAGGAGGAGGAGGAGGAGGAAGAGGAGGATGAGGAGGAGGAGGAGGAGGAGGGGGAGGAGGAAGAGGAGGAGGAGGAAGAGGAAGAGGAGGAGGAAGAGGAAGAGGAGGAGGTGTTGGTCTTGCTGTCTCAGGGGTGGCAGAGGCAGAAGAGGTGGAGGAGGTAGACAGGGAGGCAGGAGAGGCAGGCACACTCAGTATAACTTTTATGAAAAATAAATCTGCTTCTAAGTGAACCTGCACAGTTCAAACCTGGGATGTTCAAGGGTCGGTTGTATATTGTTTATTTGAAATTTGCTAAGACAGCAGATCTTAATGTCCTTATCTCTCTCTCTCGATCTCTCTCTCTCTCTCACACACACACACACACACACACACGACAACTATGTGAGGTGATGGATGTGTTCATTAACTTAATTGTGATAATCATCTCACAGTGTACATGTCTATCAAATCATCACGTTGTATAACTGAAATACGTATAATTTTAAATTTTCAATTATACCTCAATAAAGCTGGAGGATTACATTAAATTTTTTAAAAAACTAACCTCTTTTAACATTGTTTCCTTAACAATTGTCTTCTTAACAATTGTCTCATCCCCACTATGACATAGCTCTGGATCTTCTAACTTTAATTTTAAACTCTGGCCCAGGCACAGTGGCTCACACCTGTAATCCCAGCATTTTGGGAAGCCAAGGTGAGAGGATCACTTAAGTCCAGGAGTTTGAAAGCAGCTCTAGCGACTTGACAAGACCCCACCTCTATTAAAAAAATAAAATAAAATAACAAAAAACTTCTGAAGGCTGGGTGTCGTGGCTCACACTGGTAATCATGACACTTTAGAAGGCCAAGGTAGGATGATCTCTTGAGACCAGGAGTTTGAGACCAGCCTGGTAAACATAGCCAGACCTTGTCTCTACAAAAAAAAAATGTAAAAATTAGCCAGGCATGGTGGCATGTACCTGTAGTCCCAGCTACTCAGAGGAGGCTTGGTGGGAGGATCCCTTGAGGCCAGGAGTTTGAAGCTGCAGAGAGCTCTGATGACACCACTGCACACCAGCCTGGGTGACAGAGTGAGACCCTGTCTCTCAAACAAAATAACAAAAAACCCCTCTGTTATACACAAGCCTTTTAATATATCCACCTCAAATGCTTTTTGGAACGAGGCAGGAAAGTACAAATAGACAGCCATTTATGAAACAATCTCTGTACTTGGATCTCACTTTCTCCAGGGAAGGAACATAAAGGCTGTGTAGCTACATAAGAAAAAGTGTTTTTGATAAAATGCCAAGAGGGGAAATAAAAAAGCAGAGCTAAATATTATATACACTATGATTACCGCCATCAGAATAACGCAGGCATGAAGATTAAAAACAAAAATAGGTTTCTGAAAATATAAATGGTCTAAGATGGTCATTTTTCTCCCCTAACTTATTTATCTTCTCAAATGGAAACAGAGGCTCATGTGGGTGAAGCAAGTAAGGCAGGCAGAGGCTAGAAACACAGCGTTCCCCTGGGTGTTCTGATGCATCTCACAGGCCACCGCACGGGACGAGGGGGTGGGCTACAGGCCCTATGTGAATCCTGAGGGACCAGCCCCCAGTGGGTGGTGTCATAGATTTCAAGATCTTGGATAAAAATGGCTTGTTCACTCAAGTCCCAGCTGTTTGAGATCCTTGCAACACCCCTGACATGTTCTGATCCCTCCCTCACAACTGGGCACCTGGGGAGGGGCACAGAAGGAGGAGCCAGGAGCCATGACCCCAGACCCAGATGCCTAGGACTTGGTGGGCAAACTACTGCTCCTCATCCCTCCAGCGCCAGATCAGAAGCCACTCCCTGCAGGAAGCATTCCTCATCCACCTCCAGAAAATACCCCTACGCCCAACCGACAGGCATTCACACCCACCCAGCCTGTACTTCTCCTTCACAAGGCACCCCGAAAGCTTACCCTTGACAGCCTTCTACCCCTGGACCACAAGCTCTGGCCCAATACGGCTCTGGCTGGTGTGCAGCCCACGTCAGCGGAGTAGCCACCAGAGAGAATGGTTCACCCTCTACACACAGCCAAGGCTTGGCCAACTGGGCTAGCAGCTTCCCTGAGTTGGGATTCCGTGATGCCAGAATGACTGGCAGCTGCCTTTATTGCCCTACATCTCTTACGATAACAGCCCACATCCAGGGCAGGGGCGCCCAGGTGGTCTGAGGAGGGGGTAGAGGCAGGGTCTGCTGCTCAAATTTCCACCTAGCCTTGGTGAGTGAGCGGGAGAGGCAGGGCTGACTCACCAGCTCGCAGGTGGAGTGAGCTCATTCCCTTCCAGGGCACCCTTGGAATTGAAAACCCAGGGCAGTGATGGTTCCCATGGCAACGGGCCAGCACCTCCTCCACAGCCGCCTTCCCTGGAGCACCATTTGCCTGTGCCCACGGGTCACTTACCCTCCCTCCCCAGCCTAAATCTCAGAATGCAGAGTAAGGCGAGGCCTTGAAGGCTGGGCAATGCACAGCCTCGTCCCTCCACACCCCAGCCCTGCCTGCTTCCAACCTGAGACTGCTTCAACACATTCAAGACCATGAAACCCTCGCCCAGCCGTGCATCCCTTCTTTGGAAGGCGGTTAGGAATTCTATTCTGAGCTAGATTCCATCACCATACAACGCTCACCAAGTCCTACTTCTCCCCACTGGGTCTACCCAACACATACCCTCTTCCAAATGACAGCCTGGAGCCTGCTCTAAGCAGCCCAGGTCAATCAAATACTCCCAACACAGTTTCTGCCCTTCTGCACCCGCTGTGTGGGTTTCTCTGCCTGGGATTACACTGGTCTAAAATCCTCTCAATGTGTGGAGTCTAATTCAGAAGACATGCACTGAGCAAGTCTCAGGACATGCCTGGTACCTGCTACTGCCCCCAAGATGCCCGGAGCCTGTCCCTCACTGACTCACCAGTCCTCACTGCTGCCCACGCCCAAGCATCTTTCACTCCAGCTGCACCCAGCCCACTCCTCACTCGCCTCCTCCCCTTCCCTCTGCAGAACTTTGCACTCCCTTTTTCTTGCCTTTGGTCACACTCTTTGCAGGCCCATCTCCCCTTGACCTGGCCCCACCACCAGCTTGGTCTGACTCACATAGCCCAGATTTGATTTTTAGCTCACATGATCACCTCCTCCAGGAAGTCCTATCTGTCTCCTCCAGGATGGGCTGGAGCCTTCCTTGAAACTCCATTCGCTATACCAGATGTGGTATCTTTGCATATGACAAGGAAATCGCCCGTCCCTGGGTCTCTCACCCATGGGCCCCCTTAGAGACAAGAGACTATGCCTCTGCCGCTTATCTGGAAAGAATATCTGCTTTATGTTTGTTAAGTCTGGGTGGCAAGCAGGTAGATACTCATGTTATTATTCTCAATGCTTTTTCTTATGTTTGAAATGACAACTTTAAACAAAGATGATCCACAAAAACTTGAATTGAGTAGATGAGCTGGGGCTGGCTGCAGCGCCTTCTGCCCCAATGTGTGTCTGAGAATCTCATGTATCCAGCTGAACTCACCCTTCAGAAACTTTCCTCCCACCTGGGGCTGGAACCCAACACCACCTGGCCAGTTATCCAGAGCAATTAGTCCACACCCTGAGGTGAGCACCTGCGCCTTGCCTAGCACGGGAGCACCACAAAGATGAGTTTTTATTCACACTATATCATTTCTTCTCCGCTTGTTCTTCCTCACTTGAAGTTCCTAGTAGTTCACACTAGCACACTAATCTCAGTGCCAATAAAATAGCCCAGACAGTTAAATGTTACAGGCAGTTCTGTTACTAATTGCTGAAGCTGAGTAATGGATACAAGAGAAATCACTATACTATTCTCTCTACTCCTATGTGTGAATTCTCCATAATAAATTTTTAACAATTCATTCATTTATTCATACAACTAACATGCATCACGGATAGAGAGAAATAAGAATCACCTCCCCATGAGCTGGTAATTTATTAAATTCTAAATTGCATGCTACCTTATCCCACCCCAGGAATTAAATATCTATCGGCATTTATAACATAAAGGTTATGCTGACCTACCTAAGGATGAACAGCAAATAAGGAGCTCCAGCACTGCCTCTCCTGGACTGTACAGAGCAAGGAGCCTTTCCAGCCCTGCCTACTCCACCTACGCTTGAAGGCTCCCATGCACACGGGCGTCATCAAAAGGCAGCAAGGGGCTGCAGGAAGTCCACAGCATCCCTGCAACTTTCCCTCAAAGGACAGGATTCAAGCACCCTCCATTCTACCATTACGACTTTTCCATAAAACCCCCGCCCAACCCTGAGCTACCCCCACCTCTACTGTTCAACACAGCACTGGGTCTTCAGTCTCCATGACCAGAGAGGGGCCACTTCCCCGGGGCACAGGAATGCTCGGGTCAGGAGAGAAGAGTATGGGGCCCGGGGAGTTTGGAAACTCAGCGCCACCTATCATGAGACGCGTCCCTTCTCCAGTCGGGGCTGACGGCTGGTGCTTGCCACCAGAAGGAATGTCCTGGCAGAGAGGAAGCAACCAGGACAGTGATTAGCAGTGTGAGCTCTGGCCAGGCAGCCCTGAAATCAAAGCCCAGCTGCCCCACTAAAAGCTGTGAGTTGGGGGAAATCATTTAAACTCTCTAAGCCTCAGTTCCTTCTGTAAAGTGGGACTAAAAATTTTTATAGTACCTTTTCTTCATAGGGCGGCTAAGGTGATTCCTTGGCATACAGCACGCAATGGACTTGCTGGACATGCGGTATTAAGTGCTGGCTGTTAATACCAAGATTGCCGCCGCCACCAGGCTGCCTCTGTCCTGCACGCTCATTTCTCCATTCCCTTCTCAACTGCAAACTCAGGAGCCAGTCCCAGGAACATTGGAGTATAAGGGCCTGCATGTGGATCACTACCTCCAACTTGGCAGGGTACAACTGCCTGCATGTGTGAAATTCATTTGAAATTGACCACCCACACACTAGCCAGAACCGGGCAGCTTCATCTGCCTTCAGAATACAGAGTCCTGCCCCATGTGCATCTATCTGAAGGTGTTCTGGAGCCCACCTGCAAGGATGACTTCAGAAGATGGCGTACGTGTACCCAGAATAAAGAATCCTTACCAAATCTAGCCCCACTCTGCCCCACAATGAACTCATGGCAGAGTGTCCTTGAACAAATCGGATCACCACTATGGACCTCGTTCCTTTATCTGAGGGACGAGACGGGTAGGTAACAGTGCAGGTCCCTTCTGGCTTAGGCATTCTATTGATTTCTTCAAACTGCTGCAAACGAGAGAAGGGCCAGAGCTAGGCTCTGGAAATAAACAAGTGAAAGACAAGGCCACCTATTGACACCAGTCCCTTGGGCAGATTCCAGGCTGAAAGCCTTGATCCCTGGCTCCAGTCATTGTTTCAGACCTACTGAGCCCACAGACAAGCAGCCTCCTCTCACCAGGCCTGTGGGTCAGCCACACCTACACAAAGGACCAATTATCATCAGTCCACCTTGCAGTCCTTCTGAGCCACCTCCAGCATCCCCACCCCCAGACACACCTGGAGCACCCAGGCTAGAAGGCAGAGCTAAGGTACCCTTTACCAACCCCAAACAAGGGACAATGGCTCCCCAACTCTCACCTTCCCAGGCACCTGGCCTCCCACTCAGGACCACACCCTAAGCAGGTATTGCCAGAGCCAGAGCACAGGATACACCAAGCACTGGCTTCTGGGTCTGTCTATAAAGAAAACACATTCACCTGGCCCCACTTGCGCCCTCCCTAGAGGGTGAGAACAAATTCCTCAAAGCTGAGGACACAGAGGGCTCCTAAAGAAGCTGTGTTCGCAGAATAGTTAATTTCAGGGCCAGGCTAAGAAGCCCAGGAGTCAACTGCAAGGCCACCTTTAGAAGTGCCTGACTTGGATGATAGTGGTGGCTCATGCCTGTAACCCCAGCACTTTGGGAGGCTGAGGCACGAGATGGGTTAAGCCCAGGAATTTGAGACCAGCCTGGGTAACACAGCAAGACCTGTCCCTACAAAAAAATAAACAAAATTATCTGGGCATGATGACACACTCCTGTGGTCCCTTGCTACTTGGGAGACTGAGGTGGAAGACTCACTTGAGCCCAGGAGATAGAGGCTGCAGTGAGCTGAGATTATGCCACAGCACTCCAGCCTAGGCGACAGAGTGAGACCCTATCTCAAAAAATAAAAAAACATAATAATTTTGTTTTAAAAAGAACAAAGAAGTGCTCGACTCTGCTGAGTGTCCCCCAAAAGGGCAGAAACACAGAATGTTGGTATCACCCCAGACCCTAGAGATCATCTGCCGTGAGATAATCCAAGCACAGCATTTATAACAGTGCCCCACCACCATCCTACCATCCAATTTCTTTATTTATAGGTGGGTTCTGGGTGTGACTTACCAGCATCACAAAGTGACCACAGGCAGCACTAAGACAAGACCTTGGGTCTCCTGAGGCCCTGGTACCTAATACACAACCATTCTTCCTGTTCCTGAGGGACAAGGTAGGTTTCTGCCAAGCAGCTCTCTGGCCTAGTAAGTCAAAAAAGACCGTCTTTTCACAGCTATCCCCTCTCCCAAAGTCCCAACAGAAAGGGAGCAGGAGGCAGGTGAAAGCTTTGCTAAACCCCACATCCTGTCAGGCTGGAGGCCCCACAGTTATCTAGATCCATATCCCTTGGGATACTTGGCTAAAGACAGCGGGCTGGTGACATCCAACACTCAAGAGAGAACCCTCAGTGGAGGGGCTGAAAGGAGAAGGAAAACCAAGGCCTAGGTTTTACTTCCTTTAAGGTCCTCAAACCCACACAAAAGGACCAGAAATTTCCTGTGATTTTCTGAAGCACAGCCCAGCCAAATGCAATAACCCCACCCTCCAGAGAGGAACGGGCAGGGTGCAGAGGGACGTGTCAGCATGGCCAGTACCTTGGGAGAGGAATCTGATGGGTAGCTAGCCAAAGGAAAAATGCAGCTGGGCTGGCTGGTAGGGAGCTGGGAGGTCTGTGCCAGCTCCAACCAGCCCACCATCAGAGGCACCAGCTCAGAGAGGGGTGCTGAGCAGCATGGCAGGGGCTGAGGTCATCCTAGGCTATGACCCCATCCCAACGACAAGACCAGCTTCTCTGACCTCCTTTGATTCCAGGACACACCTCTGAGTAGCGAGGAGCCAAATGGGCCTCTGCCCTGGTCCCAGGAATCAACCTCATCTCTGGGGTGCTCCTTGGTGACTCAGCACACCGCCACCCAGGCCTTCAGCATCTGTCAGTTGTCTCCTGCTGGACTACAGCTGCCACACTCCAGTCCAGAGGCCCTCACCATCACCGTTCATCAACATTGGATACTCGGTGAATACCTAATATGTGCAAGCGTGGCTCTTGCTTACCTGCTCTTTGGGGAGCTGGGATGACTGATCAGGGAGCTCCTGAGAATCAGTTCCTAGGGGACCCCAGGAGACTCACAAACCCACCTTTGATCATACAAGGAGCCTCAGCTCAGTCACAGATCAGTGACATCCCCTGGGAATCCTCTAAATGCCTTTAGAGAGGAGAGTTTCACAACAGTGCCCAAAGAAAGTGTAATGAAGGCAGGCAGGCTGCCACACATCTGCCCTTTCTGACTTTCTCTAGCCCAGGTACTAACTGGGCAAGGCAACGGCTGAGTGGCTGAGAGCAAGGAGATAAGGAGAAGGCAAGAGCAGGGAAGTTAGGTAGGGACAAGGGCCTCTCAACTGGGACCCCACTTGCTGTCCTTGGAGCCTAGTAATGGGCCTAACGGAGTGGGGCTCCCCACATCTAGCCTCTTCCAAAACTCGACATGCAGCCCAAGCCTCATGTCCAGAGCACAGTCTCTTGTCTTGCAGAGAACAACCAGCTTCCGAATGGTGCAAGATGCTGCTGTGAGCCATAAAATATAAACTCATTTAGAAGCATTCCCAAATTCACTATAGCTTTTCTTCAGGACACATTTGCTTCATCAAGAAGTAATAAAAGCACAACTGCTACCCTGGGAGAAGAAGAAAAATGGTAATGTGGTACAGGTCCCTAAGAGCCTGAATCTCAAGCCCAGGAAAAGAGGGCAGCAAGCAAGGGACCAGGGACCCATAGGGACGGGTACCAGATGCCACACACACACACACACACACACGGGTGGAAAGAGAGTAAGACACTGAGACTGACATCTCATGCTGTCCCTCTTCAAATGTCAGCAAGTCTTTGAACTCTGGCAGGGTGCGGGGCGGCAGGCGTAACATAAGAAAGCCACCACAGAGGCAGGAAGCCAGGTTCCAGTCCCACCTGCTGCCTACAAGGAGCTATGTGACCTGGGTAAGGGCTTTGGAACTCAGCAGTCTCAGCCACAAAACAGGGATGGTAGAGCTCCCACCAAGTCTACCTTTACAGCTCCAGGGCACAGGAGAGGTGGGTGCGAAAGGAGCAATGAACAGAGCGATGCATTGGGTATGACCCCCTCTACACAAAGTTTTAAAACAGACACAAAGATACAGACAGCAACATAGGCAAGAAATGTATAGGAACAAAAATACCAAACTTGGAACAGTGGTTAACTCCGGTGAGGGAAGGTTATGTTCAGGGAGAAGAACACTGGGGCTGCAACTCTACAAGGTACCCTTTCCTGAAAACAAAAATCTAAAGCCAACATGGTATCTGTGAGCTGGCCTCAAGAGTAGAAAATCTAGAAATACTTGCTGTAACCACCTGAGCTTTTCAGGTCTTTCCAAATACCCTCAAATCTCTTTTACCTCCCACTAAGCCATCTCATATGGGTATTGTGAGGATTACATTAATATCTGTAAAACACTTAGAAATGTGCCTGACCCAAAGCACAGTACCAGGGCTGGCTGAAGCTGGGGGCGGGGCAGGGGGATGCACGGATGCTCAGCTCCATATTCCCAGAACAGTCCCTGGGCTAGCAAGGGGTTCTACGCTGAGCTTGCTTCTGAACCAGTTCTGGGGAAAAGGCATCAGGTACAGGTCCCCCAGCCAGGCACCTCTGGGTGCTACTGTGGTCTCCTTGCCTATACCAAGCAGGCTCACAGAGAGGGTGGCACACGGGCCCACTGGATACATGAACTTCTATAAGAGAAGAGAGCAAAAAGGAGAGAGAAAATAAGAAGAGAAAGAGAAAACTACAAAGCAAAGCTTCATTTGGAGCTAAAGTTTGGAAAAATATTCAGATATGTAATAAGAGGCCTCAGGGCTTCGTGCATGCAAAGACACCTCCACGCAGCCCCAGCCCCCAGTATCCAAGATGAAGAGCAGGAAACCAGGGGTCTGGCCCCATTTCCCTGCCTCCAGGAAAACACAATTCATAAGCCACCTCCTGCATCTCTCGGCTCCCAGGGGCGAGTCTGGAAAAGCACTTTGGGTTCCTGGAAAGAAAGGCTCTTCCAAAATATCGGGAACTCGACTAGAGAGTGCCATTATCTATTATCTGGAGGATGTCTGTGGTGTTTAAAAGGGAGCCACTCCTCTGCCAAGGTCAAGGAGGTGGCCAAAAACAACAGAGGGGCTTCTTGGAGCCAGAGAGACACACACTCCATGCTCACAGACCCGACAGACACAAGTGTCAAGACAGAGAACCTCAGTGGAGGCTGCCCTCCTTTTCCTGGACCAAGCCCTCGTATTGGGGGTGTCGAGACTTAGAAGAATTAAAAGCTCCACTTCTCTCTCTAGCCCCAAACCACAGACTGTTCTGCATGAACATCTCCATATCAGACATAAGGAGGAAAGATAGAGTCTGATTTCAACAACCCCCGGCTGCCCACATGCAAGGCCTGGTGCCTCCTCCAGCCTGGAAAGCCAGGTTCCATTAGGGGACCGGCCTGAAGGAGCCCACCCACCTCGAAGTTGCCTCTCCTCCTGTCATTTCACCTACAGATGATTTGAAAATAGAGCTCAGATGCTGTCTCACTCCCATCAATTATAATCAGCTTTGCAGACGGCTTTTAAAAAATAAATCTTCAGGCCCATAAGAATGCTCCCCTACAAGCCCTGGCCTGGCCTCAAATCACAGGCCTTGTGACCACACTCGCAACAGCCCACGATCGCCCACCACCAAGAAACAGGAAGAACAAGGTAATGGAGAGGCGGTTCCCTTCCCACAGCCAACTGCTCTTCTGCCTCGAGCTGAACATTTAGGGCCTCTGATTTAGGCCTGGAAGGTTCAAAATTGGGGGTCAGGAAAGGGTGCTGCCTCCCCACCCGACTTGGTGCTGTCCTCTGGACTGGCTCAAACATTCCCCAACCCTGCAGTGCCAAAAGCTAACCCAAGTCCCCGACTCCACTCCCTCATCAACTTTCTAAATCATCTCAAGGCTTAAACAAGAACCTCAAACATTACAGGTTTCATGTGCACAGGCTTTTAGTATCAAAATAAACCCGAGCCTCGGCTGCCTGGTTCAAAGCCTGTTTGGTTCCTGTGGTGACCACAAAGGAAGACTCTCTGAACAAAGGGAAGGACAGACAGAACAGGTGAAACTGAAGAAACCAAAACAAGAGAGAAGGGGAGGGTGCTGCTGAATGTGAAAGCAGGGAGGCTTCCCCGCTGGGGTCAGCACCAGAACTGGGGAGGCCTCCAGGTTCAGGGGACTTAAATCTATTCCTGACAGTTACTGCTTCAACTGAAAAATGCAGAAAAAATACAACTTGCATCCTTCACTACCTTTAAAACCAAGAAAAGTATCCACTGAGACCTATGTCCATCCTCTTAACCTCACAGACCCTCCTGTCAAAGACCTGGATTGAAAACCAACTCACTTCCAGGCTTCAGAAGGCCTGGTAAAGTCGCTTCACCTCTCTGAGCCTTACTTTCCCTGTATGTAAAATGGGGATAAGACCTCACAAGTTTGCTCACCACGATTACTGGAGAGAAAGCCACACATGAAAGCACAAATGTTAAAAAAAATACGCCATGTTGAGTTGTTCTCTTATTTCAATTCTGTATAAGCCTTGCCTCCCAATTAAAACATAAACTTCTTAATAGCAAAGAGTGAGTCTGTACTTCTGGTTAAAAGCTGAGTTCTGAGGTCAATCTGCCTAATCTCGGGCAAGTTACTAAACCTCCCTTAGCTTCAAGTTCCCTGTCTGCACCAAGAAAATTAACAGTCCCTTCCCCAAAGAGTTGTTTGACATATGGAGGTAATCCAAACCATTCAACCTTCAATCAGTGTGAACTATTAGTCTGTGTGCTTATTTGGAAAACCAAGACCTCGTTAATAAATCCTGGTTGGTTGGTTGATAAAAAAAATAGATAACACACCTTTCCAGCCTTCCTCCTCTCATCTTCTCTTCTTTCCTTCCCAAGAGGTGGACGATGTTTACATTGACCTCCCAGTACCCTGGGCTTGTGAAATGCTTTGAACCGAAATGAATGGTTCCCTTTAAAGGCCAAGACCAGCACCTTCATTTACAGGCCTCTCTCGTTGTGTGGCTATGAGCATGTTATTCTCTATCTCCAACCTCAGGATCTTCATCTATGAAGTGTGATCATCCCACATACCTTACAAGGCTGTTGTCAACGTTAAATGAAGCCACCGACAGAACACGTCTGACATACACTCCATGTGCAAGAAGGTTTTCCCCAGATCCCCCAGTCCCGACCTGTGGGTGACAGGCCTAGGGAAAACCCCACTCTCTTTCAATGGAGAACAGATCCCCACCCCAGAAGTAGCCTGCTATAGCCAAGGACCAAGGAGGCAGTTTCCAGGGGAACAGCATCCTCTGCATCTATGTCCAATTTCCATCCTTGGCTGCCTTTTATTCTCCTCCCGCCTCTGTAGTGGGCTAAGTCACCTTTCCCCACCATTGCTAGGCAACCTCCAAGAGTGGTGCAGCTGCCTCCTTTGGGGGGCACCCTGGCCCTGCCCTCCCCTTCCCCTGCCTAGGACCCTAAGGAAAGCTTCCCCACTTGGACTCCCAACCTGCCAACCCTGGGGAGAGCAGAAAGAAGCAATTCCAGGCCAACAGAGTTTATAGACAGAGGTCGGGGAGGAATTTTCCCCAAAGACTGAGACTTGGAATAATGAAGGCCACCCTCTCCCCACCCCACCAGTCTTCTGTTTGCCTGTGCTTATGTGTGATGTATTCCTGGTCACTTTCCAAGGAAAAAGCCACATCCTTCATCCCGCTTTCTACAAAAGCTCCCACCCTTATCTTTCTCTTCTAGACTCCTCTCACCCACCGTGAACCCAGACCCCAACTCCAAACAGTGGGCATGACAGAGAAGGGGACACACAAAAGAGGGAAGAAGGGACAAGGATGGCAGGAGCCATCAGAAATCCTGTGAGTGTTTGTTTACCTCTGGGAAGTAAGATGACAGGCAATTGTCATTTTCTTCTTTATATTAGTTAATTTCTTAGGTTTTTGAAAATTGAGATAAAATTCCAAGCCATAAAAGTCACCATTTTAACACATACAATCCAGTGGTTTCGGGTATATTTGTGAGGTTGTGAAACCACCACTAACTATCCAATTCCAGGGCATTTCCATCACCGGGGTTTTGTTTGTATATGTGTATCTTTGGTTAAGTGTTCTCCCCACACAAGCATTTGTTGTATAAGCAGTACAGCAAAGTTGAGAGGACTGCAAATGCTGGAGCCTGACCGCCCGGCTTCGGACCCCAGCTCCACCGCTTGCTGGCAGCGTGAGCCTGGAAGAGTTCTGCAGCTGCTCAGAGCCAGTTCTCTCATCTGTAAAATGGGATAATAGGAGGCTTACAGGGTTAGATGTGCTCATGCACGTAGAGTCCTTAGGACTGTTGCTGATAATTAGCATGTGCTCAGAAACAGCGAGCCACTATAATTATTATAAGAAGATAAACTTTGTTAACTTTTATGGCAGAATGGTGCATGCAGAAAGGGCAAGTTGGGGTCATGAATTTTGCCCCACACAGCTTTGAGGCCTGCCCATCACTAGACCAGACTCACCGTGCCCAGATAACCAGACTCACCCATCATATAACCCCCCAGGATGACATGAAACAGGGGAAAGCAGGCGAGGCAGGGACGGGGGAGCCTGAGCGACCCTCTCCATGCATTCCCCCCACCCGCTGAGAAGGAAGGATCCCAGGGAGCTTGGACTTGATGCACAGCCTGGGGATAGGTGAGAAACTGATATGGTTTGGCTGTGTCCCCACCCAAATCTCCTCTTGAATTGTAGTTCTCATAATCTCCACGTGTCGTAGGAGGGGCCCGGTGGGAGGTGACTTCATCACGGGGGTGGTTACCCCTTTGCTGTTCTTGTGATAGTGAGTGAGTTCTCACAGGCGATGATGGTTTTTACATGGGGCTCTTCCCCACCTTCACACTTCTACTCCCTGCAGCCATGTGAAGAAGGACAGGTTTGCTTCCCCCTCCGCCATGAGTTTAAGTTTCCTGAGGCCTCCCCAGCCAGCTGAACTGAGTCAATTAAACATCTTTGCTTTATAAATTACCCAGTCTTGGGTATATATTTATTAGAAGTGTGAGAATGGACAAATACAGACACCTTGCTCATGTCTGAAGAGAGAGGAAGGAGGGTCCCAGGGTGGCTCTAAGCCCTGGCTTGCTGTGTCTCCTGCCCCCACCGCTCCTAAGACTCTTCGCCTCAGTCAGATCCAAGTTTGAGCAAACAGTCTTAGGAGGCCACTGGCACTGGCACCTCAGGAAATGGAGCCAGAACCCTGGGCTGAATTGAGTCCTGAGCCCAGTGAGGGCTGACCCACCTGCCAGAACTAAGGGAGCAGACTCAGGGGGTTTCCTCTCTGCCATGACCTCTGTGGGGAGATGCAGACTAGAACTGCCCAAACCATCTCAGCTGGTGGGCTCCAGGACCCCACCAGTGTCCGTGGTGAGTAACTCAGCCCAACCCATGGGCGCCCCTTGCAGAGACATGGGCCTCTATGCACTCTAAAGAGGGCATAAAAGCAGGGCCGGTGAGGAAGGTGCCCTTTGGCTCCACACCAGGTCCAGGAAAACCACAGGTGGGTTACACATAGGGGCAGCTCAGGCTGGGATGATCCCAACAATATCCATACAGACGTGTGGTCTTAGGAGTCCGGTCTGTGACCTGTCCAGACGGCCTGGCCAACTCTCACAGAAAGGTAAGAGGTCAGCTCTGGGAGGGGAAAACAAATGGAAAAGAACAATGAAGCTGGGCATAGTGACTCACGCCTGTAATCACAGCACTTTGGAAGGCTGAGGCAGGAGGATCACTTGAGGCCAAGAACTCAAGATCAGCCTAGGCAACATAGTGAGACCCCCCCCATCTCCATAAAACATAAGCATTTAAAACTATAATAGAAGAATGATAAAGGAGAATAATGGGAGGGGTGTTCCCCAGCATGGATACTCACTGTGCTCTGCTCTGCCCTTTCAGCATCTCCCCTCTCCCCACCTCTGTCCTACAACATCACACACACACACACTCACACACAGCCTAAGGCTCCCTAGAAGAACCGCCTTCCTTTGAGATGTAGCTCCAATTCCACCAGCTTCTGCCAATGGCCATTATTGGCAGGGCCTGTTGTGATTCTGCCTCTTTCTGGTTCCCTCTCTACCTAAACCACCATTTCTACATGCCACACAGCAAGCAGAGCATCTGACACCTAGCAGGGGTTTAATGAACATCTACTGACTCCCTCCACAAGGAGGACCCATCTACATTCTCACCCTATTAAGGGCTGGGCTTTTTCCTAGAGACCCACCATGCATATCTGTGATGAGGCCACATCTCAGGCTCCGGCTGCCCCGCCCTAGCTCCAGGCCCCCAGGTTTTGTGTGACAAGTCTTCGAGCCAGATTGATGGTTTGTCACCCCCAGCCAGGCACCCAGCCCCAGGCCTCCCTCGAGAAGATGAAAACAGAGGTCCAAGTCCAACACAGCCTGCACAGCCTTGCAGTACCTCCCCAGAAAGTCAGACTGGAGGAAAGGGGGTTCCTCCTCTTCCTCTCGAGAAGGTGGTAGACACGCATCCTGCAGGAGCCTGCTAGCCTCATTCTCATGCAAACCAAACTCCAGTGTCCAGTGACTCCAATGGCCCCTTGAGGTCCCACCATTTCTCAAAACTGGAAAGTCTGGTTCTCAAGTCTCACCAGGCTGCAGCTGCTCAGAGCCAGTTCTCTCCTCACACCTGCCTGTCTTAAGGCAGCCTGAATGGCAGCCAGAAGCAGCCCCCACCTGCTTGGTCTGAGGCCAACTGGCCTCTGCAACCCTCCTCCCCAGTCCACCTCTCCTCAGGATTTGCCAATCACTTTGCCAACCAGTGGGGCAAGGTTTGGAGAAGAAGGAGCCACATCAGATGCTCAGATAAAGCAGGACTGGATTTGCTGCTTGGAGGGATGGGTGGGCCCAAAGAACGCCTCAGCCTGGGCCAGGAGCAGTGGCTCACACCTGTAATCCCAACATTTTTGGGAGGCCGAGGCAGGCGGATCACCTGATGTCAGGAGTTCAAGACCATCCTGGCCAACATGGTGAAACCCTATCACTACTAAAAATACAAAATTTAGCTGGATGGGGCAGTGCACACCTGCAATCCCAGCTACTAGGGAGGTTGAGGCCGGAGAATTGCTTGAACCTGGAAGGCAGAGGTTGCAGTGACCCAAGATCACACCGATGCACTCCAGCCTGAGTGACGGCAAGACTCCATCTCAAAAAAAAATAATGCCTCAGCCTGAAGATATCCAGGGTTAAATTGCTTACAGAGAATTCCTACTGTGTGGCCATTTTCCCTGTACAAGCTGACATGGTGTTTTTGTTTTATGTTTTGTTTTAAGTACTTTAACATCCACCCTTCATTGCCATACCCAGGGAGTATGGTAGGCAAGGAAGGCTACCTTATTCCACAGGTGAAGACACTGAGCAATCAGAGAGGTTAAGGTCAGACATCAAGGATAACACAACTCCCCTACACCCATAGACAACCTTGGCTCTTCCTGCAAAGATGGGTTTATATACTATGTCTTATCTGAAAATCTATTGGGTAAAGACCATGGAAATTCTGGTTCTTCCAAATAGTTAACATTTACTGAGCGCTCACTACATGCTAGGTGCTAAGCTAGATTCTTACATAGATTGCTTCCTTTAAACCTCCACACAACTCTATCAGGCAAGAACTATTATTATCATCATTTCCCCATTGATACCATCAGGCACACAGCAGGTAAGCTGACTCATCAAGATCTCAACAGTCAACAGACGGACCAAGATTTGGACTCATGGTGCACCCGGCACACATTTATCTGCAGAGGCTGGACCATGTGCAACCCCAGGATAAGTGGTAATCTGAACATAAAGCATTTCATCACCTTCCCCACCCACAAGCCTGAAGTTGGGAGCCATGCATGATGCCATTTAGCCCATTTTTCAGAGACAGTTCTAGATCAGGCCACCTACAACAGGCCTGTCCCTGTGCTCTGCACTGGGATTCAGCAGAGAACAGGACAGGCCGGGTCCCTGCCTCCACGGACACTGGCATGGGGTGAAGCTGGAAGGAGCGCAGAACAGCGAGGAGTCTGAGAATGAGGAGGAGAGCCAATCCTCTCCCTTTTCCAGTTTTATTTCTACCAGGCATCACCCTGGCTTCGGATGTCCCATCCCTCCCCAGGTAAACTCTTCTACAGCAGGTCCTTCCCTCTCTGTAGTCCTCCATGCTGAGTGGTGGCCTTGGCTAGCTCCTGCAATGGCCTCACTGTCCAGAAGCAAGTGCAAACCACATGGCCCCTCTTCCTGTGACCTAGCTTTACCTGCCTGCAGAATCGGGATGTGGGCCTTATTCACAACCACCTCTATTCACCTGCCAACACTGCCGCTCTGTTTCAACATCCATTCGCTCAACAAATATTAAGTTCCTACATGTAAAAGGCCCCAGGCTGGCACCTGTGGACACACACATTAAACCAGAATCTCCAGGACTTCAGAGGGAAGAAAGAAAATAAAATTTAACAGCAGAAGCTATCATTTTACATATCCACTCCCATCAAGCCAGCAAAGGTGGGTAGTAGCTCTTTTTTATAAGTCAGGAATTGGAGACTCAGAGAGGAACTTGCCCAAGGTCACAAGCCTGAAAATGCAGAGCCAGGATCCCACTCCAAGTTGATGCCCTCTCCGGCCTGACCTATACCAGGTACACACATACACCTAAGAACATGAGTGAAATCACATAAAGGAGAAAATGGGGGGCCTTGGTCACCCTGAAAATAACAGCAACCCCTAGGAAAAGTGACTTCAGAGCCCAGCCTCGAAGATCAGGAAGATTATGAAGGCTGGAAAAGTATAGAAAAGGCCTCTAATCCACATGCTCCATCTGGAAGATAACTGCATTTTGTGTCTGGAGGCATGGCGACCAGCCCATGAACTCCGTACCGAAGCATTCTTTGAAAGAGGGACAAGCCTTGGCCAAGCCAGACCAGCTTCTTGAGTCATGCCTCCTGCCTGCACAGACTTCTCCCTTCATCTACTTCAGGCCATACCTTCACCAAGGAAGCATTTCTCAATGCGTCATTTAATCTGATTCCCTGGAAGAGTCCTGAGGGCTCTGAGGGGCAGAAATGTGTCCCATTTACAGAGGAGGAAACCTAATGGAAGCCGCACGAGAATGGGAACTTGGTCTGTCTTGTTCAGTGTCTGACCCCTAATACCTGGAATCGTGTCTGGCCCAGAATGAGCGCTCACAAAGTATTTGCTGAATGATCTAATAAAAGCTCCATGAAATGGAAAGCCCTGTCCAAAGTCTCACAAATAGCCATGGCTGCACCAAAGCTAAAAAGAGGGTCTTCTCCCTCCCAGCCAGTGACCTTTGTATCCCTTTGCACTGTGTCCTCCTCTTCCCCTCCTCACTCACTCCCCTGCCTCCCTTTGGAACCATCAGCCTCTCTCCACTTGTGGGCTCTGGTCCCACACAAACCCCACCTCCCACTGTCAGTAGAGAGTGTGTCAAAAACAACATGTTTATCTTAAGTCTTATCCCCACCTGTGATACCACCTCCTTAATACCACCCTGCTGAGAACTAGACAGAATAGAAATTCTGCAGACTGAGGCCCACAAACGATAATCTAGAGAACTAACAGGAAAAAAAAAATGTGGATCTGAATCCTCAGAGTCAGGCCCAGAGCTCCTTCTGCTGTGGTCCCTCCATCAACCCTCGCCCAAAGCATGTGTCAGCTCTCCTGGTTCTGAGATTCTCTGTCTCTGGATGCCAGGCCAGGCTTTCCTGCCTCCCTCGCCAAAGAGGGACAACTGAAAGGAAGCTGCCAGTCCCAAACATGGCTGCACCTCAGCCCCACCAAACCCCAGCCTGGACTTGGAGCTGGTTACTTCCCCTCTCTGGCCCTGATTTCCTCGTCCTCCTCGTCCTCGTGCGTGCCTGGCACACATCGGCAAATGTCAGCTCTTGGCACTGTTGAGTTTGCCTCCAGGATAACCCAGTTTCCCAGATCACCTCTTCCTACCTGGCTACCCAAAGGCCTGGGGCACACCCACTGCCACCCAGGTCAGGGTCCTGGGAATCTATATTCTTCTCCCTAACTGTATAACATATTCAGTCATTCAGAAATAGTAAGTACTATGTGCAGACTGGTGCTCAGTGTCTGTCCCCAGGAACTTGGTCTCACAGTCCTTTCAGGTGTCCAGTTCCTGGGCAGCTCTGTTACTCCTGCTCCTCCCAGGCACAGAGCAGGTGCTCCCCAAACAAGGATTTCTTTTTTGCTTCTAACCTTCAAGGAAGACCTCAAGGTATCTATCGCCTTAATCTCACTTCTGTCTAATTTAAAATCATTTCTCAAGAAGGCTTCACCCTGAAATTATTAAATTGCGTTCTGCCTGGTGCCCCATAGGGATCTCCACATTACCCACTCACTTTTCAGCTCCACCTATAGCACCCATGGTCCCGGGAAATAAGCCAAGTGAGTGGGGGTCTGCCTGCAGCCCCCCCAGTCCTCAGTTCTTACTAGGAAGATGACAGGAAGAGAGGGAGTTTAAGCAACTGGCACATTACAAAGAAGTCAGTTCCAAGTCAGGGGACCTTCCCATGTCCGATGTAGATGACTGATGTCGCCGTATAGGGCCCGGCCCTCCACAGGCCTTGGGCAGCAGGGCCCAGGTCGTCCCGCTTTGAGGAAGCCCATTGTGTGTGTTTTAGATTACTTCTGCCTGTCTGATGAAGTGAGTAAAAGGGCTCCGTTTCAGGGCCTAGGATTACTGAGTGAGCTAATACAGGATGCCTTTGGCTGAAAAAAAACTTCAGTCGGCTCTATAAACTACCCCCCTTTTAAGTTTAAAAAAGGGAATGAATGTTACCATTTTTGGACATGAGCGTTCTCCCTCAAGCCCAGCCCTAACCGCACTATCCAGAGGGACGCGCCATCCTGTCCCCCCCCCACCACCCCACTCCCAGATCAGCCTGGGGGTGGGGAGGGTATGAAACGGGGAGGGACCGGATGGAAGCGGGCAGCCGAGAGAAGGGGGAGGGAAGGGGTATTCAGGGTACGTGGCCGCCTGGGGGCAAGGGCTCACCGCGCAGGCAGGAAGCAGTGGTAGGGTAGAGGCACCCTCCCCCCACCACCACGAATGGCTTCGGACCTCTTCCTGCCACTGGCCACGGTGCACGGGTCCCATCGCCAGCTCCGAGCCCAGCTCCCGCGGCGGGGCGCGCACCCGCACAACGCGCCTGCCTGGGATGCAGCTCCGTGGCTAAGTAGGGATCCCCAGTGACTGGCCCCAAATATCCCCTAAGACAGACCCTCGTTCTAGAGCCCCTCAACTCGAACCGAGCTGCCCACCTTTGCTGGGGGTCGGAGGGGCAAGACATAGACGCAAGCCCATGTGGGACTTACAGCTACCAACCCACTGAGTTAAGCAATAAAACGGTCTGCCGTCCTGACCCCGCCCCCACTGGGCCCGCGGGGGAGCCCGCGTACGCCCCCCAGTTTTCTCCGCCACAGCCGCACTCCAGCTGGTCCTTCTCTAGGCAGATCCGGAGGCGGCCACCGATCTCCCTGGCGCTCTCCCCTCGGCCTGGGGGACCGCAGGATCCCGGGCGGCCCACCGCTCAGGTACTGAACCCAGGGCGGCCCAGGAAGCGGCGCTGCCACCGCACGCCATATGGAGAGGTGGGCAGGGGCGGAAGGAAAGGGAAAATCGATCCGGAGCAAGCAGCCCGGAGCTGGGGTCTCAGCCCCAGCCTGCTGAGCACCGCCCCCGCGCACAGCCCACGCAGGGATGGCTGAGGCAGCCGCAGGGTGGCCTGGACCACCGACCCCAAGGAGACCTGCCCGCCGGCGGCACCACCTCCCCGCGCTCCGGCCCGGCGTTCGCGGGCTCCGGGGCAGGGGCGCTCCCGCTTCCGCCAGGCGCCTGTAACCCAACACCCCACCTCGCAGCGGCCGCACCGCCCCCGCCCCCTCCCGTGCGCGCCCGGAACCGGTTCAGAGCCCGGGGCCGAAAGCCCGGTGGACAGAAGGGGTCGCGGCTGGGGGCGGCGGCGGGCGGGGGCGGCTGCTGACCTTTCTCTGCTGCTTCTCCCAGGCCGGGTCCAGGAGCAGGTCCCGGTCCCAGTCCTCTTCGGGCTGCATGTAGTCGTTGGTTTGCTGAGAATCATAATGGTCCATGATGGTGCGCGCGTGCTAGGGGCTGGATTTCTTCCTCCACCTTCTCTCCGACCTACGGCGGCTGCCCTGGCGTGGGAAGGGAGTAGGGCTGGGCTGGGCTGGCGGGGCCGGGCTCGCTCCCCTGCGCCCGGTTCCGCCGCGGCGCTGCTGGCGAAAGCTGCTAGTGGCGGCGACAGCGGCGGCTGGGCTCGCGGACTGCCTACCTCTGGGCGGGCGCTCGGACCTAATCTCCACGCACACTAAGCGAGGCGGACACACTCGCGCTGCGGGAACCGAGGCGGGCGGGGGCGGGGGGAAGGGGCAGAGCCCTCCCGAGGCTCTCCATTGGCCAGGCCGAGTTGCCCAAACTTCCCCCCATCGCCTCTCATTGGGAATTCCTGGCATCCGTCAGCCGGGCTGCGGCGCATATAGGTGGACTGGGCGGCCCCCTCCCAGCGTGCACACCCCCGCCCGCTCCCGCGGTGCCCACTCCCCCGCGGCTCATGTGACGCCAGCTTAAGCTGAACGGGACTGAAGCCGGGAGACGCCTCCCGAGCTCGGGGACCGAGTGGCAGCGCGCTCTGGAGCCCCAGGAGCCGCTGGGATTGGACCCGTTCCTCGCCACCTAAGTTATTGCGCTCCCACGCGCGCTCCAAACCCTGGGGTGGGCGGAGGCTGGAGAAGGGACGCGAGAAAACCTGAAGAACATTCATTTTCTCTTTCCCAGGAAACCTGGGTCTGGGCAGGTTAGCACCCTAGGAAAGGGAGCGGGGTGGGGCAATGGAAAGGAATTTCTTGGGAATTTCATGACTCCACCTTCCCCCCCCCCCAACCCCGGCCCAGCCCCACCTCACCCTACAAAGGCGCGACCTGGCTGATCCCTGCCCTGCAGAAGCCCGATTTCTCGCCAGCAAACTGGTCCCCGAGGCTACCGAGCGTTCCCGCCACGCCACAGGAACCCTTCCAGCTCGCCATCGAGCTCTGGGGACCCCTCCACAGCGGGGCCTCTTGGAATTCCCCGCCGGTCTCCGCGAGCACACTCGGCGGGCTGGTGCAGCCAAAACTACCTTCACCTGGCGGTGTCCTCCCTCTCCCTCAGAGACATCCAGACATCACCCTCAAAACTGGAAGGGAGGACCCTGAGTGATCTAGATAAATCGACTCCGTGCCCCTCTCCCACATGCACACACCTGACAGATGGGGAAACTGAGGCTCAAAGAGCCGAGCGCGGAAAAGAGCTTGACTCCGCAGGCCAGTCCTGTAACCTTATGCCTGACAAACAAAACCTTATTGTCAATGGAGGAGGACGGAGGGTGGGAGTGAGTAAACAGCTCTAACTTCTGCCTGCCACCTGCCAGGACTCCCCTCCCCGGGCTTAGTAAGAGGAAAGTCAAACGCGCTGATGCCCGGGAAGGAGCAGGCCTCGCGTTCTGGTGGGCTCCTCTGTGGGACCCCCGGGTCCGAAGAACAGTGGCAAATAAACCTCTCCTAGGTTATGCACTCTATTGTGAACAACAGATGAGCCAGTCTTGCTCGCCAGCACCCAGCACATAGTAGAGCTTAATTTATGCATTTGAGGCTGGCCGCAGTGGTGGTGGCACAGGCCTGTAATTCCAGCACTTTGAGAGGCTGAGGGGGGCAGATCGCTTGAGCCCAGGAGTTGGAGACCACCCTGGCCAACTTAGCAAAACCCCGTCTTTACTAAAAATACAAAAATTAGCTGGATGTGGTGGCACACACCTGTAGTCCCAGCTACTTGGGAGGCTGAGGTGGGAGAACCCCTTGAGCCTTGGAGAGGGAGGTTGCAGTGAGGCTGTTTTCATCAGTGCACTCCAGCCTGGACAACAGAACAAGACTCTCAAAATATATACATACATATATGCATTTGGCCCTTTATAGCCACAGGTTTCAGAACGTGCAGATACCTGGGCTGACTGTGAGCATCCTCAGATTTTGGTATCCGTGGGGATACTGAAACCAATACCCTGCCAATATGAAGGGAGGACTGTATTTGTAGAAGGAATGGCTGCATCAACTGCAACATTTAAAATGAAAAATGCAAATATGTCAATTCAGAGGTGAGTGAAGGATTTGGAGGAAGATCACTGACAGGAAGGGCCCTGAATTAGGGGCTGGACTTTGTCCTCTACCTTCTCTCCAGGCAATGAGGGATACCTGAAAGGCCACCCATGGAAAAGGGGAAGAAAGTGTCCCCTGATTCTCAGAAGAGCCACCGCTGCTGTTGTAAGCAGGTATCAGGTGGTGTCGCTGGCTGCATCATTCATCAACCACACACATTAGTGTGAGTGTTATCCTTCAGCACTGTGCCTTCCAGAAGCCCCCGGCTGAGGAAGCACTGCTTCTGAGCCACAGAGACAGCTGATTTATGGACTATTTTATCACTGCTTCTAAACTGTGGCACTAAACCTAACACAGAGGGTAATGGTAGTGCTGTATCCATTCATTCACTCAATAAATATTTGCTGAACACCATCTGCATGTCAGGGAATGTACTAGATGTTATGTATATAGAGATGAAAAAGCCATAGTCCCTGTCCCACACAGCCCACCAGACAGACACAAAAACAAAAATATGATGTCATGAGTTAGATGGAAGGAGAGAGATCTGACAAGGGTATTGTAACACAGAGGAGGAGCACTGAACCCCGTGGGAAAGGAGGCTCCAGGCTTAACTTTTTGGAGGAGGTGAAACTTAAGTGAACCTTAAAGAATGAGAGTCAGCCAGATAGAGTGTGGGAAGTTATTCCAGGGAGAAGGACCGGCCTGAGCTAATGCATAGGGACAGGAAACTGCATAGTATACAAAGGAATGTCTAGCATCTCAATGTGGCTGGACTAGAAATCCAAGGCTGGGAAGGGCAAGAGATGGGGCTAGGGAGGTGCACAGCAACCAGACCATGAAGGTCTCGTGTGGATCTAAGGCCAGGTGGAGTGTGGATCTAAGGGGAGCAAGGCTGGCTGGAAGCTTTGACACCAGTTGCAAAGCTGTTGCAATAATCCAGGTCAAAATGGAGAATCATGGATAGACCAGAAATACTTAGAGGATAAAACTGAGAGACCTAGGAGTTTGACTGAGGAGACAGAAGTGCTTTTGTTGAGAGATCCCATATACTTTACCTGTATTAAGTTCCTCCTGTGAGGTGAGAGTTGTGTCTGTCTTACAGAGAAAACAAACTGAAGCTCGGAGAAGTAGTAACTAGTCCAAAATGGACCAGTATATGTGACTCCCAGACCCATGCCTTTAACTCCAGTGGTTCTCAACCCTAGGATATTTTAACAGCTCCCCCACACAAGGGATATTTGTTGATGTCTGGAGTCATTTTGGGTTATGACAACTGGTGGGTTCCTAGTGGCATCCAGTGGATGCAGGCTGGGGATGCTGCTAAACATTCTACAATGGATAGGACAGCAACTCCACAACAAAGAATTATCCAGGCCGGGCACGATGGCTCACGCCTGTAATCCCAGCACTTTGAGAAGCTGAGGGTGATGGATCACTTGAGGTCAGGAGTTCGAGACCAGCCTGGGCAATGTGGCAAAAACCCATCTTTACAAGAAATACAAAAATTAGCCAGCCATGGTGGTGTGAATCTGTAGTCTCAGCTACCTGCGGGGCTGAGGCAGGAGGATTGCTTGAGCCCGGGAGGTCAGGACTGCAGTGAGCCATAATTGCACCATTGCACTACAGCCTGGGTTACAGAGCAACACCCTGTCCAGAAAAGAAGAGAGAGAGAGAGAGAGAGAGAGAGAGAGAGAGAGAGAGAGAGAGAGAAAAGAACCAGCTCAAAATATCAAGAGTGCTGAGGTTGAAATCCTGCGTTAATCATCAGTTTATAGTTTAGATAATCTGGTGAATGGTGGCATTCACCAGATGGCATTCATATCTATATGACCAGTTGAGATAGAACAGAAGAGGAAAACATTTGGGAACAGAATCATGGATTGAGTTTGAATACACTGAATCTGGAGTGCTCTTAGAGTGTCCAGATTCCGTTGTCCAGCAAGCAGTTTGACTGCATAGCCCTGACCTCAGGAAAAACAAGAGCTGAGAGTCATCTGCATATGGATGATATTAACACCATGAGACCACCCATGAAGAATGCCCAGATGGAGATGAGGGCAGAACACTGAAGAGCAACACTTAGGGATAGCAAAGAACAAGAACCCCTGAAGGAAACAAAGAGAATGGTCATCCAGAAACAAGGAGAGCCTGAAGTATATGGTGTTGTGGAGGTCAAAGGAGTAAGGTTTCAAAGTAGGAGGAATTGGCAATGTCAGATATACTCAAAACGTCTGGAAAGTAAGGCCTAAACAGTGTTCTTGGATATGACAGTTGAAAATTCATTGGTGACCTTGGCCAATGGAATTTTGGTAAAAGCTGTAAGTTTTAAAGGGACATCAGGAGTGAAGAAATGGAGACAGTGAATATAGAAGGGAAAAGAAGTAGCTAGAGGGGCAATAGTTAGAGGTAAGTACTGAGATCAAAGGAAGATTTCTCTTAAAACTGGAAAATGTGAGCTGTTTGTTGTTTGAGAAGAAGAATTCAGTTAAGTAAGAGGAAAACATTGAAAATGTAAGCAAAAGGAAGTTGAGGGAGCCAGGTGCAGTGGCTCATGCCTGTAATCCCAAAACTTTGGAAGGCCAATGCAGATGGATCACTTGAGCTCAGGAGTTTGAGACCAGCCTGGACAACATGGCAAAAACCCATCTTTACCAAAAAGACAAAAAATTAGTCAGGCATGGTGGAGTGTACCTGTGGTCCCAGCTACTTGGGAGGCTGAGGTGGGAGGATTGCAAGAGCCTGGGAAGTTGAGGCTGCACTGAGCCATGATTGGGCCACTGCACTCCAGCCTGGGTGACAGAGCCAGACTCTATCTAGAAAAAAAAAAAAGGAAAGTAGTTGAGGGACAGCACAAGTTCTTGAGGAGATAGGACCATATGGGTGCAAGGACACAGGCTAAGGGATGAGCCATTGAACAAGAAGAAAGCCTCTCATCTGGTTGGGTATGGTGGCTTATGCCTATAATCCCAACACTTTGGAAGGCTGAAGCAAGCGGATTACTTGAGCCAAGAAGTTCAAAACTAGCCTGACCAACATGGTGAAACCCTGTCTCTACTAAAAATACAAATATTAGCTGGATATGGTGGTTTATACTGGTAGTCTCAGCTACTTGGGAGGCTGAGGTGGGAGGATCACTTGAGCCCGGGAGGCAGAGGTTGCAATAAGTGGAGATCGCACCACTGCACCCCAGCCTGGGTGACAAGAGTGAGACCTGGTCTCAAAAAGAAAAGAAAAGAAAAGAAAAAGACCCTCATCTGAAAAGAGAGGAGGGGGAGTTATAATGGGTGAGGATGCCCACAGTGTGTGGGAAGATGGTCAGGAAGTGCATTGAAACAATAACTGATGAACTTATCTTCTCAATAAGGGAGGCCTTGAGGATGGACCAAGGTAATGGACTGACCCATCTTCTCATTCATGGCCATCACACTGTGAGATGATACTGGGGACTTTAGTCTCAATATAACCCAAGCTTTTTTAGAGAGAACAAAGTTGCTAAAAGTGTTGAATCTTTAGGGATGCTAAAGTATATGCATATTTATAACATCCATTCTTTTTTTTAATTGGACATAACAGAGTCAAAAATGCACTAATCAAGTACACTAATCTTACATATCACTCAGTAAAATTTTAGATGTCTACACCCATATAACCTCTTTTCGGGTCAAGATATAAAACGTTTGTGGCACCTTGGTTTTTCTCATGCCTCTTCCACACTATACTTCCAATTCATGGAGGTGCCCACTCTTCCGACTTCCTATCACCAACGATCATTTTTATTTATACTTTGGTTTCTGGGTTTTTTTTTTTTTTTTTGTTTAATGCTATTTTATGAGTAGATCCTAAGAAATTTATCTATTCTTCCATTGATGGGTATTGTTTCCAGTTTAGAATGTTTATGAATAAAACTACTATGAACATTTTTATGTGTGCTTTCTGTGAACATACACATGCATTTCTCCTGGATATATACCTAAGAATGGAATTGTTGGTCAGGTGTGATGGCTCACACCTGTAATCACAACATTTTGGGAGGCCAAGGCAGGAGGATCACTTGAGTCCAGTAGTTCAAGACAAGCCTGGGCAACATAATGAGACCCAATCTCTATAAAAAATACAAATAAAAATAATAATAAAAAAGTAGAGGCTGGGTGTGGTGGCTTAACGCCTGTAATCCCAGCACTTTGGAAGGCCAAGGTGGATGGATCAAAAGGTCAGGAGTTCAAGACCAGCCTGGCCAACATGGTGAAAACCTATCTTTACTAAAAATACAAAAAATTAATCAGGAGTGGTGGCAGGCGCCTATAATCTCAGCTATTCAGGAGGCTGAGGCAGGAGAATTGCTTGAACCTGGATGATGGAGGTTGCAGTGAGCTGAGATTGTGCCATTGCCCTCCAGCCCAAGCAACAGTGTGAGACTCTGTCTCAAAAAAAAAAAGACAGAGGTAGCCCTGTCCATCTTAGAATAGACAGTTTATGCTCTATAGTCAGTGAATGATTGTTTAGGGAGGAGGCTGCTAGATCCTGTGTAGGCTGTTTTGTTTTGGTTTGCTTTGGTGAGAAGCTGAAAAAGGTCTACTTTATATGACTTTTCAATTAAAAGTTTAATAGAAACAGCTCTTACAAAAGACAAGGTGTGGTGGCTCATGCCTATAATCCCAGTACTTTGGGAGTACCAGGCAGGCAGATCACTTAAGATCAGGAGTTCAAGACCAGCCTGGCCAACATGGTGAAACCCCTTCTCTACTAAAAATACAAAAATTAGCTGGGTACGGGGGTGCACGCCTATAATCCCAGCTGCCTGGGAGGCTGAGGCAGGAGAATTGCTTGAACCTGGGAGGCGGAAGCTGCAGTGAGCCAAGATAGCGCCACTGCACTCCAGCCTGGGTGAGGAAGCAAGACTCTGTCTCAAAAAAAAGGGGT